>NC_138380.1:26113086-26139243 GCF_054177405.1 Leptonychotes weddellii
GGTGGTAATAAGTTTAGGCAAAGAAAGTCAAAGATGACTTCCAGAATTCTTGCAGCAAATTCACTGAGTGCTATGGTCTGAGTGTGTGTGTCCCCCAAATTAACACGTTGGAATCTGATACCAAATGTAACCAAATGGAGTTAGGAGATGGGGCCTTTGGGAGGCGGTTAGGTGATGATGGGGAGCCCTCATGAATGGGAGTAGTGCCCACAGAGATCCCACCCAGATCCTGTCCCCTTCCTCCCTGCGAGGATACAATGAAAAGTCTGCTACCCAGAAGAGGGTCCTCACCTGATCCCGCTGGCATGTTGATCTTGGACTTCCAGGCTCCAGAACTGTGAGAAATTTCTGTTGTATGTAAGCCACATGGTCCGTGGTATTTGTTAGAGCCGTCTGAATGGACTAAGACACTGAGACTCTGTATCAGTGGGGATCTTGTTCAGTGCACTGAAAAATAATTAAAGGCAGGTAGGATTCTCGCCTTATGTAAGAAGCCATTATAAGTATCAAGAATACTTCAAGAACATGATTTTTCAATACACTGACATACGCACTAAAAAATGTCACTATTCTCTCTCATTTGTAATCTGACGCACATCCTGGGGTGAGAGAGTGAAAGGGAATCTCAGGTAAACCATGGAGTAACACGGATTATCGACAGTGTTGTATTTATATTCTATGTGATCAGAATACAGCATGTCAGGGGGTAGAAATAAGCAGGGAAACATCGCTATGCATACCTTTTGATCCAACAAATTCACCACTAGGAGTCTTTTCCCCCAAATCCCACATATGTACGAAGATATATTCACAAGGATGGACCCTGCAGTACTATATATGAGCAAAAACAGGGAAACATTTAAAATGTCTATTAATTTTAGAATCTCCAAATGGTACATCTGAATTGTGGAATATTAAAAATCCATCTAAATATATATACACATATATATGTGTGTTTAAGTATGTATATCTATATGTGTATATATATGTATATATGTATATGTATGTATATATACATATGTATATGTATGCATATGTATATATATACACACACAATCTAGAACATATATATGGTAATACAGCCAAGATATTTTTAGTGAAAACAGTTTTTATTTTTTTTTTATTTTTTAAAGCAATTAAAAAAATTTTTTTTTTATTATTTATTTGACAGAGAGAGAGAGAGACAGCCAGAGAGGGAACACAAGCAGGGGGAGTGGGAGAGGAAGAAGCCGGCTTCCCGCTGAGCAGGGAGCCCGATGCGGGGCTCGATCCCAGGACCCTGGGATCATGACCTGAGCCAAAGGCAGACGCTTAGTGACTGAGCCACCTACGCACCCCTTTTTAAAGCAATATTTAAATGTTACGATGATCCCATTTATATTTTTAAAAGATATGCATGTATGTACACATATGCATTTCAATGCATAGAATGGTCCCTAGAAGAATAAGCACCCCTTGTTGGTAGTGGTTACCTCTGGGAGGCTTATTTGGAAAGGGCCATATGGAGTAGTGGTTAAGGGAACAGTAGCCCCTCCTTATCCACAAGGAATCCGTTCCAAGACCCCCATGGGTGCCTGAAACTATGAGTAGTATCAAACCCTATACATATTATGTTTCTTCCTATATGTACCCACCTATGATAAAGTTTAATTTATACGTTAGGCAGAGTAGAGATTAAAAGCAATAAGTAATAATAAAATAGAATATTTATACCCATATACTGCAACAAAGATTCTGTGAATTTTGTCTCTCTCTCAAAATACCTTATGCACTGTACTCACTCTTCTTCTTGTGATGATGTGAGATGATAAAACGCTCCCGTGATGAGATCTAGGGAAGTGAATGACACAGCAGTAAGCTACCATTGACCTGCTGACCATATGGCAGCAGGAGGATCATCTGCTTCTGGACGGCGGTTGACCGAGGGCAACTGACACTGTGGGTAATGGGGAGACTGCTGTATAGACTTTGGTGCCAGACCTCCTAAGTTCAGATCTTGGCCACTTACTGTACGTCCTCTCTAGATCTTAAGTTTCTTCATCTATAAAGAGTATGAATGCATGTGAGTATTGAACAGAGTTGGCACATAATCGACATTATATAAATTAGCAATCATGAAACAAATGTTCATCAGTATAATTAAGAATTATATATAAAAAGAGAATTTTAGCTTTTACTCTGTAACTGCTGTTTTGTTTAACTCTTGTACAATACACCAATTCGTTATTTTATAATCTAAAATAAAGGAGACCAAATCCAGAAATTTTAATGTTATTGCTCTAATGGTGATGAAATTGTATAAGGATGTCAAGGCATTTAGTTCCAAGACCTCCTGCTCATTCACTGCTAAATGAACTGGAGTATTCAGAGTGAGTAATTACCGCTCTACTATCTCAAGGGCAGAGAATTATTGCTCTTTCTCTTTAATGAACCCCACAGTGCTGTGTACACAGTGGGGGTGCACTAAATGTTTGAGGGTAATGGTAACGGTGAGGATGCTGACAGCTGTGACATGCTATAAAGCTTAATTTAAAAGCCATCAAGAAAATGTAACACAAAATACAGTCCTTCTGTATTTTGTCTGCATGGGAAACAAATTCTGTTAGATTATTAATAAAGTAATTCAGTGCACATAGTACTATATTGATTGCTTTGGTAGCATCGTGAGTTTTGCTCATTAGCATGACCTAATTATTATTTCAGATGATTCAGAGGGCATAGCAAGGTCTGTTTCTATTATTTTAGTATTAAAAGTTGGTTGTTCTCCTGTAAGCCCTTTATAAATTAAATGCACAAAATGGAAGTTATCAATGAAATTATCTTTAATCCTGCAACAAGATTTGCAGTAGTATGACTGTTTTCTATTTCCTTAAATTGCACTGTTACTTTGTTTCTGCAATGACACTCCTCTTCTATGTGTTTAAGTAGCCCTTGCATGGAGAGATGATGAAGCCTCTCCATTCTAGCTCCATCCCAGTTGTGGGGGGTGGGGCTCTAACCATTTATTTATAGGCTGCACTGCCTCTCTTCTGCAATCATTGGAGCATCAGCCAGGCAGTTTATCAATGACATTTACCCCTCCGATCAGCAAAATCTGAAACTAATTTTTAATGATGGATCTCTACCTCCTTGAGGCTGACATGATATTGACTGGGGTGATTGGAAGAGACTCTACAGAGCAGATATGCTGCAAGGAGTAAGAGCCAGGACTATGGGGCATAGGTAACCTTTCTCAGTGGGAGATTCTCCTTCCATAGCTATATCCATTGGCATCCATCCATGAAAGAAAAAAATACACTAGTTATCTGAACAGGGAAATTTAATACAAAGAATCGTGAACTAGTAACAGGATATTAACTACTTACAGAGGCAAGGAGAACTCTAAAGATTACAGGGGTAACAGATATAGGGAGCAGCTACCACTTTAGGGTGGAGACACAACACCCAGGAAGGAACAAATTGAGAAAAGGGCCATACCCGTGGTGGCGATTCAGACCTCATTGGAAAAGGTGCCCATGTGGCCCACTAGATGGCAGAAAATTTTGCTGAGCTGCCTCAGGATGGGCCTGGCGCCTGGGCTGCCACTCACTAATAAGCTGCCACTGGAACATTAATTAGACCAGAAATCAGCTGGGGAACTGCAAGGATTGAAAATTTGCTTGTAAGCCACTTACTGGGGTGATGGGGAGTTTTGCAAAGAAGCCACCCTCTGGGGTGCTCATGAAGCTTTCCAAAGGGAAAGCCAAGTACTGGGTGCATTTCTGACGCACTGGATGGCCACTGGCTGGGATGGTGGGAAGATTCGTTGGGGTGGGAGTGAGTACCACTTGCAGGGGCACACTGAATGATACAGAAAAAAAACAAAAAAACAAAAAAAAACACCTCACCATATCCAGGAAAAGAAGTGCCCTACCTCCTACAATGTCCCTCCAGGGCTCTCTTTGCATGCCAACTGTAGGCTTGCTAGCAAAGAAATATTTGCAAGCTTGAGTTTCAGTATCACAGAACAGGGGAAAGAAGGGTGGGTTGGGAGCTCACAGGCAATATGTTAATAACTGGTACAATAGCCAAGCCTGGAATATTGAAATTTAGTTTTATTAAAGGACCTTATAGAAATGACTTTCCTAATTTCTTGACCATTTATTCATTAATTTATTAACTCAACCAAGAAATATTTATTGATCACTCACCATATGACAGGTATTATCTTATGAGCCAAAGATAGAGCCATAAATGAGAAATAGGGTCCTTGGACTTGATCTCTGATAGCTGGTCACCTCCTATTTGCTCAGTCTTCCTATTGCTGTCTTAATAAACCCCTTCCCCCTGGCTTAGGTCTTCTTTGTTCCAACATGCCTCTCAGGTCTTGATGTCTAGCCCGAAACAAAATAACACAGTAATAAAAAGTATAATCTTTTGTTATTTGGTCAAATATGTTTATATAAGAATTAGAAAGATGGTGATATCCTAAACTAGAACATTGGCAGTTGGAGACTGGAAATGAGGGAAAGTAGGGAGGATATTTAGGAGGTAGAATAGACAAGTCCTGGTGAACACTTGAATGAAGAGGCTAAGCAAATCAGGGATTTTTTTGTTGTTGTTAGAAAACTTTCACCAAGAGTCTACCCAATTATCCTTCTGGTTCAGCCCTTTCAGGAACCCAGTCTGTGTTCTTGGGTAAAAGGTTATTTAAAAACAATGAATAAAATCTAAATGTGCTTCCCCTCCCTAACTTCAGTCAATATGAGAGTAGAAGGCATTAGCAGAAGTAGTCTCCAGGGACATTCTTTGTGATAAAAGTACATCAGCACAATGGTGGTGCTTTTAGGATCCTCTGCACTAGGGAAAGTGCCCTGGACCGGAGTTTCCAGGAAAATTGGTAGTGTGCTTAATGGGCATTGGCAGATAGTGGGCATATTGATGGTTATCACACAAAGGAGCTTTAGAAACACATCCCACTGATACCAGTTTGTGAAATAGAAGAGGATCTTATTGGAGGATCTTAAAAACAGCAACTAGCAGAGCACACATGACCCCCTCAGCCATCACGTTCCCATACAGCGCTGTGCTTAAGTCAGGCATAATTGGATGAACACCATGAAAAAGTCTCTTTGAGGGACCTACCCCAATCAAACACTACATGTTTATAGGAGCAGAACATATCTGGACCAGTATATTACAACAGAAGCTTTTTGACCCAAGAAAAGGGCTTGTTAGAAAAAGAAAATCTCTGGAGTTCAGTAGCTGATTTCAGCCTGTTTATCAGTTGAGCTAACTCATACCTGCTGAGCCAGCTTTTTTTCTAGACTATTAGAATGGGGGAGAAAATGAGCACCCAGGGTCTTCCAGATTCATCTTTCCTTAGTGATAGTCTAGGAAAGATAACACTTGCCACTGCAAACCTCAGCTTACAGGGAGGAAAATAATTGGTACTACCTGCAGACTAGTTGTAACAGGATGGGAACAATCTCTTAGGAGAGGGCACACTTCAAAAATTTCCATTAAAGAAGGGCTTAGATGCATTGCCAATGCTTTAAAAACTCCTAGAACTACCTGGGAAAAAAATGTAAGGTAGACTGGTGATTAAAAAAAAAAGACACATAAGAGAGGAGCCAGAGAAATACTTTATTGTATCTAAGAAACACATAGACTGGGGGAAATGGATTATTCGTAAACATATGTAGATTGTATGCAAAGATACTTAGTTGATCCAATAAAATGGATTGTAGGACACACACACATATGCACACATACATATGCACACACACATGGGGGGGAGAATTAATTATCATAGGACCCCTCTACCAACATGTCAGTAAATTTAAATCTGACACCATTTCTGCTTAAAGTAGGGGATATGTTGACCATCAAAAGTGGTCAGTATTACTTTAAAGGAGAAAATTCAGATACCATGGAAACATTTTTGCTGACCTAGTTTTGTTTCTGTATTGAGCCGGAGATGGGGAGTGAATGTGGAAAACAGGAAGAAGAGAGGAGAGGCTAAGTCATTTTTGTTTCTTTCCATTTTTGTTTTTTGTTTTATTCCACCTCAAGCTGTATGTCAACATGTTCTCTATGTTCCTTTTTTTTTTTTTACAGAGAGAGAGAGCATGAATGGGGAGGGACAAAGGGAGAAGGAGAGAGAGAATCTTATACAGGCTCCATGTTCAGGAGAGAACCCAGCTCGGGGCTGGATCTCACGAAATCAAGAGTCAGACACTTAACCAACTGAGCCACCCAGGCGCCCCATCTATGTTCCTTTAAAAGTTATATTATCGGGGCGCCTGGGTGGCTCAGTCGTTAAGCGTCTGCCTTCGACTCAGGTCATGATTCCAGGTCCTGGGATCGAGCCCCGCATGGGGCTCCCTGCTCCGCGGGAAGCCTGCTTCTCCCTCTCGCACTCCCCCTGCTTGTGTTCCCTCTCTCGCTGTCTCTCTCTCTGTCAAATAAATAAATAAAATCTTAAAAAAAAAAATAAAAGTTATATTATCTCCAAGGCTTAGCACCATACTTCCTCTTACTAATAATCAGTAGAAACAAGCCCCGAATTTATTTGTGTGGGTGTGTGTATGCATGCGCCTACGCCTACGTGCATGTATTCTTAACTCCTCAATTCTGTACTACTATTATAACAACCACCATCAATTGGACCCCCGAACCATTCTCTGCTCTTCCTTTTATTAATCAATCACATACAGTCCTTACAGAAGTTTGAGCCAGCATGAGGCCACCCAGCTAGCCTGCATTCCCTGGCCTCACTTGCATTTAGCCGTGGCATTATTGCCAGATTCCCACCAAAGGAATGTAAGCAGCAGGAATCTGTGTACTGCCGTGGTCCCTCCAGCACCTCCACGCTCTCCCTTTCTTCCTTTTCCTATGCACTGGAGTGTGGGGACCACGAGAAGAGCCACTTTCTGAGATAAAGCCACATGCGGAGGAGAGGCAAAGATGAACATCCCATCTGTCCTGGGGGGCCTCATGGAGCAGAGATGGTACATAAAAAAGAACTCAACATCTATTTTATTTAAGCTCCTTCATTTTTAGGCCTCTGTTAAATTAACCTGTATGTTAACTACAAATATCAAACTATAGAGAATTGCCAACCTATCATATAGCACTGAAGTGGAGGTATATAGTTCTGAAGTCTATAGGATATATTTTCATTGAATTCAGCCTTGCTTTTATGTCTCTTCATGTCTACTTCATTATGTAAAATTTCAATTGCTTCTCAGATGTCTAGTTTTTTTGTTAACACTTAAATCTGGCTGACATGCATTTTTAGCACAGCAGGTATTAATATTCACCTCTGATTTTTTTCTAAAATGATATTTTTCAAGCTTATAGAAATAAACTCTGAAGACACCAAATGTTTAAATCTATATCTCCTAGTGGACAGAGTGATTGCATTAAATTAAATCTCTGTCTTTCTAGCTGACACCCTGTGATTTCCTGAGCCTGGGGCATAGGCTCAGAAAGACTGAGACATGATCATGAGACTATAGAACGCTTCTCCCCACACACGTGCCTTTCCATCACATTACAAAGGCCTCCTTATAGCACTTCCTTCTGGCTGTATATCATGTCCAGCTATCAAGAAAAAATTGCAAGATATACTCAAAAGCAAAAACATAGTTTGAACTAAGCAAAGCATTCTATTCAGTAAGCTAACAAAACAAAAAAGTAATAAAGTGGAAGAAAGTAATAAAAGTGCACAAATTAATGCTATAGAAACAGGAAAAACTGGCCAACAGAATAAAAAGCTAGCACTTTGTAGAAATCAAAGTCTTTTGGGGCACCTTGGTGGCTCAGTCGTTGAGTGTCTGCCTTCAGCTCAGGTCATGATCCCAGGGTCCTGGGATCGAGTCCCACATCAGGCTCCCTGCTCGGTGGGGAGCCTGCTTCTCCCTCTCCCACTCCCCCTGCTTGTGTTCCCTCTCTCACTGTCTCTCTCCCTCTGTCAAATAAATTTAAAAAAGAAAAAAAAAAGAAAGAAATCAAAGTCTTTTACCACAAAAGACACAAGGCCAAGATGTTTTTATAGATAAATTTTACCAACTTTCATGGAACAAATCATCCTTTTATTAAATTTAATATCTCAAAGACTAGACAAGAGGGCCAGCAACCAGATTTATTTAAGTTTAATCCTTAACACCCAAACCAGCCAAGTAAAGAAAAGAAAAATCTAAACCAATATCACTTGTGAATATAGGTACAAAAAAATCCTATAAAAAAGAAATATGACAACTAAAATAAATACATGATCCTGAACCGGGTTCTTTTGCTCTGAAGGACTTTACTGGGACTATTGGCAGAATTTGAATGGGGTCTGGGAAATGTAGTACTAGTGCATTTCTGCATCCAACTGTTTTACTTATTTTGATGGCTGTATTGTACATATGGTGGAGAATGAAGGAAGTAGACACTAAATTGTTCAAGGATGGTAGGATATCAGATCCCAACTCAGATGGTTCAGGGGTAAAAAATAAAAGCTCTTTGTACTAGACTTGCAATTATTCTGTAACCTTGTGATTGGTTCAAAATAAAAATTTGATGGTTGCCAGAGGGGAAGTAGGGGGCGGGGCGTTGGGCAAAATGGGGGAAGGAGAGTGGGAGATACAGCCTTCCAGTTATAGAATGAATACATCACAGGAATAAAAGGCACAGCATAAGGAATAGAGTCAGTGGTATTTTAATAGTGATGTAACAAGACATATGGTAGCTACACTTGTGGTAAACATAGCATAATGTATAAACTTGTCATATCACTAAATTGTACACCTGAAACTAATGTAACATTGTGTGTCGACTATACTCAAATTTTTTTAAAAAAGGGAAAAATATTCAAATATCAACATCAAAGTAAACTATTAAAGAAGATGTCGGTATCATCAGTATTATTTAAATTCATTTGTACTTCTCGTATAAATACTTACTACTTTCTTTCTGTTGTACAGTCTGTGTATGCTGAACTTTGACTCAGTATTGCAACAGAGATTAAGGGTACAGAATCCATAACTAGATTATCTTTGTTCCAATTCGTTCTGCTACAAACTATCTGTTTGATGTAGGCAGATTACCTCACCAATCTGTTCTTCAGTGTCCTCATTTATAAAAAGTAAGAATAAAATGAGTTAATATATATAAAGTATTAAAGTATTGACTGGTATGTATTTATTGATAAATAAATAATATAGTCAACCTCGTTACAAAAAGGATTTTGAGTTGTTCTAAATATACCCATAATATAACATTAATACAGCAATAGTAATGACAATAATATTAATAACATATTCTAAACTCATGGCTAATTATATATATATGTATACACATTTGTAAGATTTTATTTATTTATTTTTCAGAGAGAGTGAGAGCGAGAGAGAGAGAGAGAGAGCGTGCATGAGCAGGGGGGAGGCGCAGAGGAAGCAGCAGGCTCCCCGCTGAGTAAGGAGCCCAATGCGGGACTCGATCTCAGGACCCTGGGATCATGACCTAAGCCGAAGGCAGCTGCTTAACTGACTAAGCCACCCAGGCGTCCCTAATAATACATTTTTCACAATATGTCACAATTTTCATTTTACCTCCATTAAATATTTGGCTTTTTCTCACAGGACTAGTAACTCTGTTTTCCTGATTTCAGGGCTTTAGAGGTGATATATAACAGATATAGAAACAGCAACATTTTTCTAGGGAGGAGTTTGAAAACTGCTTGAAACTGCAAGTGAAGGGCTGTATGCTTTCGATAATGACACACGTGGGACAGGACTTCATAAAGGTTATACGAGCCAGCTTAGACTATAAAGGCAATACTAGCGGTTGCCTGGCATCGGGCTGTTTTCTGGGAAGCTGTGTTAATGAAATGCAGTCTCAATTTCTTGGGCTGGTGATTTTGGGTTCATTATCAAAGAAATATAGAAGGTTTCCTGCCCGGAACCCTTATGCCGAGAATTAGATGACCTCCACAAAACAGGCTCAGCACATTCCCATGATGTCAGTCCACTGGGCAGTTTTCCGAGGCAGCAGGTCATGGCTGTGCCTTCTGAGCAATATTCCCACAAAGTGGGGAAAAGGTGGGGGGTGGGAGAGCAACTTTGTCCCTTCTGTCCACAGAATACATAAGTGAATCACACTGAGTCTGTCTAGCACTGCCATAGACTTTTCTCTAATTAAAGAATCCCTGCATAATACATTTTTTTCAGTAGAAATAGATTTCTGTTTTCTTTTAGATCAACCTTATTCTGACTCAGTTATTTAGATCCCAAAGCAGGAGTTTAATAAGTCAGGTGATGGGGCCCAGAACATCATTTACCGTGAAGGCGTGCCTTGTTAGAACTCGATTAAGCTCAAAAGGAAGAAGTTGGGGGGGTGCCTGGCTGGCTCAATCAGAAGAACATGTGACTCTCGATCTCGGGGTTGTGAGTTTGAGCCCCACATTGGGTGTAGAGATTACTTAAAAAAAAATCTTAAAAAAAAAAAAGAAGTGGATGAGAGGCAGAATGCTAGCACCACAAGACTTCATCCTCCTCTAAGACTGGTTTATTATAGACACAGCTAATGGATTTACCCAGCACTGTCCTCTTTCCTCAATTGTTAAACTTGAAAATTAGCAGAGGATAAACTTGGAATATTGTGAAGATAAACTCAGAAAACCCAAACTTGGTGTCATGTGGAAAGGATTTTGGATTTAATAGATAATAAAAAGTAAGAATTTTCTTCTTATAATAGACTATTGCTATTGCTTTCTTTTTTTAAAGATTTTTTTCATTTGTTTAAGAGAGAGGGAGTGAGCACAAGCCCGGGTTAGGGGCAGAGGAAGAGGGACAAACAGATTCCACACTGAGCAGGGAGCCTGATGCGGGCGTTGACCCTAGTACCCTGAGATCATGACCTGAGCTGAAGTCAAATGCTTAACTCACTGAGCCACCCAGGGGCCCCTAGACTATTGCTATTTCAATTTCTCTTTGTACTTACCTCTATTGAGCTTTTTGTTGAAATGATCTGTCTCCTTCTTAGACTGTGGGAATTAAGGTTAATGTTTATTTTTAATACTCTATATAACTAGAGCACCTTGCACACAGTGACTGATATATTGTAGATGTTCAATTGCACACTTATTACAATTTTTTATTTCAATTCATTAGTTCTGGCAGGTCACGGAATTGGTCATCAGCCAAAAAATTTTTTTCTTTCTTGCCTTCTGGGATTATTGGCCCTCTTCTGATCTCCCTAGAAATATTACATTCAGTTCATCAAAGACCTACTCTAAACCATTACTGCCTTTGAGGCTTTATCTTAAAGCAGAATAACCTCAGAGAGGCACTGAGTCAGACATTGGCTATCTATCTAACCATTGTCCAATGGAGGTGTCATAGCCAAAGGACCCCAAGGATTTTGGTGTCATTCCCAAGATCATCTCTACTGTGGGGCTAAGTGCATGAGACCACTTGCCCCTGATTCTGTTGAATATCCATTTCACCTAGCCAGCTTCTTTGGCTTTGATCTATATTTACTAAGCAGACTTATAATTATTATTTAGCTTTCCATAAAATTCTTCCTGCAAGAAAAGAATGTGTTTGCCATATACATTTAAAATCTTTTTGACCCCTGTGTTAGTTATTTCTCTCCAAAAATTTAAAAAAATTAATAATCAGGTTTATATGTTGGTTTTGAAGTTTAATACAGGTCTACCCAGAGATATGGGCAGGAGTGCTAAAACAGAGTGGAGTTTCTGAGGCTTCAAAGCTGAGAAACAAATCTAGACCTCAGAGGTAAACAGTAGCCATCAACTGAGGTCTTCTAAGGATGCAACAAGATTTCAATAAACTTGGCGAGGTGCTTTTGGAGAATGCTGCATTCCTGAGGATAACATTTCTGGATAGGACATTGCAGTAAAGAATTTGTTTTCCTAGGACAGCATGAAAAATTTGGGAAAATTTGACATTTTGCTTCATTGTTCTAGAATGCCCTGAAAATTGTTTTCTCTCTTCATTTCTTATCACTCTAAAGGCAAGAGTAAAAGTTAAAAATGATCTTCCTTTCTCCCTGTCTCGTATTACCCCATACCCCACCCTCCACCCCAAGATATATAGTTTTGTTTCCTATATAAAGTACTTTCCGGACATGGAGTATCAGATATTTAGCAACACAGAAAGTGAGTAAATTTTTTTCAATCAATCAAATGCATTTTTCTAATATTTAAAGATACTGTCTGTTGAAGAATTTTTGTCTCACTTCCTGTGTGCTTAAATGGGAATGAATGGGCTAATGTGTAACTTGTATTCTATCTTTGCATACTGGCTGCAGATATTTATAGCTAGCCTTTTAAACAATAATGCTGTTCCCAAACCTAACAATCCCATTCTGTTTTCCACAGTCTTTTCCACACCAGAAGCATATGACCTGAAAATAGAATGTCCTTAATTCTAATCCTTTCCCCTATTTTCTCCGTTTCCCATTTTGCCATTAAGCAAAGATTAAGTCTTTTTTTCTCTTTTCTCCCACAAAGTAATTTCGTTCATGTTCTTTTTCAGCAATTCCAAGTAATTGAAGTATATCTTTAAAAAATAAATTTTATCTGCTCAGATTGAAAATATAATTGTGTTAGGGGCGCCTGGGTGGCTCAGCCGTTAAGCGTCTGCCTTCAGCTCAGGTCTGATCCCAGGGTCCTGGGATCAAGCCCCACATCGGGCTCTCTGCTCAGCGGGAAGCCTGCTTCTCCCTTTCACACTCTCCCTGCTTGTGTTCCCTCTCTCACTATCTCTGTCAAATAAATAAAATCTTTAAAAAAATAAAAAATAAAAGAAAATATAATTGTGTTAATTACAGCATTACTTTGGTTATTGCAGAAAAAGGAAATAAACACCCCCTATATTTTCGGTCAAGTGTACATTGAACTTATTCTTCTTTAATTCCATATTTTCATTGTGCATCACAGTAATCATAGATTCCTATTTAAAGTGCATGTAACACATTTTTGTATGGAGAGCTCTGAGTATAATAGTTTAAGATAAGAAGCTTACCTAAAAAACAAGCTCTACTGCTACCAAAAGGACATACATTTAAATAGTTGTGGGTGCAAAATAACCCGATTGTTTTTACCATAATGGGTTCATATTTTTAAAATGCAGACAACTAAGCTAAAAAATAATATTAAAATAGAGCTTATCAAATTAACTGCTTCTTAAAATCTAATTTAATTTTTTGTTGTTAGAGAGAGAGAGTGCATGTGTGCAAGCAGAGGGGGAGGTGCAGAGGGAGAGGAGAGAGAGAATCTTAAGCAGGCTCCACACCCAGCATGGAGTCCAGTGCGGGGCTCAATCTACGACCCCGAGATCATGACCTGAGCCAAAATCAAGAGTCAGACATTTAACCAACTGAACCACCCAGGCACCCTTAAATTAACTGATTTTTAAAATTTCATTTTATTTATATAAAATGTGATTGTAAACTCACCTTGGTTAAAAACTTAGAGCAGTTTAACTGGTACTGATGCAACAACCAACTATCTCTTTTCCCATTAAAGATCATTGGAGAATTTTTATTTATTTGTTTTTTAAACATTTTTTTTAGGATTTTATTTATTTATTTGACAGAGAGCACAGACAGGGGGTGGGGGCAGGAGAGGGAGAAGCAGGTTCCCCACTGAGCAGGGAGCCCAACGTGGGGCTCGATTCCAGGACTCTGGGATCATGACCTGAGCCAAAGGCAGACGCTTAACCCACTGAGCTACCTAGGTGCCCCAATCATTGGAGAATTTGAGGAAATTTTGGTAACTAGCAGTAGAAGGTAATTTCTTCACTAAAAACAGGTCAAGTTGTACAAATTCAGATGAGTAAGTTTTATTTTTAAAATTTTTTTCTTAAGATTTTATTTATTTATTTGAGAGAGAGAGAGCATGAGAGGGGAGAGGGTCAGAGGGAGAAGCATGCTCCTTGCTGAGCCGGGAGCCCGATGCGGGACTCGATCCCGGGACTCCAGGATCATGACCTGAGCCTAAGGCAGTCACTTAACCAACTGAGCCACCCAGGCCCTCAGATGATTAAGTTTTAAAAGGATCCTCAATATGGAAATAATTTGCTAATATTTTCTCAAACTTAAGAATTCTGTTCTATATTCATCCAATATTTAATATATTTAAACATAAAGACTTCCTACTCACCACATCCTTTTGCTTATATCTGCAATATGTGGCAAAGAAGTAAATTAATTATTATGAATCATTTTTCTTGAGTTTTTTTCAGCCTATTTGAATGTCTTTCACCTTCTTGTTTTATGTCCTGATTTCCATGTCACTTTCCAAATGAGAAATGTCAGCTCTGTCTTAGCTTTAACAGTGTGTGGCTCTTAGATAGCAGTTAGGGTTAATTGGAATTTTCTGTTTGGTTACATTCTGAAAATTAAAGAGTCAGTTTATCAATAAGCCAATGCTATCGTTTCCACTTCTGCTGTTCCTCAAATTCAGTCTGGGAGCCTGACTTTCATCTTTTATGAGAGTAACTGCCAACTATAAAGTTCTTAACTATGGTAATTTTCTGGGACATAATTTCCTTCTTTTAATAAGAAAAGTATTTCATCTCTAAATGTTTTATATCATTTCATGGCACTTTTAAAAAATAAATATTATGTGACTACACAAGTTAAATGGAACAGTTTTCATAATTAAATAATTAAATTACCTATCATGCTATAAATGTGTTTTTCATCTTTAGTTTAATGTGTGTGGCTGTGGCTGAGGTAAAGAATCCATTAAGTTCAGTAAACCGGAATTTAATAGGAATGGATGTCACATTTTCTGCTCATATATTTACAAATATTTAACAAGAACCACACAGTACAACCTGTGAAGGAAAAGACCTAGAAGTTGTATTAGACAACACGCTTAGTTCAGGTCACCCGCAGCCTTGAAAAAGTGAATATGTTATTTTATTACATTCATAGAACAGTGTCTTAAATAATCCACTCTTGTCTTTACTGGTTAGGTTGTATCTGTTGTATTCTGTTTACTCTGGTCATCACAATTTATGTTCTTAAAAGAAGATGCAGGCCAGGGTTCCTATACAGTATTCCATTGGAACATGTGTCATTAAAAGCTATGGTGGAGGGGAGAGAGTCTGTGGTCAACCAGTGGTTTAGACAGATTTCTTTGCTGCAGGACTTTCCAGTGTTTTTAATATGCCACGGACATTTTGCCTCGGTGTGAGGATACGGTATGCATATTTGTTTCAAAATAAACAATAGAATTCTTTTCTCGTAAAGTATCTGTTAACATCTAGAAAAATGACGAGGAGTAACTGAGTTCTACGGAACACAGTGGAGAAAATGCTGATATAGCCAATTGGAAAATGATTAAATGAGAATAACCAGGAAAACATTCTTCTACTCCTCGCCTGACCTCCTAATCACACTGGCGACTCTTTTCTGGTCTTTCTCTGTGCCCTAGATGTTATCTTGGAGCTCAGTTTATATTCAGATTAAAAGAAAGATAGGGGCGCTGGGTGGCTCAGTAGGTTAAGCATCTGCCTTTGGCTCAGGTCATGATCCTGGGGTCCTGGGATCAAGCCCCATGTCAGGTTTCCTGCTCAGTGGGGAGCCTACTTCTCCCTCTTCCTGCCCCCTCCCCCCCACTTGTGCTCTCTCTCTCTCTCAAATAAGTAAATAAAATCTTTAAAACTTATTTATTGCCTTATGAAATATCTGAAGGAGACATAAGAACAGATGTGCTTACTATGAACTTCAAAGTTTGTAATTAAAGGTCAAAACTTGGATATTGGAATGTGTGCAATTGTTGAAGGTGACGTATTTACATTGCAATGTTTTCCATTAGTGAAGAAAATTTCTATTGGGAGTATCTTATAAGATGTCCTTTGTTATTGAATATCCCAAAGCTTCAGACCTCAGTGAATGTGAATGTTTCGGTGACATTTTCTTTGGGAGTATGTAGCACAGCAGAATTCCATCATTAGTAATGTAAAAATAAGTCCAGTAGATGCCAGATAATCTTTCAGTTAGTAAAGTTCCTACAGGAAATGCAAAAGATATGAAAAGACACTCCAGGGCAGGAGAGCACCCCAAAAGCCAGCCAGTCCAATCATTCATCGGATGACTGAATTCCTTCTATCCATGACATGAGTTGGTGGCTGGGAAGATGACGATTTCCCTCGCAGTTATAGTGTCCAAGCAGAGGCTGCAGGGCCAAGGCCAAAGTGCAATAAGACACTGGAGTAAATGACCTTCACAGTGCCCTCTTTTCTAAAATGTTATGACTCTAATGTGAAGAATTAGAATTAATCCAAAATATGAAGTAAAACATGAAACTTAAAATTTTCCATACTACATTTAAATAATCTTACAGTGATCTGTGGAAGGCAATTACTGTCATTATTGCACCTGTTTTTTTGTTCTTGTTTTTTTTTTTTTAAAAGAAGCTATTTGCTGTTCCATTCACACTGCCTACATACACCACAGAGGGGAAGTGCTTCAGAGAGAAAATGGAGAAGAGTTTGTGCTTGAGGAAGGCCCTAAAAATCAAGAGGGGATATGTTCTACCTTTTACTGTTTCTCAATGTCTGATCAATATTTGGTCTGATAAGGGCTTTTGTAACATTGCGGGATTTCTGCCTGAAGCTGATGCCGCCTTCAGCTTAGCCAGTTGGCAGATCCTATGTTATTCCTTCCCTCCCAGCTTGCATTTCTCAGATATTGTTAACAACTTCAGAGTGCTTAGGATGTCCACTTACACTGGAAAAGTGTGAACATAGGACCTCCAAAAGTTTGAGGAATCTAGAGCAGAGAGAACGTGTGCCTTATACAATAGGATATTAAAACGGTTTCAGTGTCAGTTGAGACACGAATTCAATGAAAACTTTATTTCAAAGTGAAGTGCAAGGTTATGATATAGGAATTGCAAAGAGGAGAGTTCTAAAAGTCATAAGTGACTCTTAATCCCTCACTCTTATCAAGGTTGTATAGAAAGTTAGACGACTCTGAATATTGAGAAAGATGTTAGTGTGTTAGCAGAATCTCTTCCTGCTCCCAAGGTCGGGAGAGGTGAGGTTGCTTTCCCTTCAAACACATCACCATAATTCCTTCTTATTACAGGAGAGAAAATGGGTTTCCTGATGAATATCCACATTCCCTTACTTTTTAAGGCACTACTTCAGGTATCTTAGTTTGGATTCCCCCAGAAGCAGGCCCTGGAAATGAGGATTTAAGTACATGTTGATTAATTTGGAGGTAACCCAGGAACATTGGAGGGGTGTGAGCAGTGAGACAGGGAAGGGAAGGAGTCTGATAAAGGGTGTGTCCTATAGCACGTTTTACCATGTGGGCATCTGAGGCTTAGCCCTGCTGGGCAGCTTTGGAAGAAAATGTGACACCTGACCCAGAATTGCATCCTCAGTTGGGGGAAGCTGGAATATTTAACCTCCAGTTCCCTTCATTGTCACCTGAGGACTACTCCCAGAGATATTCATGTTCTGGCATTGCTGGCCTGCTCACACCTGCACTGAGACAAAGCCCTGGGGTAAAAGTTGTAGGGGCTTGCAGAAGGAAGCCTTCTTGGACATGAACTCTAAAAGTGAGTGCCAAGGGACATGAGTGGGGGCAGGGACAGCATCTGCCATGCTAAGTAAGCTAGAATATAAATAAAACAGCATGTTCTCCAATCACATTCCAAATGTTCCAAATGACCAAAAGATAATTTTCACATGTTGAGATTTGGACTGTAGAACAATGTTCAAGTAAGGATGCTGAGTGCTGAAATAAGGGTATTTAAGAAAAGGATTGAGAGGAAAAGGTCTATTTTACTGAGAAGACAACTTAATGGAAAGAATGTCCTTGATCAAGGAGTGGAGAAAGTTCAGAATGAATAGAAGTCAGTGTAGAGCCATTATCAAATTCATGAATGACTGTCACTGTACAGACAGATCTTTGTGGACTCAAAAAAATATATATAAAACAAGGACTTAAAGTAAATGAAACCAGAGTTTAGATATCTCCAGTTGGGGTGTGCTGTGTCTCCCACCCCACCCTTCCAACCCTCCATTGCCAGATGTATCCCATAATGTACTCAAATCCCTTACTGCCCAGATTAGTGCTTTCCTTTTGGCTCTAAAGCTCATCAGAAGCAAGTTCTGGAATAAACAGCTCCCAGACCCAGGACAGATATTCCAGCTCCCAGCTACCAAACCATATGCACAGGTTGGCTCTTTTCATTATGGTAATTTTTTTCAGGAGGATTATTACCAAATTCTATCCCTAGGTCTTGATCTGAGCCATTTGAATCCACATTTTAAAAATTTCCCTAATTTTAAATCTTAGGATGAAGCTGTTGGATATCTTAGACTCCTTAAGCTTTCAGAAAACCCCAAAACCAACTCTGTGCCAAACTTTCCTCAGAACATCCACATCAAGGAAAGAGGAGCTTCTCCTAAATCATGGAGGGTGAAAGGGGGTTGGTGATGGATTTCCTGTTACCCTCTTTCTCCTGGAGCATTTATTTGAAATGGTTATTGCCATCATGATTACTTCCCTTTCCAAATATACCCCTAACAAAAAAGAATGACTGCTTGTGTTTCTATCACTGGAGAGTTTCAAACGGAGACTAGAGAACACTTGTCAGGAATGTTCTAGAAGTGATTTATGTATCAGAGGAATTGAATCAAATGACCATTAATCTTCTCTTCCAAATTGGAGATTGTATCTTTCTATGAGAAAATTCTAGCTTAAGAACGTATTTTCTTTGAGGGGAATTGTCTCTGTGTTAAATTTTATAAGCAATATTTCCATTCAGCCAAAATAGTACTTTCTCATAACACTTTTGTAAAACTAAGATATCTGAGAGGAAGTGGTGCCTCGTTATCTGAGCTCATTATCTTAGTACTGGCCTCAGCATTAGCCTCGGAAATACTTGTGTGATTTTGCTAGGGGTTGGCAGATGGGCTAGTAGACAAACGCCCAGCTGCCTGTCCCAGTTCTGATAAAGGAAGCCTGGCTCACACATTCACACAGCCAACTCCCAACAGCAGGGACCACAGAGCAATGGACATGGCATCTGCCTTTTCTAACTGCCACATATTGCTAACAAGAAAGTGCAATGGAATGTTACACAAAATGTTGACCAAATGCCCAGGTGAAATATATCAAATGCATTAAATGAATTATAGTGCACATTCACTAAAATTCAAGAAAGAGACATGGGGAGGGGGGAAGAAGAGACAGAAGTAGAGACAGAAACCAGGAGTCAGTTGTTTTGGAAACAATGGGTTATGGTGGTTTTAACTGATGGAATCCATTTTGTTTTGAGTTTAAGTGTTCATGAGCTTAGCCTTCACGTTGCGAGTACCAAGCTTATTCCTGGATCTTATGAGATAAATTCACACCATTCAGAATTTAGGCAGGTTGTCCAGAGTTTATTAGAAAAGCTATGACATGTGTCTAAATAATATCAAACACTCCTGACACTAGACTATGCTCATAGTCTCCAAAATGTATGAGTAACTGGTGTAAATATTGCTTTGTCCAGAATTTTAGTAACTGGTGCAAATATTGCCTTGTCTAGACAGATTTTAGCAGTCTACAGTGATTTTTCCCTAATGTATAGCTCATTTAAAATCACGCAGCACCTATTCCTCTTACCATTAAAATAACTGGATGTGACAGTGTTGGACATGGGCTGTGTGTTCCATCTTACTAATTAACACAACATCATATTTAAAAACACTTGCGCAAGTTATTTTTTTAAAGCCTCTCATTCCAAAAACTTGGGACATAAATTAATCTACAATTTAATTCTTTTGTGGAAAGATCTTGCCTAACTTCAAGAACTGCTAAGAAGACTGTCTACATGTAAAAATATGATTGAAGTTTGTTTTGAAACATTTTTTTGAAAAGCATAAATTGAACTCATGTACATTTAGATGAATTCCCAGGAAATACAATTAAAGTAGTGGCAACCCAGCAGAATGACAAAACTAGGAAAGCAAAACCATACAGAAAAATTTAACCCCTGAAGATGTGTTGATTCAAACAGAGGAGAAAAAGCCCTCTCGACAGAAGGAAGGCCTGCGTTGGAAACACCCCTCTGCAGGGGCTTTCTACTCTGTGCAAATTAATCTTTCGTTTATGGACTTGGGTGGACTAAATGACGTTACCCTTGAGTCTGAATTCAAAGGTAAGTGCTCAGTAAATACCTTGCACAGGCTTCTCTAGGGTTTGTTTTTTTTTTTGTGGAGCCCCCCTCCTCTCTCCTGCTGAGAGCACCCACTCTGTTCTATCCCCCACCCCCCCACCTTACTCCAAACCTGTTATTGCCATGGCTGCTACTACTATTAATGACCTTGCGCGAGCCACATGTGCACAAAACCCAGGCGACATCAGTTAGAATCCTTCCCTGATGTTTTAAAAACTAGAACTGGGAAAAGCGAATTTCTTTCCCCGTGGTGGGAAATCTGGGAAGATGTGAGTTCTAAATCTGTGGGCAGCCGTGCCTTCATGTGTCAAGAAGGCTGTGGAGAAAATGAACATAAATCACAGAGAAGAGAGAGAGAGAGAGTCCATGTGACGGTCAGTCCTGGATTCCTGTTTTCTCAGAAGTCCTGCCTTTAATTTGGCTGCCTGACAAAAATTTCTCCTTTTGAGTCAAGCTAGTTTGTGTTAGTTGGCCGTTATTTGTGATCCAGAAGTGCTGAGCGATATTCTTTGTGTGTGATGATGACTGATTGGAGCCTGCCACAGTTTGGTCAGAGAAAATAAATACATATCCAAAAATATGTGCTATATTCACCTTCCGTGTCCTTTATCATTTGTGACCCACACAGTTACTCCATCTACTGCTGCAGTAATGACATATTACGTTTATACTCCAGTTACCATCTTCCCATCTATAGCCACATTTAGTTCACAGAATAGCTCAAACCAAATTCACACAGTGATTTCCCTGTCTCGGCTTCTGTACATGGTATACAACGATAGAAAATACAGAACTACCCCTTATGCCCCCCCCCCAAAAAAACCATTTACCTCTGTTGCATGATCTCTTATAAGTCTGACCATCCTGCTAATCAGCTCTTACATGTATTTAAACATAGCATGATCACTAATGTTTCAAAACAGGTGGTCTGATGCAACACTCAGGATTGTCTGGCAATTACTGAGACACTTTTGGGTTCCTTGGGCAATAAACTGTCTCAGGCTTTGGGCTGTTGGTGCAAACAATGAATCCAAACTCAGCTTTCTATGTGATTGGTAGGGCTTCCTCCTTCCGGGAGGGGGTGCTATACCTCTCTGTAAGGCCCAAGCTCTTCCAGCACCAGGCAACTGGCTCTCCCAGACAACACTTAGAAGCAACCAGCACCTAAACCCTCTTGCCTCCCACCCACGTGGACTCTCTGTCCTCACACTGGCAAGACGGCTCTCATATTCACCCTTTCAGGAGAGCAAGATACATAGGGGCAGCGTTTCTTCCCTGTTACACATCCTTATGGCGGTCCCGCAGAGCTATGACCTAATCAGGCTCTCTCTGGGGAAAATAAAAGATAGATTGTTGCGTGCCCTCTCTTTTGGATGAGCATACTTTGTAAGTTTTGAAAGTCTGTTCCTTCTCAGACAGTGCGTGATATTGGGGAGTTCATCTCAAGCCTGGTTGCAATACAAGTGGGAACCAAGAAAAGACCCACCTTGCTCTAACGTGTCATATGGTGAGATGGCATACCCTTGCAGACACCAGGATTGGTTCTTCTTAACTATTTATTCTCTCTGAATTACATGCAGAGAATGAATGTTAACGGAGCTGAATTTTATGCCTGAACTAGAGCAGAGAGAACTCAAGGACTATGTCATAGCTGAACTATGTAAATAAGGTTTGAACTAAAGAGATATGCTCACATCTGCCATCTCTTGGCAATATTGAGTATCTGCTCTGATGAATTCAATTCTGCAAATCTTTGTCCCTGCTTGGCCATGCAGCATACTGGCCTACGCATTTCACAGGATTAGAAAATGAGTCACATTCTCTGTCTCTAAACAGACCTCTGTGTGATCACAGATATTACATTCTTGCAGCAGCTGACTTGTTTTATGGCTTGAACTTTTTTCACATCAGGAAGACTCCTGCCTGGCCTTTTCCAGATAAACAGCTCTGTACCTGGTGTAAAAATACAAACCTACCAGCTGAGTAGTTACCTAACACTCCTTAGAGAGGAACCAGATGGGCTCTGCTTGGACACCGTGAGAAGTCTGGATCTTGGGAGCTGAACCAACAAGGGGCGCTGTATTGTGCTCAGAGTACTAAACGTAGGAGGAGCCTGATCTTGAATATGAACCAAGTCTGCAGACAGCACCCAAAGTCCAGATTCCTTTAAGTCACCCAGTCTTCAAAACCAAAGGTGAGCATGGAACCAGAAAAAGATTTGCTTTTTGATGAAGCAAAGAGGTCAGCAGAACTGACGCTCAGTGGGGGCGGTAGGCAGGAGATAGGGTGTAGAGAAAGGAGGGGCCGAGAGACAGGATCCAAGGCATCTACTGCAAACAGAGCGGCTTTTATTTCCCACAGGACTTGGGGGTACATGAGTCAGACTGGTTTAAAAGTTCAGGGCCAGGGCAGACAGCAGTAAATGAAAAAAAATTATTATTGTTGCATTTATATTGTACCTGAATTATTAAATTTTCTTGAGGCTAATTCCAATACTGTTGAAAACACAAAAAGGTGCTTTTTTGGTTTCATCACCTTGAAGAGTGCAGAAGCCACAGAACAAAGCATTAAAAAAAATATTTCTGGCAACATAAATGAAAGCTGTAAAGCAAATATCTTTGCTGAATGGCAAGATGAGATAGTTATTTCTGAAGTGGAACATAGAAGCTAAGGTGTAACACCTCAAATTTCAAAATGATAAAGCGATTTTCTGATAAAAGTTTTGCAAAGCATTTTCTAGGAAAGTGACCTTCCATGTCTCTGGTCAAAGCCCAGTTACTCATTTTCTTGCTCATTCTGTGAAATGTTTTGAACTAATGTCAGCCTATTAGCTTCTACTAAGGGCAAAATTTTTCAACCTCTGTTTTTAAAATATGTTTTACATATTTTATCTGACATTATTTTTTCTTTAGGTGTCAATTGTCTAATCTTCTATTAACATTAAAAGTAAAGTTAATAAGTTAAAAAAATAACTGCAATAGCTAAAAGTAATGCAAATAACAGATAAAGAAAAAAAAACCCAATTATGAAAAAAAATAGAAAGAAAATAGTGACACTCATATTAAGAAGTTGCTATGTGCAAATGTATCCCAACAAATATGTATTTGCAATTACACTGTGCCAGGCACCGTTCAAAGCACAGGAGGTCAGCAGGGGACAAAACATGGAGGCAGACAGAGTAGAAGAGGTGGGAATTAACAATAGGTATACAGTAATAGTAAATTGTATATAATAATATATATAATAATGTAAAGTATATGGTATCTAATAACATAAATCATATAATAATGGGAAATGCAGTGAAGGAAAATAAAGCTAAGGAGGATGGCAAGTGATGGAAATGACATTTTTAAAAAAGATTTATTTACCGGGGCGCCTGGGTGGCTCAGTCGTTAAGCGTCTGCCTTTGGCTCAGGTCATGATCTCAGGGTCCTGGGATCGAGCCCCGCATCGGGCTCCCTGCTCGGCAGGAAGCCTGCTTCTCCCTCTCCACTCCCCCTGCTTGTGTTCCCTTTCTCGCTGTATCTCTCTCTGTCAAATAAATAAAAATCTTTAAAAAAATAATAATAAAATAAAATAAAAAAGATTTATTTATGTATCTTAGAGATAGAGAGAGAGACCATGAGCAGGAGAGGCAGAGAGAGAGGGAGAGAAAGAACCTGAAGCAGACTCCACACTGAGCGTGGACCCTGACACCGGGCTCTATCTATCCCATGACCCCGAGATCATGACCTGAGCTGAAACAAAGAGTCAGACGCTTAACCGACTGTACCACCCAGGCGCCCCTGGAAATGGCATTTTAGATACAGGTTCTCTGGAAAGCAAATCTAGAACCAGTATCCTATAAATGTTAAGGGCTAGAGATCTAGAGGCAAACAGACTTGGATTTTTAATCCCAATTTGACAATTCATTAGCATTGTGTTCCTAGGCAGGTCATTTTGTCTTCCTAACTTTAGTGGCCTAATCTGTGAAGTGGGGATAAGGGAACCTTCAAAAGGCTGGTCTGAGTGCTTAGCCCAATGCTTGGTATGCAACAGTGCTCCATAATTGTTCATTCTCATTATCTGACATTTAAAACTGTGTGTGTTTTAGAGTATTTGTGTTGTGTATCTGTGCTAACACAAGGAAGCTTCTTCAGCTATCATGGTGCCATGATTACCTATGTGGCTCTAACAAACAGATTAGAAGCAAAGTGCCTGGATCTCATCTTATATCCCTCTGCATTTCTCTAGTGGTCAGTAGACCCACATTGTTTCTTGTTAACTTATTTTCCTGGGCGTGCTCCTAAGTCATTTTTACTGTCTGTCTCTAACAGAATGAAGTGTATAATTGCTGAAGTGCCAGGGGTTACAGTTGCCATTTTATTTTCCTATATCATTTCCAATAGGTGAACATTTTTCTACCAATTTTCAATCTATCTTCCAACCAGGTAATGCTACATCCATCCTACACCCAGTGGAGGTAATTATAATAAGATGTGAAAAGAAACAACTGGCTTGCACGTTCAAGGACAGCTCCACATATAGAAAATAAATTTCCAGGTTGGATGCTTAGCAGCATTGTCACAGGTAATAGATATTACCTTTCTGAATTGAAGAAGGTTGAATTTTTTTTCTGCTTTTATGGACAAGAACATCTGATAACGATGGCAGATTATGGTGGACCTCCCCTGCCAAACTGTGACTGATTTCCCAGCACCTCAGCACATCACCCAAGAGTTTTTTATTACTTTTATTTCCTTATTACTCAACTTGATTGCATACTCCTCAAATTCCTTCCCGCACAACCTGGTTATTCAGGTTGCGCGGGGGCATACTCCAGAAAACTACTTTACTAGAGCAGTTCATGAGACAGACGAAGAGACTCGGGCCAAATCATAATTGGTGGCAGAACCAGAACTAAAAATCAAGTTCTCTGATTCTTAGATCCCCATATCCATTCATTTACACTCAGCTTCCCTGCTCTGAGTGAATATGACAAACTTTCCACAAGATCAACAAGCAGGAATATATTAACAGAGAAGGAGTTGATTTCGCACTGAGTACAAATTTTTCTACAAGCCAACCACAAATGCCATCAACACAGGCCATATATAACCATGATGTTATTTAAATTTATTCTATTTCCATAAAAATGTGTAGTAATACAAAACACTAGTCTTAATGTTTTGATCAATTTAACAGATAATGAGATCATGTGTACTGAGTAATGGCACCAAAGACTACAACAAATCCTATGAAAACTGAAGCTCTAGCAAAGAAATTGGAATGTGTCACTATGCTTTTGGTAATTGTATCATTCCAAAATCAATCAGTTATGGGCTGAGATTTCATATAGAATCCATCTGGTGCTTGAATTCACAATGCCTTTCTCTTTTATGTTTACTCATATGTGTGCATAAATTATTATACATCTATTTCTATCAAGAGAACCCATTATGAATTCCTGATAATCATTTCAAAAGGGTGAACATATACAGGAGGCATCAATCATCACAAATAAAAAAGCAAAGAATTCAATCTCCGTGTGCCTCCACACACATACGGTCATTGACAAAATTCCTTACAGTTAAATATTGCTTAATACTATAAGTTAAAATGTCATTTTTCTTTCTTTTGAAACAATGAGTGGCCTTTAATCCAAAGCATCCTTACATGTATATTTCCCTGGATCCTGTCCTTTAGGTGGTCCTGCATCACACAAACACAAACAAAAAAGTAAATGTACTAAAGAACAGCTGGGGGGTGCCTGGGTGGCTCAGTCGTTAAGCGCCTGCCTTCGGCTCAGGTCATGATCCCAGGGTCCTGGGATCGAGCCCCACATCGGGCTCCCTGCTCCACGGGAAGCCTGCTTCTTCCTCTCCCACTCCCCCTGCTTGTGTTCCCTCTCTTGTGTCTCTCTCTGCCAAATAAATAAATAAAATCTTTAAAAAAATAAATAAATAAAATAAAAGTAATCATTACCAGGGGTG
>NC_138380.1:26139743-26154071 GCF_054177405.1 Leptonychotes weddellii
CCCTGCTCCACGGGAAGCCTGCTTCTTCCTCTCCCACTCCCCCTGCTTGTGTTCCCTCTCTTGTGTCTCTCTCTGCCAAATAAATAAATAAAATCTTTAAAAAAATAAATAAATAAAATAAAAGTAATCATTACCAGGGGTGCCTGGGTGGCTCAGTCAGTTGGGCGTCCAACTCTTGACTTCAGCTCAGGTCATGATCCCAGGGTCCTGGGATCGAGCCCCACATTGGGCTCCCTGCTCCGCGGGAAGCCTGCTTCTCCCTCTCCCACTCCCCTTGCTTGTGTTCCTGCTCCCTCTTTCTGTCAAATAAATAAATAAAATCTTTAAAAAAAAAAAAAGAACAGCCGGGTGCCACTGTCACTGGGAATTGTTCAGTGTTACTACAGCACAACCTGTGACTCTAAACACCTGTTTTAATGATAAACACCATCCGGGCCTCTGAGACACAATTATCTATATCTCTTAACTTTGTATTCTAGAAACAAAAGGCAACTTTCCATGAGGACAAATGCAGGTTTGTGGGCTGTGCCACTGCAGAGGTTGGCAATGAATGTGACTTCAGAGAGGAGAGTATGAGCAAGTAGTGTTTCAGCAAAAGAAAAGACAAATCCATCTACGACTTAGATTCTTCCTCTCAAACATCATAAATGCAATAGGGTCGGGGTGCCTGGGTGGCTCAGTCGGTTAAGCGACTGCCTTCGGCTCAGGTCATGATCCCAGAGTCCTGGGATCGAGTCCCACATCGGGCTCCCTGCTCTGCGGGAAGCCTGCTTCTCCCTCTCCCACTCTCCCTGCTTGTGTTCCTTCTCTCGCTGTGTCTCTCTCTGTCAAATAAATAAATAAAATCTTTAAAAAAAAAATGCAATAGGGTCTTACATAACAAAGAGCAGAGCATTCACTTCTAGGAATATATTGTAAAGCAAAAATTTAGAGTCTGATTTTTTAAAAAAATAGGTGCAAGAATTTTCTGATCAGAATATTTATTATGTATATTTTAAAAGAACAACCAAGATTTCCAACAATAAAGGTATGGTTAAACATAAGTATATACCAATAGGATGGAATATTGTAATCAAATTTTTAAAAATTATGTTTTTAAGGAATATTTATTGACTTAGGATACTATTCAGGGGGGAAAAAGCAGAATACAAAAACTGTGCTTCATATGATTCCATATTTTAAAAGTACATATATACTGTCTAAACAAAATTCAGAGAGCTTTATTTGATATGAATATTTTATTGAGCAGGGAAAAAAAAACTGTTTGCAAACAGAGAGACTTCAAACCAAAAGTGGCATAAAGTTCAGAGGCCTGATATTTCAGGATGGCTATTTGAGTGAAAAAGGAGGAAGTTGTTTAACACTCATAATTATTGGTTATTACAATGAAGGTTTCCAGATGGCAGGGGTTTAGTTAAAAGTGATTCTCTTATCCCATTTTAGGAAAATGACTTTAGTTTCATTTATGATTATCAGAAGCATTTATAAGAAATAATCTAAGTTTCACTTATATCTATGAAATACACTAAAATATATTTTGCTTATGTATTTTAAATGATTTTGTCTCCTTGGGTTGTCTGTTATCCTGGTCTCCATTTTATTTTACTTTAGCAATATGAAAGGAAATACATCAAAAATGCTATAATAGGTACATGAGTTTGAATGAGTTAGGGTTAATCAAGAGTACTCAGTTAATAGCTGCTAAAAACAGAAGAATATTTATTATTAATTTAACATAAAGTCTGGAGGTAAGCTATAATGTATTTGTTCAACAGCTCAACTTTATTATCAATGATCAAAGTTCTTTCTAGGCTTCTATTATGTTACTCTTGGCACGTTAGTTTTGGCCTTTGAGTTGTTGCCTCATGGTTGCAAAATGGCTGCTGCAGCTCCAAGCCTTACATACTCCCAAGACTACATTCAAAAAAGGAAGTAAAATGGCACTAACAAAAGAGGCTTTCCCCTAAAATGTGGTCTTTTAGGAAGCAAAATTTTGCCACAGCCCTCATAATGCTTCCCCTGCAACTCCTAGGTCAGAAATGAGTCACATGCTTAAACATGGGGAAAATAATGGTAATGCTCATGCTTACTGTAGACTAATATAGTAATCCCTTGAGGCCGGGCATATTGTTACTTCTAATCTGGTTTATTTTTGATGAGAAAAAAATAGAAATGGCCATTGGATAGGTTATCAACAATATCTTCCAAGAAGAATTATCACTAAATAGCAGAATTATAGTTGATTTTTACTTTCTCTCTCTCTCTCTCTATTTTCAAATTTTATACGATAAGCATGCATTACTTTATAATAAAAATATTTTTTTTCTTAAAAAATGCTCCTAAACGGGCGCCTGGGTGGCTCAGTTGGTTAAGCGACTGCCTTCGGCTCAGGTCATGATCCCAGAGTCCTGGGATCGAGTCCCACATCGAGCTCCCGGCTCAGCGGGGAGCCTGCTTCTCCCTCTGACCCTCTCCCCTCTCATGCTGTTTCTCGTTCGCTCTCTAATAAATAAATAAATAAATAAAATCTTTAAAAAAAAAAAAGTAAGTATGCTAATATTTAAAAAAAAAAAATGCTCCTAAACATTGTAGAGCTCCTAAAGAATTCTTTCAGCTCAATGACAAATGCAATGAATTAACTGGTCTGAGAACCCTCAATGGTCACAAAAACATAATCCAGTACATTTGCAAAAACCTATTATGGCTGCACTGTCTTTAATGGCCTCAAATCGAATTGACCTGCTCAATATGATTCAGGTTATAGCTAGGGGAAACTTGTTTTGCTAAATTCAAGGAACAATAAAAAGGACAGGATAAATCTGAATATAAGTCTAGTCAGGCAAGACCACTATTTACACAACAGAGGCCCCCAGTTCATGTACATTGCTTCTCAGCCAGCTGCTTATTTCCTCCTTCCTTTGGTGGCTGATATCTCTGGGTTCCAGATTTCCCAGGCAATGTAGCCAATTTTTAAGTCCAATAAATATTTTAAAATATAGCCGTAAGGAAAAACAGGAACAGAAAATCCCAGGACAGAATTTCAAGCAGTTTTAAAGCAGGACTCCAATTCTAGCTCCATGATCTTTGCTGCCTTTAGAATAATGGATTTGTTATTACCAAGAGCAAGGGGAAGCAACAAAGGCAATTAAGAGCTCATTTCGAAAAGATCCATTTAAGTTTCTCATTACAATGTCAAATAAAAGCAGAAATACGGTGGCATTCATATTTTCAAATTTAGATACCACAGCATACTTAGAAATAAGTGTACAAGTTCTGCCAGGGTTAACATTTACTCTTTAAATTCATCTGCCTATTACTTCTGAATGTGAATTTTTGGTCATAAATGTGGATTGAAAACCAAAGTAAGTTAAGGCAGTTTAGATTTTAGAAAGACACTGTATTACAGTAGACCGTTCTTTCAGAAAGACTAAGAAAAAAATACTTTGTATTAGCCAGTAGATAGTGTTCAATCTGCTATTTGCATGAGAAAGTAAATTCTGTATACATATATAATTAATTTTAAAACCTCTAGAGTAATACTGAATTGTTTACAGTGGTTGCCTCTGGGAAGGGGGGTGGAGTAAAAAGCAGCTAACTGGAGCTTCTGCAGTAAGTATATATTCATGTATTTCTTATGTAACTTGAAAGTGAATAACATTTTTGCAAGAGAGCAGGTGTTGCACGTTGTTTCATTATAGCATGTATCTCGTGTCCGGCTTTTCAAATTGTGGTAGGTAGTGGTGTGCCAGAGTGCTCTCTCTAAGACACAAAATAAACATGGTAGATTTACTCCATAGTCAAGTATTGAAAGCTTGGAGGGGCGTAATTGCCCAAGTCATAAGCTACTCATATCTATTGTTTGTTTGTATATGTATATACACACACACATACACACACATACACACACACACATACACAAAGTTTTTTTATTGAGGTATGATTGACATGTAACATTATATTAGTTTCAGGTATACAACAGAATGATTAAAACTTTATATATTGTGAAATGATCACTACAATAAGTCTAGTTAACAAAAGAAACTTTTCAAAGAAAAAAATGCTTTAACTTGTTTATCCTTACCTATTGCTTTTAAAGGTTTTTTTCTTCTTAATTTTCTTTCTGGTAATCATGCACACATATTTCTGCATACATATAACTGAATATAACTTTTTGGTTATATTTTTAGGCCAGACGTGAAAATGGTTAATTGCAAAAAGTATGGGAAAGTTATACCAGCAAGTGCTGTTATATTTGGGATGGCGTAGAATGTGCAGAGATAAGAAGATATCATAGGGGCGCCTGGGTGGCTCAGTTGGTTAAGCGACTGCCTTCGGCTCAGGTCATGATCCTGGAGTCCCTGGATCGAGTCCCGCATCGGGCTCCCTGCTCGGCAGGGAGTCTGCTTCTCCCTCTGACCCTCCCCCCTCTCATGTGCTCTCTCTCATTCTCTCTCTCTCAAATAAATAAATAAAATCTTTAAAAATAAAAATAAAAAAAAGAAGATATCATAGGTAAGTGATTATTTAAACAGTAAATATTAGAAAACAGTAATTTTAAGGAGTAGACTGTACTTTAAAGGTTACTTAGTGAATATTTATTTGGGTGAGAATTTGTAGTTTGGGGACCTTTAAATTCCTGATGTTTATGCCAGTCTTAATTCCTACTCATATCCCTTGTTAAAGAAAAATTATTCTGACACTTGTTAAAAATGGTAAGGAAGACTTTGTGCAAGACTATTACAATAGGGAGAGAAGTTGAGTTCAACTCTGAATACAGCAAAGGCAGCTAGCAAGAGATAGAAAATCACTCAGAGAGAAGTTAAGGTGGGGAATTCTTGTTAGACTGGCTTAACAGGATTGTTGCTACAAGGACACCATGTATACTTAAATGCCAAGGAAAAGGGATGCGGGATTTGATCAAATATCAAGGGGAGGGGTTCTCACTAAACTGATTGAGCAAGATTCTTGCTAAAGGCAGGCCAAGGAGGAGGCCTAGTCAAGAAGCAGGCTCAGAGGGGCCTGACTAGAGTTTGATCAGGAAGGGAGTCTGTCACTTTGGGCTCCGTTTTCTATTTTGTTTTACTTTCTTCTTCCAACCAATAGCATCTGCCCCCCAGGAATTTGTTCTGGCTAAGTGCCAAAACCAGTCTTTGGTGGGGAGAGTGAGAATGGTAAGGTATGGAAGATTTTAAAAGGGTTTTGTGGATTTTGGAAGGTTTTTGAACAGTTAAAACACTCAAAAAAATGTTCTCTGACTTCTAAAATATTTGGAGGAAAACAAAATCACACTTCTCATGAAGTGGTTAAAAATACGTTTTTTGAAATGATTGTCCTTACACATATGCCAGGAAATTATATAAGTTTTGACCTTGATCCAACCACTTCCTACGCAAACAGAAAGCATGACTTGATAGTTCTGCTAATGTTGGTGGAGCGTTGCTTTAATCCCTCCTCTCTCAATTTTAAAGACAAATTCCCAGGGGCCAAAGAAAACATATTATTTTGAAAGTGTACTTCATTTTTCAAAGATATTATTATTTCCCTCATCACACAGTATGAGGTTTCATGTGGTAGTCCATGTAATTTTTAGAGCTAAACATACCGCTTGTGAACAAAACAGTCATGGTCCACAGAAAGCCTGGAGACTTAACATCATGGCATCTACCACTTCACTTAAATGGGCTGATTACTGATTCTCTTATGTATCTGGGGAAGTATATGAAAGAGTCTCCATGATTTCAGTATCCTGGAGAACTGCTCTTCATAGGAACCAAGTGAAAGAGTAAGTTCATGGAAAGTTTATTATCTTTAAGAAGGTTTAGTGCTAAAACTCTGATTGCCGGTTTGCACCATATTTATGTTTAGTTTTTTAAGAGTTCAATTCTCTCTTTATGCACCTTGGCTTCTGGCAGTAAGGCGGATACCCATTTTTTTTCCCTTGGAAGAGATGTTGGGATTTGAGGTTGGGCCAAGAAAAGCCAAAGAGGCTAGGAAGTACTTACAGATGGAGATGATTAGCATATTAAAAATAGGCCAGCCAGATTTTTTTTTTTTTAATCAGGAAGTAGAGGGGTAAATGCTCTCTCTGGCAAGACTATAGAAGCTGTGTGGACAGAGGAAATGTGATTCAAACTCTGGTATGAGAATGGTATTTTACTTGAACCAGGTTTCAAAAGACTGGAGAGGAGTTCCTTTTACTGGAAACCATGGAGTTGGCGGGCTTTGTAGGGGCCTCCCTTGAAATTCTGCTCCAAGGCCACTGTTTTGAATTTTGTGTGAAAGTCTTAGAATGGTTTCAGAAGACACAGGATAAACATCGTGAACTCTATTGCTTTCTAATGCCTGGTAGCGGAAATGGCATTTCTGATACCGCCTCCCATTGAGAGGGGATTATAGAAAAGGCAGTAGGTGGGAACCACAGCCCTAGAACAAAACTGTTTGGGCTTCCAGGGGCTATTTTGCCAATCCGAAAGCAAAGGCCTGAGGCTGCTCTGGATTCAGGCTCTATCAATGGGATACGTTTAATTGCCAGATAATTCACCGTGGTTTCCTGAAGTTCTGGTTCTCAGTTGGCCCTTCAAATCATGTTCCATCCATTCTCTGAAGTCCACTGTTATTCAAAACAGACTTAAGGGGTGTCTGCCCTGGAGCAGGGCTTCTCAATGGGTGGTATGGGCACTGATGACTAAAGACAGAATTATCCATGTGGGCCAGGAAATGTATAACAATTACGAAGAATTAGCAGTTCCTCCATTCTCATGGCCATCTCAAAGTGTAGCCCGCCATCTCCTGCCGACTCTACCCATCATGGATTTTACAAATACAACATGTTAACAATTACTATTTTGTAAAGTTTCTTTTTCCTTCTACAGGTAATAAAATACTGCAAAAAATGTAGAAAGAGATTTTAGAATTTCCATGAGAAACTTAAAAAAAAATAGAAGTCTGGTAATTTCATTGATGACCTACTTAGAGGAAAGAGACCAACGGACTCTTGTCTACTTCAGTGCCCCTAACACTGTGATTAAATAAGCAGCCATTCCTTCTGTTGTCAAGATGTGGTCTTGGGTTTGCTCCATTGGTGAACAAAATCAGATTGGGGAAAGAGGTAGCCAGGCATTGCTTATTTCTAATATGCCTTATTGGGCTTTACAAATTATGTACATGTTTCTAAATGTTGATAACATTAAAAAGTTTAATTTAAGAATGGGTATAACAACAGCCAAAAAATAGGGATACAAATCGCCCTACATGAACAGCTCTGGCCAGTTAAGGAATACACATTTTTACTTCATCAGGTGATCCTATGACAAAAGGATAGTAGTAGTGTCTTCAAATGTAAACTAGTCTGCAGGTTAACTGTCTTATAGTATCACGGTTTGGAAGAAACAGTTTACAAAGGAAAGAAAGATTGGTTGGTTCTGTAAACTGTTAAAAACTGTGAACCTTGGAACTTGGTTTTGCTTGTATTTAAAGTGCTTTCAACTCTTCGTTTTTCATTTGAATATTGACATTTGACCTGGTGTAGGATGTGTAGAAATACATATTATGAACTTAAAATTATGTGAACTTAATCTTGGTTAAAATGTTTAAAAAGCATAGATTTTAAAATCCCAATGATAACTAATGAGAAAACTTGAATAGGGAATAGGAGAATTCCAAGTACTGAGCTGGTCATGACACTGGAGTCAGGATGGAGGAATGGATAATATTTTATTACCAGTTACCATAGTTATAAACAACATAAAAAGCACTAGTAGGAGGACCTAAGGCCCAGTTTCATTAAAATTTATTTAACCTATGTATCCTGTCATACTGAAAGAAGCTTCTACCTAGCTTGTTTACTAAGAAAGTTGCAGGGGAAAGTCTCCATGACAACACCCTGGCGACCTCAGAGGTGTCTTTGTAGGGGAAGGCTTGAGCCTCAGCTTACCTGAGTCTGGGTGGAATATCTTTTGACCCTCCTGTGACAGGAGAGGGGGGTCTGTGAGGAGCTGCTCTGAGGCCACCCTCTGCTCACCTCCCTAATTCCCCAGGGAGACTCTCATGGCCCTGGGAAATTTTCTCTACACTCTCCTTTTTGGGGCGTGAACAAAAAAATAAAATGATTTTGCCACAAATTGGCTTTTAAAAACACCATAGAAATTCTCTTTCTTCCTCATGTCTGCTTGACTAAACAGATTTTGAACTGATTATATTTTGGAGAGTAGGAGGATGCAATCAAAGGGACAGGAACATTGCATATTAATGAGTTTTCTTGCTGCAAAGTGTGGCAGATGAGAAATAGTAACAAAAACTGCAAGTCAATTAACGCAAAACTATTTGAATAAAATATTAAGTATGGGAACTTTTTTAACTTTTATTGTCATTAATCTATATTTGTTAAATTTATGATTTTTTCCTCCAAAGTAGAATTTATTTTTTAAAAATTTTCAAAGATTTATTTATTTGTGAGAGAGAGAGAGAGAACATGAGTGGGGGGGAGGAGCAGAGGGAGAAAGAGAAGCAGACTCCCCGCTGAGCAGGGAGCCTGGTGCTACTTGGGGCTCAATCCCAGGACCCTGAAATCATGACCCGAGCCAAAGGCAGATGCTTAACCAACTGAGCCACCCAGGCGCCCCTCCAAAGTAGAATTTAAACTTAAACTATGGGCTAAGAAAGACACAGTGCCTTGGACTAATGCAAAAAAACCTCACAACATTGCAATGATTTCTCCATCTGCCTACAATTTCTCTGACCGCTGCTCATCAAAGTGATTATTTTCATCCATTCATCAAGCAGACAACCTAACTCCCTTGCCTTGAGATATATCTCATTTAAAAAGTAAAGGGCTTACAAATCCTAATAGGTCTATTTTTGCTTTATAAGAAATTCTACTTTAACACTGTGAAGTAAAATAACCGACAACATGATTATAGAGCCAGTTAGCATTCAGAAATATTGATGATCGTACAGCTCGCATCTCTGGGAAGGTGTCTGTTCTTGAATCCTCTTGAGGTACATGGTCTACCTTCTTCTTTCCATCCATTGTGCCCACAGTGAAGGTACTCCCCAGAAGACCTTAATTCTTCTTCCAAATGCTGTTTTTTTCTTCCTCCACCAGTTACTAGGGAGCAAAAAATATCAATAATATGCAAATTGGGATACTGACTCTACCTAGAATGAAGAGAAATGTAGTCTTCCCAGGAGCCAAAAAAAATTCTAGTGCTACATGACTTTGAGAAGGGAATACATTAAGGATTCAATGAAGACTTAGAAATGAAAGTCCAAAGCAGCTGTCATGTCAAGCAGTATTTTTTAAACCTCTCCATGTGCTCAGAAGTGAACCAATGAGAAAGGAGGACAAAATGGGAAACATCAACCAAGAGAAGTAGAAGTTTTAAGGAATCCTATTGACCCAATATTCTATAACTCAACCATGTTCTTTCCTATCTTATAGCTTTAGCCTTAAGGTAGGTTGGAAGGGAACTCAATCTTATATGCATCAGGGACACAGTTTTCTGGATTATTATTTGCAAGCCATTTAAACTTCCTGTACAGATCATTAAGAAGAAGTCCCTGTCCTAGAAAGAAAAATGTGTGTAAATCAAAGTGCCATTGACCAAAAAGGAAACAAAGAAAGAGGAAGGGAAAGGAAGGAAGGAAGGAAGGAAGGAAAGAAGAGGAAGGAAGGAAAGAAGGAAAGAAAAGAAAGTAGAAGAGGAAGAAGTAACTAATAGCCTGGGAATCCACGAGGGATAAATTTGGGATTAAAATGAGTCAGGATTACAAACATAATAATAGTTAATACTTAGCGAAAGCTTCCTTATCACAAGCATTTTGCTAAGCACACCATGTTTCTCATCTCATCTAACAGAGGGTGGTGTCACTGTCCTCCTTATTCAGAGAGGCAGTCATCTCAGGCCTGCATAAATATATATTGCAGTGGAGACAGAAGCGGAAGCGCAGTACCCTGCCTCCAGGGTCAGTGGCCTGGTGTTTATAAGTCTGCAGGTGTTTATAAGCTGGAGCCTTAAATCTGCCAAACTGATGGCCTGATTTAAATTGTTGGAAGGACCCACAGTGATTGCTGTTAGACACAACTAAGAGTATTTCATTTTTCAACAAGTAGCCGATTCACTCCAGTGAATTGTGAGGCGTTGAGCTGTCTCTGGCAGTCATTGTGCAGCGACCCTAGCTCTTGAGTGCCCACAGGGGCTGAAGGGCAATGTCCTTGGGATGTTCCCTCTACAGAAAGGGGACGAAAATGCCAAAGTGATGACAACTGTCACTGCAGGGGGTGAACAAATCATCCTGAGAAGAGAACGAATGACTGTCAGGCTAGTGCCCAAGGTAATAAAAGAAAGCCTGAGGGAATAAAAGAAGGAAAGAAATGATACCAAAGCCATGACAGGAAGGTGTTAGTGCCTTTGCAAGAAAGAAATTCATTAAATGGAAGTGAAAATTGAAGAACCTCTGGGAGAGAGGTTATAGGAAGAGAATATAGGAAGAGAGGAAGGGAGAAATGGGATAAGGAGAGAAAATTCAGGGGAAGTCAAGGATTTCTTCTGTGTTCCCCCCCCCATTTCTACAGGTGAGTGTTACCTACCACAAACACACCCCCCTCGCTTGTCCAAGGGTGGAGTGGATGTTGTGGGAGAGAAGGGGAGAGTGAAGAGTTCTCTCACTAGGCATGTAGTAATAGCACTACCCAGGCTTGGTTGCTGCTTAAAGCTGATTCTGTTGGGGAACACGTTTATGGGTTATTTTGAAAACCCACCCAATTGTTTGGAAACAGCCACCTGAAGTTCTCTGGACCTGGGTTTTTCTGTGTTGCCTAGTTTCTTATGCTTTCCTTAGCCCCTAGCAATCTGGCAATACCCCCCTCCAACTTCTCTCTGCAGCCCCTTTGAAAAGAATCTAGGATGCCTTCAGGCTCAAGCTTTCTCACCTATGGTGAGAAAAGCACACCCACAAGAAATATGCACCTGTTGTTAAACCCAATGAACTCCAGGAGTGCTGGTGGCTCCTGATATACCACTTCTTCCTCTTGCCTGTTGCAGAAACCCAGCCAACCTATCATCCAGTCTTGGGAGAGTTAGATGCCAGTCCACTGTGTCCTTCAACCTTGGGGAACACATATCAGACTCCTGCTGATCCAGTTAAAGGCCTGGCTTAAGATGAGGGGCAGGCATCCTTTAGAACCTGCCCTTGTAGATGGCATGGACTCTCAGTAGAGCTTTCCTGAGAATTCCTCCTAAGAAGTTGTATTTCAATGGCCAACAGATACATGAAAAGATGCTCAACATCACTCATCATCTGGGAACTACAAATCAAAACTACAATGAGATACCACCTCACACCTGTTAGAATGGCTAAAATCAACAACACAAGAAACAAGTGTTGGTGAGGATGTGGAGAAAAAGGCACCCTCGTGCACTGTGGGTAGGAATGCAAACTGGTGCAGCCACTGTGAAAAACAGTATGGAGTTTCCTCAAAAAGTTAAAGATGGAACTACCCTGTGACCCAGCAATCGCACTACTGGGTATTAACCCAAAGGATACAAAAACACTGATTCAAAGGGATACATGCATCTCTATGTTTATAGCAGCATTACTTACAATAGCCAAGGTATGGAAGCAGTCCAAGTATCCATTGATAGCTGAATGGATAAAGAATAGGTGGTATATATATGTATATATACAATGGAATATTATTCAGCCATAAAAAGAATGAAATATGGCCACTTGCAACAACATGGATGGAGTTAGAGAGTATAATGCTAAGTTGAATAAGTTAGAGAATGACAAATACCATATGATTTCACTCATATGTGGAATTTAAGAAACAAAACAAATGAGCAAAGGAAAGAGAGAGAGAGAGAAACCAAGAAATAGATTCTTACCTATAAAAAACAAACTGATGGTTACTAGAAGGGAGGTGGGTGGGGGGATGGGTGAAATAGGTGATGGGAATTAAGGAGGCACGTGATGAGCACTGGGTGATGTAGGGAAGTGTTGAATCACTATATTGTACACCTGAAACTAATATAACACTCTATGTTAACTATACTGGAATTAAAATACAAACTTAATTTAAAAAGAAGTTATATTTCAAACTCTTCTCCACCTTTCTATATTCCTGATAAGAGTGAGGAGTGTAAAAATTATCTACTAGTTCTCAGTCTCTTTTTCAATCCTGGTTCAGCACTTCAACTTGGAGTAGGTATCTGTTGTTTTGCAATCGAGATTTCCATCCCACCATCCTGTGACAAGGTATTGCATATATTATATATTTAGTCTTTTCCAGTTTTACATATAATCCAAGTCTTCTAAGCCCCATGAGATTGGGAGTGTAAAATCAAGGTGCAGTCTATTTTTATGCCCAAACTATGATGGTAAGAGTTCCAACTGGTTTGATGACTAGTAATTAGCACATCTCCAAGTGTCCCCAAGTTATTTTTGGGAGTTCCCCAAAAGGATGCCACACTCAGGCCCACAAACCAGTCTGTAACTACATGGTGTCCACTTTTTCCTTCCTTTGCTACTCTGGGTTATAATTTTCCACATTCTCTGCCTGCAGATTTGAGGAGTGTCAGATTATTGCTAGTTTCCAAGGGGAAGTGGGGGGAAATGGTCTCCTCTCCAACTGTGTGCCACATTTGGTCCCCAGGACTCGAAATGGCTCTTCTTCCCAGAAATTAACTTTTGACCATCTCCTACTTCCCACAAATCCTCTGCTTTTCTGACCTTGGGCATATAACCCAGTCTAAGGGTATAAAATAACCCTCATCCTTAGCTCTGCACCAGCCACAGACACTCCCCCCACCCCCCTAAAAAATTCGTTTCTTCTCTTCCCTCATGCCTCGGTCCAAAACAGAAGCCTCCATGCATATTAGTGCCTGGGAGGGAAGGGGAGGTGGGAATCTCACTAGTAACTTATGGGCCAATGCTCTGCTGCTGAGGATGTCCGATATGATTCTGAATGGTTCAAGGACCATTCAGAAAAAAAGCAAAGTAGATGACCATGTATATATACCTGCTACTAATGGAGGGGAACATGTAAACATGTACAAGTATAAAGGCAAAGTACATATCCAGAAGAACGCAAGGGACTAATAACAGTGGTTGCCTCTGGGGGGGAACTCGGTGAAGGGGAATCAGAAGACTTACTTTTTACTCGATTTCATTTTGTACCTTTTGAGTATTTTATATGTGTATGTTCTTCCCTAATCAAAATGAAGTTTTAAAGAATACTCAGGAAAAATATTTTCTTTCAATTTCAAGTATTTTTTTTAAAATTATGGCCAGAATATTTCTAATAGCACCATTGGAAAAGGATTTGCAGTGAAAGCAAAAGATAAAAACCTTTCCCTTTTCTGTGTGTGATTACATTTTTCAAAGCAAAACATTTTTTTCTAAAAACCATTGCCCCAAAGTTTTCCCTCTTTTCCAGTGTTCTAAGAAAATATACATTTTTTCAGTAAGTCTCATCCAGGAATTTAGACGGTGACAAATTGCAAACAGTGGCTGACTCATTTACTTGTTCTTAGTATTCTTTGTAATATAACTTCAACATCCCCTGCTGAATCCTGCCAATGTCCTTTTAAATGAACAAATATCAAAGTTTCCAAATGAGAAGCAGAGACTTCAACATTATTATCTCCCACATTTTTTTAAGAGTGGGAGAGGAGGTGGGTGAGGAGGGGCAGAGGGAGAGGGAGAGAGAGAGAATCTTAAGCAGGCTCCGTGCCCAGCGAGGAGCCCGACAAGGGGCTCATTTTCACAAGACTGAGATCATGACCTGAGCCGAAATCACGAGTCGGATCCTTAAGTGACTGAGCCCCTCAGGTGCCCCACCTCGTACATTTTTAATTGAGCAGTTCTAAATTTATGTATAGCATATCTAGAGTGTGCTAATACTTTCAGTGAATACTTGTTACTTTGCTCTCAGGCTCTGGCTACATGACAACACAAAAAGTGTTTTATAAGTAAAAACAGAGACCATGATTTGTTGTCTTTAGAACACTCAGATATTTTCACTGACGGGAATGTAACTGGGGTTTCCCAGATCCATATCAACTGGAAAAGGGTGACAGGAGGGGGACATAAGGACAGGAATTAGGGGAATAATATATACAATCCAAGTGTGTGGGTAATAATAAAACACAGTATGAGGAATTCTTAATCTCAGGAAACAAACTGAGGGGGTGGGAGGGGGTGGGAGGGATGGGGTGGCTGGGTGATAAACACTGGGGATGGTGTGTACTATGGTGAGAGCTGTGAATTATGTAAGACTGTTGAATCATAGACCTATACCTCTGAAACAAATAATACATTATATGTTAA
>NC_138380.1:26154171-26217605 GCF_054177405.1 Leptonychotes weddellii
ATCATTAAATTACACTCTCTCAGGTCACCACTAATTTCCTAATGGCCAAACTCCGTGTTTACCTTTCAATCCTTTGCTTCCCTGACCTCTCTTCCAGCATTTGACACTGTTTCATTATCCCTTGTTGAAACACATTTGTCTGTTGAATTTCATGGAATTACCCTGTCCTGGTTTTTCTCTTATTTTTATGACTTTAAGACTACTCCTTATTTTTTAAAAACAATTTTATTATTGTTATTACTATTTATTTAATGCATATTATATATCAGGAACTATGCATCTTATCTCACAGGGCCTACTGACAAGTAGGGAGGAAAGAGAATAAAATCAGCAACTATGGCAATACTGTAAAGGGTAATAAATACAGCAGTCCCCACGCTTATCCACGGGGGATACATTCCAAGACCCCCAGCAGATGCCTGAAGCCACAGATAGTGCTGAACCCTATATATACTATGTTTTTTTCTATACATGCACAAAAAATGATAAAGTTTAATTTATAAATTAAATTATTATTTAATAATAATATTAAGGTAAGGCACAGTAAGAGATTTACAATAATAAGTAATAATAAAATAACAATATACAAATATACAAATATAACAATATACTCTAATGAAAGTTATGTGAATGTGGTCTCTCTCTCTCTCAAAATATCTCAATATATTACTGTACTCTATTCATGCTGCTTCTTGTGTTGATGTGAGGTGATAAAATGCCTGTATGATGAGATGAGGTGAGGTGAATGACGTAGGCACTGTGATGTAGTGTTAGTCTGGTATTGGTCTTCTGGCGATAAGTCAGAAAGAAGATCATTTGCTTCTAGACTGAAGTTGACTGTGGGTAACTGAGACCACAGAAAGCAAAACCATGGGTAAGGCAGGGGGTGGGGGGTGGCACATTATTGTATCGTGAATGGAGAAGTACAGGGTGCTAGAGCTGGATGGGGAGACATAGCAAGGGCATGTAGCCCTTCTGTGCTGTTGACAAAGATGGTTTCCCTGAGAAGCAATGTGTAAGGAAAAACCTCAAGAATGAGTAGGAATTACCCACAGTGGAACAGTGTTGCAGACAAAGGGAACAGAGTATGCAGAGATCTGGAGGTAAGAGAGCATCACTCATTCGAGAAAGTGAAACAGTTTCACTGCAGCTAGGACACAGATATTAATAACTATCATTGAGGGCTACTTGGGGTCATGCTCAAGATTAAGTGCTTTTATTTATTTTTTTAAGATTTTCTTTATTTGTCAGAGAGAGAGCACAAGCAGGGGGAGTGGCAGGCAGAGGGAGAGGGAGAAGCAGGCTCCCCGCTGAGCAGGGAGCCCGATGCGGGACTCGATCCCAGGATCCTGAGATCATGACCTGAGCTGAAGGCAGATGCTTAACCCACTGAGCCACCCAGGCGTCCCAAGATTAAGTGCTTTTAGTATAATATCTCATTCAATACAGGTTTGATTCACAGTTATTATTTTTATTTTTATACAAAATAAGAAAAATCATAGCTAATATATAAGTGCTTACTATCTATCAGTTTTTTATAAGTGCTTGATAGTCTTAATTTAGTGACTCTATACAACAACCCTAAATTATATAGTATATTATATAAGTAACATATGTGTATATGTATACATATATGTATATAATAGGTACTATTATTATCATCCTCATTTTACCAGGTCACACAGCTCGCCATGGGCAGAGCCAAAGGCGAACCCAGGCACTCTGTACCTTTGCAGGAGTTAGGGGATCTTATCATAGGTGAGGAGGATGAGACTAGAGGAGAGTGTGTTAACAATGGAGCTTCATGGTCAGGAGGCAGGCAACAGTGAGCTGAGTGAGGAAGAGGAAGAACAAAGAAAAATGGGCAGAAAGCCCTGGAGAGGATGGATGCACTGAGGGCTGTCATCTTGGGGAAAGATCTTCGAGGGACATTGGCTTCACTAAATCCATATTTTCCCCTCTAAACTAAGTTCTCATACTTGTTACTTTATATTTGATTCGTGGCTAAAACTGATGGAAACAATCTCAACCCCCCAATTCTGTGAAAAACTCTATATAAGGGAAATAATAAATACACAGAAAGTTGTTCTCACTTCTAAGAAATAGTATCCTTGACAGACCCATTAACATGACTGAATTTCTTTTCTGGGAAAACAGATGATCTTTCCTTCTACAGCCTGACTTTGAAAATAAGAATGGAACAATTTAATGAGCACCTAATACACGCCAGCACAAAAACACAAGGTTTACAAGTATTATCTCATTTAATCTTCCATATAGGCTGTATATGATTGTCTTCATTCTACAGATGAGGAAACCAAGGTGTGACATAACTTGTCTTGGTGGCATTCTCGGTTAAGTTCGGGAGGCAGAATCAAATCCCAAATGGCTGAGTCCAAAGTCCATGCTTGTTCTTCTCCCCTGCACTCCCTTTAGGATGGATAAATGAATCTCGAGTATCTCAGGTTATCCCGCTCAACTATCTCATTCACTCTGTTTTAGAGAGGTGGGATCAGTGCTTCCCACATCCTACTCTGCTGAAGCATGACCTACAAGACCTCGCTACTTTATAAACCAGCCCAAGGAGACTTCCCAATTCTTCTCTCACCACTTCCATGTTTTCTCTTCGTCCCCTCCACCCTTAACTCATCCCCACAACCATATTCCCAAAGAACACTTAATGTCATGGAAAATTTTCATGATATTATCTGAATTATTTTTTCAATGTCAAATAATAGGTATGTTATCCCAATTTGGGAGACCATATACATGCACATAAAAAAGGCTGAAAGGGTGTACATAAAATATTATCAATAGGCTATTTTAGGAAGATTCTGTTATAGGTGGCTTTTATTTTCTTGCTTATGCTTCCTATGTTTCCCCATTAATAGAAAATGTATTTCAACAATAAAAATTGACCAAAATGTTTACAATAACTGTTATGCCAATGTACCTTTCTTAAAAATAGCATAGTTCTCAAATTCTCTGGAATTTGCTATAAAATAGAAAATAAAGGAGATAGTTGCATTCATAGCCAGATTGCTGAGGTTAGGTGCATCATAGGTACGATGTCCTTTACTGTTGAAGATGAAAGATGAAAACGGGATCCATTTTCACTGAGGTAGCAGCAGCTCTTCTGGCCGGCAACAGACACAGCAGCGGGCTGGTCTGAAGCCAGTCATCTCTCCGTACTTTCCTAGTTCCACAGGGGTGAAATCACAGCATGTATCTTAATGCTCTGTCTCCCAGCAGGGGCTCTGGTGAGTCTGTCTCAGCTGGAAGTAACTCTTTGCACATGTCTCAGAATCATAATGAAAATAATCTCTCTCCTGGAAAATAGATGCCTCTAATGTAGAGGTCATAAGTACAAAAGGAAAAAAAAAATAGTGTCGTTAACCACCTTGACCCCAACCAATCGAATCCCTCTTACCCTCATAACATCTTTTCTTCCTTCTTTCAAACTAATGCTGTCTGGTTCAAAGATTTGGGGCTCTAAGTGCCATTAGAAGCAATCTTAGAAACATGTAATTTACATGCATCAAGGGTTTTAATGCCAATGAGCTCTATAAAATATCATATGAGGACCCAAATTTCCAAAGCACATTAAAAGAGCAATGACTATGTTTCTCTTGTTGAGCTTAGTTTTAATCATGGGATTTTCTCCCTCTCTCTGTCTCTCTCTCTCTCTCTCCCTTTCTCGCTCTCAGATTGTCCTGGAATATATACCTCAGGGAGCTGCTCCCCTGTGTTACTCTCATCTGCTTTCACTGACTCCCCAAGTCTGGCAAGAGCTCTTCAAAAAAGAATCTCTGGATTACAAAATTTTAAAAGGGACCTTTAGATCCTCAATCCAACTGCCCTCATTTTATTATAGATGAGGAAACTGTAGCCCACAAAATTTAAGGGACCCGCCCAGGGTTACAGAGATTAATTAGCAAGAGAAGAGGGTGAAGATTTAAGTCCCTTGATTCCACATTGGGTACTCCTTTCATTATACCACACATTGTCTCAAATGAATCAGTAAATTCTTTGTAAGGCAAAGACTTCAAACAATGCAAGGGCATGGAGCAAACTTCCCTCTCAAGAAAGCCAGAGCCCTTTTACCAGAGTTCTCTTTGAAGCTCAAGGTCACAGGGACATTAATAGCAGTATTTGTGAAATGGCTACTGACTGCCACATTTTACATACATCATCTTTAATCTTCAAAACAGCCTTCAAAGTTCAAAATTCTCATTGTGCTGATGAGGAGACTAGCTTTTTGAGAGACTTCAGCAATTTGCCTAAAATCATAAAACTGAAACTAGCAGAGCCAGGATTCAAGCCCAAGTCTTAAATGCTTTCTACAATATGCTAGATTGCTTCTCCTTCCATGACACCAGGTCTTAACTTCAGGGACAAAGTGATGCATCTATGCTTCTTTCTAAAAGGCAGAAAGAATTGTCTATGTACAGCATGTCTCAGCATGTCAATCCTACCTCTGTAGAATGGTTTAAAAAAGAAGTTACTCTTTTGGATAATCTCAGTTGTTGGAATCTCGGCAAAAACAGAACTAGTGAAGGGAAGGTAGGGCAACAAACAGATCCTGCTGTGACATGGGGCAGTGACAAATCTCCATGAACAGTGCCATTGTACTTGGGACTTTCTGAGACATACAGAAAGGGAGTAGAGGAGGGGGGATGGAGTCTTGAGGAACATTCTTAAATCCTTGTACCCTATTTTACTGTCTTTTCTGACATGAGAGTTTGCACAAAGACAGGACTTGGTCCCAAGGATATTGAGGCTGTAGAAAAGCACCTATTAGAAGTGGAATAACAGCCCAGCCACAGAGCCACCTATTGCTAATCCTCTCCCACACACTAAAGAAGAGAACTCATTGATTCAACTATTTATAACAAAGCTATTTTTCAGGTTTCAGATTCTATACATCTTCCAACTTTCAATCTACCACTCATTTATTTCATTGGTCTTACTTCTGATGGATTTGTTTCTCTTGAATAATTATATTCTGAAGAATGTTTCACTTTTTAAAATAAATTCTTAAGTGAACCGTCCCCAAAGCACCTGGAAAATTGCCTATCTGATGAAAAAAAATTATCATTTTTATGCTCCAATAACTCAAAATTGGCCACATAGAAATTTTATCCAACATTCCAAGAGGGAAAAAAAAATCAGTTCTGCACTGAAAGTAAGAATAAGAAACTTAGAGCCCGTGGGGGACAAGAAACTTAGAATGAAAGGGCCTTCTCAACCAGAGCACTCCTGTTGAGACATGATAATAAAATGTTCACAGTAATGGAGACAATATTCCTACTTGGCACAGTCTAAACAAAAGAAAAATAAAACCTTTATATTCCTAGAGGCATATCTGTTTGTCCAGGCATTTAGGTCTTTCTTTAAACAAACATATGTCACTTTTTATCACTCATCAAATATTGAATTGGTTGGATTAAATCTTTTAGTTTGATCTTGTTTGACAAAACATAAGACCACTTTCCTACAGTTGAGTAAGTCCATGGATAGATGACATGTATAATTTGATATTATACTTGTTTTACAATGTAGCTGAGTTAACTGGCATGCAATATCTAATCCATTTCCCCGTTGTGTTTAAATTTAAATAAGAAAAAAATTGAAAAGATTTAAAGCCATCTGCAAACCTAATTAGCATTAACTCTAAGGGATTGTCTCAATTCTATTGTCATACTAGAATGCTATTATATTAAGTATTGTTTGAAATAAGTGGGCCATAGCTAGAGTTGAAGAACAGTTTTTGGTATTTGGAAATTTTCGTTGCTCTAGTGGAGTTTAACTTACAATAAAAATATGATTTTGTGTAAAGTTTGCTGTTTTTTGTTAGCCAGGAAACCATTCATTAAACAGCCACTATATTAAATTTACAGTGGCAGGTCAATAGAGATCACAGAAATAATATACCATAATCAGAGTATATGTAATTTTTAAAAGAATAATAGCATTTGTTGGGCAGTTTTCACTTATTTTTTTTTAAAGATTTTATTTATTTATTTGACAGAAAGAGACACAGCAAGAGAGGGAACACAAGCAGGGGGAGTGGGAGAGGGAGAAGCAGGCCTCCCACCAAGCAGGGAGCCCGAAGCGGGGCTCGATCCCAGGACCCCGGGATCATGACCTGAGCCGAAGGCAGACGCCTAACGACTGAGCCACCCAGGTGCCCCAAGATTTTATTTATTTTTAAAGATTTTATTTATTTGACAGAGAGAGAGACAGTGAGAGAGGGAACACAAGCAGGGGGAGTGGGAGAGGGAGAAGCAGGCTCCCCGCGGAGCAGGGAGCCCCACGCGGGGCTTGATCCCAGGACCCTGGGACCATGACCTGAGCCGAAGGCAGAAGCTTAACGACTGAGCCACCCAGGCGCCCCAGTTTTCATTTATTTTTAAAAAATCTTTCCAAAATGAGGAGGGGAAGCTTAGGCTGTAGTTGAAAAGCTAAAACAAAGATATAATATATGATGTAGTTGGGACAAATATATACCTATATATGCTATTTCACAGCTGTATGTGATAAATGCCAACTAGATGGCCAGATAATAAGATAGACGTTCAGAAGAAGAGTTCCCTTCACATTCAGGTGGGAACAGTGTTATCTTCCCTCTAGGAAAAGTTTACCTAAAAAGATGAAATTGATTGGAACTTTAAAATGAATGATCAGAATGGTAGAGAGAACCCAAAACAGAGAGAAAGTGTATTCTGTTTCCTGGGTTTAACCCAGGGAGTGTAGAAGCATGGTGTCAGAACAGCAGTCTCTAGGGATGATGAGTGAGGTACCCAATGAAAGGCTCAGTCTGCATAACATAGAGGTGGGCAGGGAGAACAGTCAAAGATTTCTTTTCTCCCAAAAAGGCACAAAAGATGCAGATAGCAGAGGAGTCTAATTAGAGGATGAAGAAAATGCAGAGTAATTCACCAGACATATGTGAAGCTATATTGGGACTGCAATTGTCTCAGTATATCAGGTATTAAGGCCAATGCCCAAAGACCACAGGATCCATTACGACTCACTGGTGATCATCAGATACCATGAGATGACTGAAGATCTGAGTTTTCTTTACCTGGATGACACTTAAGCCTCCCATCACTCAGATCATTAGAAGGGTTAAGGAAAGAAAGAGAAGCAGAAATTGAACTATTTCTTTGCATAGTGAGTTTTGTGGCTATAAAATCCATGTTGGCTAGACACAATTGCACAATGATCCATTCATTCAACAGCATTTATTGAACTAGCATTTTGGAACACTGATTTCATCTGATGCTAGCGACTATGGTTAAGTTCGAGGAATCATAAGCATTAATAAGAAAATGACCAATTCTGTCCTCAAGCTGGTTTCAGTTGATAAAAGAGAAAAGTATATAAATAAATAATTGCATTATGAAGTAATATGGGTTTTCAGTGATGTGTAAATGGTGCAGTGAGGTAGGCATAAAGATAGTTTTTGGTGGGGTATATAGAAAAGCCTCATTGTAGAGAAGATGTGGAGTTGTTTTTTTAGGAGTTGAACAGGAGATGAGAGAGACATTTTACCAGACAGAAGACACAGCAAAAAAGTAAAATCACAGATATTTATCACCAAATACAGAGTTAAAAAACACTGTAAATGCTTTAGAATGGATGGAGATAGACTCTTGCTGTGGAAAATAATTTTAGAGAGGTAGGCACAAACTAAGACTATGGAATTTCTTACATATTTCAGGAGTTCACCCTTTGTTTTTTGTTTGTGTTTGGTTTTCTGTTTTGTTTTGCTTTATTTTTAGTTTTTAAAGATTTTATTTATTTATTTGACAGAGAGAGCGAGAGAGAGCACACAAGCTGGGGGGAGGGGTAGAGAGAGACTCAGACTCCCTGCTGAGCAGGAAACCTGATACGGGGCTCAATCCCAGGACTCTGGGATCATGATTTGAGCCAAAAGCAGATTCTTAACCGACTGAGCCACCCAGGTGCCCCTGTTTTTGTTTTTTAATTAAGGAAATTCTACAGATTTTTAAGCAATTGCTAAATTGTCAGGTCTATGTTAGATTATCTATTATTTTTAATTACTCATGACCTGTTTTTAATTACCCCCATGAACAATCACCCTGTTGATGAGGAAGGGACTCCCACCCTATGGTTATGAGATAGCCAGATACATGACACCAAACACCGGACAGATGAGATCAACAGCAGTTTATTTATCATGCATACTCACAGCCTGGGGGAGCAGAGAATCGTACACCACACAGGGCCAGGGTTGCATTCAGGAAGAGGGTGAACAAGTAGAGGCTGTGACTGGCAACCTTTGTAGTATCAAAACTGATACCAAGTGGTTCTGGTGGGAGGATGTGATTGGCTTATTTGAATGCTTCCATGGGTTGGCAGAGAACTGAAATCCCTACTCAAAGAGAAGCAAAAAGGGCACCTAGTCCTCTTGATGAGGATGGTTCTTTGAGTAGGGGACCTTATTCACAATAGCATAGTGAGGAGGAGAACTTGCTGTTAGACCGTTCAAAGTCCTCCTGGTTCCACTAGGTGTTAAGACAGTACAAAGTATTGAGCCTTAATTTTAGGTCTCCTACCAGATGGCCCTATTTAAGTTAAATAATTAGTTAATATTAAACATATCAGACAGTGCTGCTTTTAGATGGAATGTTCCAAAATTCTAGTATATTATTTAAAAAGAAGCACAGCATGTAGTATGTACTCAATAAATGTTCCCTTCCCTTTTCTCTTCTTTAAAATTTTGTAACACTCTGTTTCCCTTTTTTTACACTTATTCTACTCTGCTTTGTCATATGATTGTGCCCAAGTTATTTACATCTCTAAGGTATGCAGAAATAAGCTCCTTAAGAGCTTAGAGTGTAAGAGTATACTATTGGAGTATAAGCTTTGTAGGAGAAGAGGTTGTGTTGCATATATCTCAGGATTCCCTACACTGCTAGCAAAGTGCTATGTACATGGTAGTTACTCAGTAAACTTACCAAATTGCACTCTAAGGCAATCAAGTAATTTGACCAAAACAAGAAGTAGCAGAGCAAAATCTCTTGACACCAAACAAATCTTCTTTCAAATATACAGAGTTGAAATTCTACCAACTCTTTCAACTCTACTAGATTGCTTATATTAGAGATTTGAATACTTGTTATAGAATTAAAGAAGTTGTTTTCATTTTGGAGATCACATTGTATCTAGCAAAAAATTCCAAAAATACATTTTAATCGATTGAATATGCCTCTTTAGTAAAATATAAAATGAAATAAACATGTACAAAGTTAAATACTAAATCACAATAGAGTATTTTTAACCTGAAGAATGTAAGAATTTGATTAGCCTATGTGTAGCCTTAAATGATTAGTCTTCTCCTCCCCATTGCCATATACTGCCTCTTCTCTCTTAGATAGTCCTTGATATATCTCTCTCAAGTGGTCCAATATAAGACTGATTCAATGGGAGACATATAGACCCATTTCCAGAAACTGATTTGGTTGGTCTAGGGTAGGGTCTAGGCACACATCTATATCTCTAGGACACACTTTACTGAAATTCAGAGCTATCTATCTAAATGCCTCCTGAGCATTTCTACCTTCTGTCCCACAGACACTTACAATATATACAAGATATTTTGAACTCATTTTTTTTCTTCCATACCTGTCCTTTCTCTCTATTTCCAATCCAGAAAATCACTATCACATCATCCAACCACCCAACTGGCAAGCTACCCAAGCAGAAAACCATGGAGACACACCTGATTTCTCCCTTTTCCTCACCCCACTCCCACCAGGGTCAATCAGGACCAAGTCTCATGCATATTCACTCCTTAACATCTCTCAAAGTTCCCCAGGTTCTCTACATTTACTACTAATGGCTTAGTTTATGTTCATCATCACTTTCATAACCAAAAAATTCTTTTATTCAGCTCTTATCCTTGACGCTATTCTCCATAGGGGTCCTAGAGAATTTATGAAGTTTTTCTGGAAATTCAAATCTGAGTATGTTACTTATTTTGTAAGACTCTCAATGACCACTTTTTACCTGAATAATCAATTATGAGGCCCCCAGTTTCCACTTTTCCCCACTAATCCTTTCTTTTGGGTTCCCTATCCCACATATATATCCCATATATATCCTAAGCTCCAGTCATGAAGAAATATCTGGAATTCCTGGAAATCCCTCTGTATTTCCATGTAATTGCATGTTGCTTCCTGTGCTAAGTATGTCCTCCACCAGGCACCATGTGAGTGGAAAAGATCTCATGCTCTGAAATCACACAGCTAGATCTGCTCCTTACTAGTTGTGTATCATTTAACTTCTCTAATTCCTATTTTACTCTTAAGTAATATGGGGTAATAAAAGGAACTGCAACAAACATTAACTATAAAATGCTTACATAAGTTTTTCCAAGATTAAACAGAACATGGTTTCCCTGTTTCTCAAGGTTGAGCTAGGCATGACTTTTATGTAAACATTCCTTCCAATAAATACACAAGTATCAGATTAAAACAAAAAAAAACCCTGCACCTTGGGAAAACATAAGTATTTTTTATATTTGAAGAAAGTGGAAGCTGAGCAAAAGCAGAAGTGGCTGTAGACAACAAACATAATGATGATATATGAGCAAGACTTGAGCCTCAGACACAAGCTGACTGTAGGCTGACCACTCTGGTTAGCCTTACTCTCTTAACACACTACCAGTACTGATATCTTGATGACATCTGCTGCCATCTATTACCATCCCTGTCCAAGCATCTTGGTAGTTTCTGCTCTGCTTGATGGAACGAGGCTGGGGAGGGGTGGGTGTGGGTAAACAGTGCTGAGGTTACTTGAAGCCTTCAGACAGTCATCTACTATCTTAAGTAGGTTTCCCAAAGGTTCTGTTGAGCTGTTTTACCCAATTACCTTCACATCACTGACCCCCAGGCAAGGCATGCATTGTACTGATTAATAGTGTTGCTTTGTGATCATGAGTCTGAGGAAAGTGTGTATGAACTTATCAGTGTCATTTTTTGATAAATAGTGAAATTGGTGATTTGTGCCTATTTTTTTTTTTAAGATTTTTTATTTATTTATTTGACAGAGAGAAACAGCAAGAGAGGGAACACAAGCAGGGGGAGTGGGAGAGGGAGAAGCAGGCTCCCCGCGGAACAGGGAGCCCGATGTGGGGCTCGATCCCAGGACACTAGGATCATGACCTGAGCCTAAGGCAGACGCTTAACGACTGAGCCACCCAGGCGCCCCTGATTTATGCCTGTTCTTGTTGAGACCTCCCAAAAGGCTCTGTAATTGATTACACAGAAAAATGCTGTCTATGTGACCAGCCTAGACCCCATTTGGTCTCCTGGTTTCGAGGTACAAAATGCACATATTGGTCATTCCTGATCAGAAAGAAAAGGTACATTTTTTTTCTTTCAAGATTTTATTTAAATTCTAGTTAGTTAACATATAATGTATTATTAGTTTCAGGGGTAGAATTTTGTGATTCATCAGTTGTATAAATACCCAGTACTCATTACAATAAGTGCCCTCCTTAATGCTCCTCACCCATTTACCCCATCCCCCCACCCACTTCCCCTCCAGCAATCCCCAGTTTGTTCTCTATAGTTAAGAGTTTCTTATGGGTTGCCTCCCTCTCTGTTTTCATCTTATTTTACTTTTCCTTCCCTTCCCCTATCCCTTCATCTGTTTTGTTTCTTAAATTCCACATATGAGTGAAATCATATGGTATTTGTCTTTCTCTGACTGACTTACTTCACTTAGCATAATACCCTCTAGTTCCATCCACATTGTTACAAATGGCAAGAGTTCATTCTTTTTGATATGTATATATATATGTATATATATATATATATAGTGGAATATTAGTGATCAAAAAGAATATATATATATATAAACACACACATCTGGGCTCTTTCCATATTTTGGCTATTGTGGATAGTGCAGCTACAAACATTGGGGTGCATGTGCCCCTTCAATTCACTATTTCTTTATCCTTTGGATAAATATCTAGTAATGTAATTGCTGGATCATAGGGTAGTTCTATTTTTAACTTTTTGGGGAACCTCCATACTGTTTTCCAGAGTGGCTGTACCAGTTTGCATTCCCACCAACAGTGTAGGAGGGTTCCCCTTTCTCTGCATCCTTGCCAATATCTATTGTTTCCAAAGTTGGTAATTTTTGCCATTCTGACTCGTGTGAGGTGGTATCTCATTGTGGTTTTGATTTGTATTTCCCTGATGATGTGTGATGTTGAGCATTTTCTCATATGTCTGTTAGCCATTTGTATGTCTTCTTTGAGAAATGTCTGTTCATGTCTTCTGCCCATTTCTTAACTGGATTTTTTATTTTTTGGGTGTTGAGTTTGTTAAGTTCTTTATATATTTTGGATATTAGCCCTTTATCCAGCATATCATTTGCAAATATCTTCTCTCATTCTGTTGATTGCCTTTTAGTTTTGTTGATTTTTCTTTTGTTATGCAGAAGCTTTTTATCTTGATGAAGTCCCAATAGTTCATTTTTGCTTTTGTTTCCCTTGCCTCCAGAGACGTGTCTAGTAAGTTGGTGAGGCTGAGGCCAAAGAAGTTGCTGCCTGTGTTCTCCTCTAGGATTTTGATAGATTCCTGTCTCCCATTTAGGTCTTTCATCCATTTTGAATTTATTTTAGTGTATGGTGTAAGAAAATGGTCCAGTTTCATTCTTCTGCATGTGGCTGTCCAATTTTCCCAATGCCATTTGTTGAAGCAACTGTCTTTTTTCCATTGGATATTCTTGCCTGTTTTGTCAAAGACTAGTTGACCATAGAGTTGAGGGGTCCATTTCTGGGCTCTCTATTCTGTTCCATTGATCTATGTGTCTGTTTTTGTGCCAGTACCATACTGTCTTGATGATTACAGCTTTGTAATAGAGCTTGAAGTCCGGAATTGTGATGCCTCCAACTTTGGTTTTCTTTTTTGACATTACTTTGGCTATTCAGGGTCTTTTCTGGTTCCATATAAATTTTAGAATATTTTGTTCTAGCTCAGTGAAAAGTGCTGGTGTTATTTTGATAGGGATTGCAAAAAAGTACATTGTGGTACAGACTTGCAGAGGAAGGACAACTGAAACTTGTTCCTAGTCTCTCCAAATACCTTGCCATGAAGCTGCCTTTGGTTCAGACGCATGGCCTTATTTAATGCTATTGCCTTATTGCATCTTTTCCCTGCAATAAACCATAAAGCCATAAGCTTTGACATTTTTGGACCTATGAATCTTCTTTAGTAACCAAACACTATCTCACCAGTCATGAGAGCATCAGATATGTCACTTTCAACTAAATGAAAATTTTGAAGCATTTCCTTGGTTCCTTGAGTTGAATTAAAAAATTGAACCACTAGGGGGTGCCTGGTTGGCTCAGTCAGAAAAGCATGAGACTCTTGATCTTGGGGTTGTGAGTTTGAGCCCCATGTGGGCTGTAGAGGTTACTTAAATAAATAAAACTTAAAAAAAAAATTGAACCATTGGAGTTAGTTTACCTGACTTTGTATTTGAAGCATCTGATGTCACCGATAAAGAGGCTTTATTTAAGTGTTTGAAACGTTCCGATAGGGCCAACACATTAATTGCTACTGTTTTACTTTCTGTACATGTTTTAAAATAATGTAAATCAGAAATGAGTGAAATGAATTAAAAGACTCATGTGATCTTTAATGAAAAGTTATTCGCAGTCTTCCTAATATAACTACCCACTCCTACTTCTGAAGTAGATGCTAATGTATCTGAAGCATATTTTTATTTTTCAGTGATATCACTACAATTTCCATGGTTGGACGTAAACATCATCAATTTTTTTTGAGTGCATTGCTGTCAAAGTTTCCATGGTTAGACGTAAACATCATCAATTTTTTTTTAGTGCATTGCTGTCAAAAGGGTTTGTGCAAAATAAAAGAGACTAATCCCAAATACAAGATTACATTTATTCTATTATATATATTATAAAGTATTATAAATAAATACTAAAATACCCTACATAATAAAAGACTAAACCACTATAGCAAAAGCATTCAGACCACTTTTATACACCCCATAGAATGACTGCCCAGCTCTATTTCTCCCAATTACTTCAGTCACATCTAATTTATAGTTTCCAGTGGTTCCCAGTAATGCCGCAGATGAGCAGCTTCATGGGTTTGTAGATCTCAAAGGCCAAAGCAGAGGCTCTGGCCCACGGGCTCATTTGCCAAGTGGCCAGCAGAGGCAGAAGATTTGAATATTTTTCCATGCCACTCTACCCTGGAAGGAGTTACCTGCTCCTTGTTGCTTGCCCGCTAATGCACTTTATTTTATTAGTGTGTTTTTCATGTTGTCCTTGAAAGGAAGGCAATCGTGTTTTTCTGGAAAGAGATGGGCAAAGAAATCTTTTGATTTAAGCCCAAGTTGAAGTGAGAGTTCTGATCACTGCACAGCAGAACCTGGAAGTACATGCGAAGGTCTATCAAATCCACCCCAGCTTATTTTAATGTAAAAATTAATGTCGATACTTCATTTTAAAAATAAATAAATAAACCCCCACAAGGCAAGATCTATGCTTAAATAGAAAGGATACCAGGACAATGGAATAAATGAGAAATGTTCTGGGCAAACCATGTCATGAGTTTACCCTAACTAGAATGGTAGATACCATACCAGTGCAGCTAATTGTTTTTGCTTTTATTACTTCTACTCATATTTAATGTAAGCATTGATTGCTTACTTTGTGCCAACAGTGTAAGAAACGCTGTCAGTTATTATCTCATAATACTTACAACAAATCTATTAGAGGTTACCTAAATGGCACAGCTAGTTCATTGTAGAATTGAGACTTTTACCTTGCTTTAATACCAAAGTCTGTGCTCTTAGGGGTGATTATGTTTCATTCAAATGTTATAGATTCAGTAAAGCCTTCCCTGAAATTCTCCTGTTCTGATTATCTATTGCTGCCTAACAAACCACCGAAAACTTAGTGGCATAAAACAACCACAGTTTTATTATGCTTCTGGATTCTGTAAGTCAGAAATATATTTTTTCTTTAATATACTTTAATTAATTAATTATTTTGTTTGTTTATTTAATTTTTTGAGAGAGTAAGAGCAGGGGAGGGGTAGGGAGAGAGAGAGACTCTGAAGCAGACTCCATGCCCAGCACAGGGCCTGACGCAGGGCTCAATCTCATGACCCTGAGATCATGACCTGAGCCGAAATCAAGAGCCAGATGCTTAACTGACTGAGCCATGCAGGTGCCTCATACTTTATTTTTTAAATATATTTTATTTTATTGCAGTAAGAGCATTTAAAATTAGATCTACCCTCTTAACAAAATTGCTAAGTGTACATTATTGTTAACTATACATTCTGATGTTGTACAACAGATCTCTAAGGCTTGCTCAGTCTACTTAACTGACCCTTTATGCCCATTGATTAGTAACTCCCTAGATCCTCCTCCTTACAGCCCTTGGTAACCACCATTCCAGTCTCTGATTCTGTGAATCTGACTAGATCAGATGCCTCCTGTAGGTGGAATCATACAGTATTTGTCCTTTGATGACTGGCTTATTTCACTTAGCATAATGTCCTCCAGGTTCATCCTTGCTGTCACGTATTGCAGAATATTTTGACAGGGCTCACATGGCACAGATGGTTTGTTTCTGTTGAAGGCTGAGGCTCATCTAAGAGAGATACAAGTGGCTCAGGCTGGACCATCTGAAGGCTTGCTCATGTGCATGTCCGGTGATGGGACTGGATGAGCCTAAGGCTGGGTTCACTAGGAAACAGAAAGTCTGCATATGGCCTCTCCAAGTGGTTTTGGCCTCTCACTAAATGGCAGTGGGGTTCTGAGGGGAAATGTAACAAAAGGGAGTGTCTGGAGATATTACAAAAGAACCAGGAGGAAGCTTCCTGGCTTTTTAAGACTAGACTCAGAAGATACATAACTTCATCTCCCTCAAACTCTGTGGGTCAAACAGGCACAAACCTGCCCAGATTCAAGGGGAGAGATATAGACCCCACCTCTCAAAGGGAAGACTATCAAAGAATTGAAAGCTCTATTTTAAATGACTACATTCCCTTTCTCCCCCAACCCACACACAGATAGATTTGACCACTCCTTTGTATTCCCCTAATACCTTGTACAGACAACTGCAACTGCCTAATCACCTAACCGATTTTAGCATTTATTTGTTTATATATAGACTCTCTCTACTGGGCTAGAAGTTTCTTAAGGTGCAGCACTCTTTTTTCCCCAGAACTTAGCACAAATGCATGGCACATAGTAGATGCTCAATAAATGTGTGTTAAAAAATCAGTTGATGGGGAGCCTGGGTGACTCAGTCAGTTAAGTATCTGCCTTCAGCTCAGGTCATGATCCCGGAGTCCCAGGATCAAGTCCCACATGGGGATCCCCGCTCAGCGGGCAGTCTGCTTCTCCCTCTGACCAACCCCCCCCCCCATGCTTTCTCTCTCTCTCTCTCTCAAATAAATAAATAAATATTCTTTTAAAAAATTGGTTGATGGATGGATTGGTTAAAACAAACAAACCAAACATGTAGTTCCTTCAGTTTCCAACTATAGTTAGATTTTGTGCATTAACGTATCAATTGCCTCCATCCTTCCTCTATTCCAGAAGGATGCCCTAAAACCTCCCTTAATGAGGAGCCTATGAACCAACAATATACCTTCCTGTCAGGGATTTCTTTTCTGAAGGTGAAAATCATGTGGTAGGCTAGGTATAGGCTTCCAAAGGAGGTGTTGACATCTCCTTTCCCCTTCCCTTCCTTCCAGGTAAAGAACAACGGAGGCATCCACATTTCTTTCTGAATACTCTTTGGTCTTGTGACTCAGAGGCATGACAGGGCCCTAAACAAGATTCCCTTGTGACCTAGGCATCTGGCCCTGGAAAATGACTTTTTGCTCGGCTACACTTGGTCCTGTGGCTTCCCCTAGGAAATTATTTAGTAAACCTCCCTGCCTTCTGTCCTCCACTTTTTAGCTTTCCATACCACCCCAAGATCAAAACTCTGTTCAAAATTCCCTGGTCTCCATTGAATTTTAAGAGTTGATGATTCTGCAAGCCATATGTAGAGGAAAATACAGCACTTATATTAGTGAAATGATAGTCTTTATTCCATATTTTAATTCTTGACATTTTTTTCTGATTTATGAAATGTATTTGTTTTACAGTACTTTGGTATTTCAGATGTTCTTTCCCTCATTAAAAAAAAAAAAAAGCAGTGTCAAAAATATAATTGAATGTCTTCCTGGATTAAAACTGTATAGTTGTTTGGTGTCATTTAACCACTCAACAAGTTGAATTTTCTGGATCAACAGAATATGCCTAAATTTAGTTAGATTGTTGTTCGGTTGAATATCTTAAAATACTTTTAGAATATAAAATAGATTGTTGAGCAAGATTCCTGCTGCCAGAGAGAACATGACTTAGTGGTTCCTCTAGGTCAGTTTGACTGGAGTTTGACACCCAGGAGCTGCTTTCCTCAGCTGTGGAGCCCCCTCATCTGATTCACTTCCCTCCATGAAGGCTTCCCATGAAGGCTATAATGGGCCTGAAGGGAGATGAATCCAGGAATGTGGTCCCATGGTTGTATATAAAATTTGCTGAAGTAAAATATTTACCTGCAACTTAATAGATGGTTTAATAGGACCATCTCTTTTTACTGGGACCTCCTCTCTACCATTACTCACCTTCCTCTCAAGATGCTGGAGAGGCTGTAGCATTTTTTAGGTTCAACTAGGCAGAGGTTGAATTGGGAGTATGCCGTTTCAACCACAATCTGAAAATGCATTCTAGAATGCTTTAGTAAATCTCATTATAAATGACAGATTCTCAATTTTCTTATATACGAGGAATAACTTCCTTACACATCTTTAAACTTATTTATTTAAATTAAATAAATGAGAAAAAAATTAAATTAATAAAATATAAAGCAGAGGCCATAAAGATAAGTAGTGGTGAGATCAAGAGTGATTAATCTGTCATTGAAAGGTGAATTGTAACCAAAAATTCAGATTATACCAAAAACAATAATTCATTAAGAAAAAGAGATACATTTACAAGAAAAGTAATGAATAGACTCTTAGATATTTTGATAATCCAGATAATGAAGAGGAACAAATTATATGAACACATTGAGAAAATATTTAAAATTCTTCCTCGCCCGACATGAAATATTGCTATCAATGAATGTATATACATGTAAAATCAACTGTAGGGGGGCGCCTGGGTGGCTCAGTTGGTTAAGCGACTGTCTTCGGCTCAGGTCATGATCCTGGAGTCCTGGGATCGAGTCCCGCATCGGGCCCCCTGCTCGGCATGGAGTCTGCTTCGTCCTCTGACCCTATCCCCTCTCATGTGTTCTCTCTCTCTCATTCTCTCTCTCTCAAATAAATAAAATCTTAAAAAAAAAAAAATCAACTGTAGGGCTTTTTAAAATACAGATTGCTGGGTCCCACCCCCAGAGATTCTGAATCTGCAGCTCTGGGTGGTAGAGGGGGAAGGGATAATTTGCATTTCTAATTAGTTCCTGGTAATGCTGATGCTGTTGATTCAGGGGTCACAGAGAACCACTGATATTTTTTAGATAATTATCTTAGTTTCTTCCTTTTCCCCTTTTGCCTTTGTTGTAACAAACTTAGTAGCCTGAAAAAACCCCCCACAAAACTTAGTAGCCTATTTCATACTTTAAAAAACAAGTGGCAGGGCGCCTGGGTGGCTCAGTTGGTTGGGCGACTGCCTTCAGCTCTGGTCATGATCCTGGAGTCCCGGGATCGAGTCCCGCATCAGGCTCCCTGCTCAGCAGGGACTCTGCTTCTCCCTCTGATCCTCCCCCCTCTCATGCTCTCTCTCTCTCTTATTCTCTCTCTCAAATAAATAAATAAAATCTAAAAATAAAAAATAAAAAACAAGTGGCTACCAATAAATATTGTCTTACATTAATAGTGATAATATTCTGATCATTTCTGTTTATTTACTCTTTGCTTTCTTTTTTGTTTGTTTTTTGAAGATTTTTTATTTATTCATTTGAGAGAGAGAGAGAGCACAAGCAGGGGAGCAGCAGAGGGAGAGGGAGAAGCAGACTCCCTGCTGAGCAGGGAGCCCGATGCAGGCTCCATTCCAGGACCCTGAGATCATGACCTGAGCCAAAGGCAGACCCTTAACCAACTGAGCCACCCAGGCACCCTACCCTTTGCTTTCTTATATAGAAATCCTTGTCATTAGAAGATGTTTACCACCACGTGTTGTGCTATGTCAATTAATTTCTGAACTCAATGTGTACATATTTGAATTCTGAGCATTGCAAATGAAAAATTATGCCCATGTTCAACATTCTCAAGAGTTTGGATAAGACCTTTAAAATCTTTTTGGTTCAATAGATAAAACAAAACTTGAAAGTCATTGCATGAGGAAAAAGTGTGTTGTTTTCAGTAGGGTCAAAATGATCATATGACTGAGTATGACTATTATGCTTATGAAAGGGGTACGTATATTTTATGAAATTGAGGTTTTGGTTAACTGTTCCAGAGAACCCACAGGAATGAGTGAATTGGGGGCATTCAAGTCATCTTTAGTTGGCAAGGTGATAATTGATTCTAGATTAGTTGGCACTTGTAACTGTCCTTGGCAAGTTTCAAGTTCTACCAGATGTTGAGTACTGCTTTCAGAACGCTCACGAACAGCTTCTCCTGAGTTGTGCATTACTCCACGGCTGCAAGAAAACAAAAGCTTCATGTTTCACTTCATGGAAATGTGACTCCTTGGGCATCACTGTCTCGTATAGTACATTTCTTACTCTCTGATCAGGACAGAAACCAATTTGATCTGTGCAGTGATTGGTATTGTTGATTTCAACCCAGAACTATACTGATGTCCCAAAGCTAGACCTTCAAAAAATGAAACAAAACAGAACTCCAAACTATAATCTAAGCAGATCTAAGTGAAAACTCCTCTTCCATGGCAGATTAATTTCCTTTTGTTCATCTTTAAAGTTTACACATGAAATATAACATAGAGATTTTCATATGTTTTATAAAGGAAGATGAGAAATATTTAGTGACTTGTGGAAAAACCAGAGAGTGCCACTTACAACAAAGTAACTTCCTGAAGTGACACTGAATTTGATTATTGCTTCCAAAAAGGACTTTTAGGAAGCAAGTATGGGACTTGCACATCTTAGAAGATGAAGTGTACATATTCCTCCTGCTAAACACAACTAAAACTCCTGTTCATTAGTTGGAAAACAAATGTAAGAAAACTCTGAAAGTTTGAGAGAAGGCAGACCAGATAGGCACCTCAGGATAAAAAGAATAATATGGTGACTTCCTTTGGGTTTTTCTGTTTTCTGGATGTTTTTTGGGGGGGAGGGGGGGAGTGCCTCATATATCCCTGGACTTATAGGTGAAGAAGCTAGTTACCTGAAAATGCCAGTAGGTTCAGACTAGATAAATAAATAACAATCAGAAGCATGTTCTTTCCAGCCAAAAGACCAGGAAAGGAATATCCTAGAAAGACAGAAAATTTTTAGACAACAACCACTTGACTTCAGTCAGATGCCACAGAAAAAACTTTGACTCTATCACCATCTATGCTGACAAAGGCCAAGAGGGGAGCCTAGATTTGCATTCCCATCGGAAGTGATGAAGTGCCTCCCTCTCCCCACTGGGCTGGGTCAGAGGAATGGAAAGTCAGGACTTGCCCCATTACTCCCCTCCTCCTGGGCTAGTGGAAGCCGCCTGTGGAGCAGTAAGAAGGATCTTTCCCAGCCAGGGAGAGATGCGTGGAGGATCATGTAGTTCCAGAAAGTGCGAAAATATACAAAAACAAAAAAAAACCACACTGATGAGGGATACAAAAGGGGCAAAGGAGCCAAATGAAAGAGCTCCCAGTGACCAAAACTGGAAAAATTTGAGGGACAAAATGCATTTTTAAAAATACATTGAATTGTAACCCAAAATACAAGGTAAGTATCAGTGAGTCCAAATAGATATGCATAAATGATTGAATAAATTAATAAATGGGGATGAAGAGGCAAATTTCCCATACAGAAGAATTCCAAATAATTTATGTAGATACCTGACCCTCAAGGAAGGAACATAGCTCTTCACTCTTTAAGTCTGGGCTGCACCTAGTAACTTGCTTCTAAAGAGTACAATATGAAAGGGGGAAAAAACATAAAATTTACAGTGCGGAAAGCTCACAAACACTAACTTAGCCAGGTGATCAAGGTCAACATCAATAGAAATAAATTATGTTGTACCCTTGACATGTACTTTGATATGATGTAGTGAATATGGCACTTTACCTCTGTGATTTTCCTCCCCAAAACACATAACCCCAGTCTAATCATGAGAAAATCATCAGGCAAATTCCAATAGAGACCCATCCTACAAAAATACCTGGCCAGGACTTCTCAAGAACTGTCAAGGTTATCAAAACAGGGAAATCTGAGCAACTGTTGCAGCCAAAAGGAGCCCAAGGAGAAATGATGCCTTAATATAATATGGTGTCCTCACTGGGATCCTTGGAGAGAAGAAGGACATTAGGTAAAAACTAAGGAAATCTGAATAAAGTGTGGACTTCAAGTAATTGGTTAATTAATTGTAACAAACATACCATAGTAATGTAAAATGCTAACAACAGGGGAAACTGGGTGCACAGTATGTGGTAGTTCTGTATTATCTTCTTAAATATAAAACATTCTCTAAAATAAAGACTATTTTTTAAAAGTGAGAAGAGAGTTGATGTCACTAACTAGAACCTAATTAAAAGTCAAATCTGGAGTTCCTAATGGTAACTTCTAGCAAAGCGTATTTAAGAAGATCTATATGGTAAATTACCATCCTATTGTACCTATGTGAATAAACAGGCCAAATATAATAAAGCTGAGATCACTATTATTTTGAATAAGAATAATCTTTTTTTTTTTTTTTTGAGATTACCTTTGACCAAGGGTTGGTGACTGTAGATAAAAATTTTATCTCAGGGGGCACCTGAGTGGCTCAGTCGTTAAGCGTCTGCCTTCGGCTCAGGTCATGATCCCAGGGTCCTGGGATCGAGCCCCACATCGGGCTCCCTGCTCAGCAGAAAGCCTGCTTCTCCCTCTCCCACTCCCCCTGCTTGTGTTCCCTCTCTTGTTGTCTCTCTCTGTCAAATAAATAAATAAAATCTTTTTAAAAATTTTTAAAAAATTTATCTCAGTAGAAAACTATACACACCTTTCTGGGTCATCAGCTTCTGGTCCTGCTCATTGTCTTTGCACTATTTGTACCTCTTTATAAATTGCAGGTAACTGATGAATATGCAAACTCTGTCTGTGTTTGTTTGAGACTTAATTGACTCCCTTCTCCATTGTGGAAAAACTAGTTCTATTACCTATCTGTAAACTGGACTGGATGCTATTCATTTGCACAAAAAGGTCAACCTTTACCAAGCTTGCAATACTTTCAGTCTTCTTCACTATCTCACTACAGGCCTCCAATTAATGTTTCCAGCTTTTCTCCCTCCCTCCTAACTTGGCATCACTGAGAATAAAAACCTGACTGCACAGATCCTTATGGAGGTTGCCTTGTTGCTGGCTCTTTCCCTCAGGATCTGAAGAAGCACTGTGACCTAAAGCCTAATGACATGATACCAACCTTGAAGGACTCATCACCATAGCAGACCACGCGTGGGCCAGATCTTGCTAATAACCCTGATTCTAGGAAAGACCCCCAATTTAGATTCGTGGATGTAGTTAAGTAAGGGGCAAAAGTTTCTCTTGAGCCGATAGGGTCTTGATTGCTGTCAGCTCGGAATAATCTTCATGCCAAAGTGACCCATCTTGTGGAGGCTGGCCCTCGGCCCCTACGATGGGTATTTTAGCTTTTCTGTGTTGATCTACAACATCAGTCTGTCAGAAGAGTGAGAGTAAATGTTTATTAAATAAAGTCGTGTCATGTTTTTTGATCATCAACTTGTTAAGCTTGCAATGCGAATCATATGTAGTTTGTCATTGCTGTAATGTTACAAACTTAAATATGAATAGGACTCTGGCCAACCATGCATTATGAAAGGACCCAATCAAAGGGCGTGAGCCCAATTCACTCACTTTAGTAATGATGTGACTAAAATATCTGCTCATGGAGAAGATGGTGAGTCAGGTGAAGTGCATCTTGGAATCCTCCACTTCCCTTTCTGCCACTTATCCCCAGGGGCTTCCCAGCAGGAACTCACTCCCTCCCATTTCAAATCTGTTCTTACAATACCGTCTTCCATGTCATTGTCACCTTGCAATACATTTTCATCAATTAGTAGCTCATTCTGAAATATTTTTATTTTGTTAATTCACTTCTAATTTTGGAATGCAACATCCTCCCCAATAAAAAAATTATAAACACCAGATCTGAAAATGACAAATAGACTGTCCTGAAGCCACTAACATTTTGCATGTTGGTAAGGTGCAGCCTCCTATTAAATGACCTATTTACTGGATGGCAAGCCTTTTCCAAAGGGATATTTGCCCTGATTATTTTAAATCCAAAATTTTGTAAGCTACAAAGCGTAGCTGAATTCATGTTAGTAGTATAGTTTGACTTTATTTAATAGAAAAATTATTCTCTGACTTCCAAAGTTCTGGGTTTTTTTTCTTCAGAAGTTTCATTTGTTTGTTTGTTTTTATAAACCATGAGTATTGCAAGGGTTGGATTACAAATATCTGTCTCTAATGGATTGCTTTATCCAATTCACATCGGTTTACTTGACTCCATTCACGGGTACCTCTAACACAAGGGGAGATGTGTCTAAATTTATAGTATAGCTGTTGGCATAATGTCCCTATCTGATCAAACTTTTACCAGAAAAAATACTATATTTGTGTTAAATTAGTAAACCATCAATAAATGCCTAAATGTGTTAGATAGCACATTGCTGACAGCCTATTCTGGAAGATGGAACAAATGGAAGGTGTTTGATGCTCACGCGATTCGCTACTGTTCCAACAGCTCAGGGCCACCCATACATTGACCCTACTTTGTGACAGACAGAGCTGATCTAAGAAAGAACTGAAGGCATTTTACACCTCTCTTTATTTTTGTCTTGCATATTGTGTATCATCTGTATGTCCTTGAGAAAAGGTGTTTGTGATACTAGAAATCAAAACACAAGATGTTTTTACATCCAGCACCTCTTCTCGGACCCTCATGTTCTCAAAGCCAGCTTCTTCCTTTTTACTTTGCTTGTCCTCTAACAAATGTCATTTACACATACCAACAGGCTGCTTTCTGAAAGAAAACATCCTTTTTCTCCCACCAGAAAGTATTGCAGCATGATAGTCCTAAAGAGTTAAATAAAATAATTTCTTCCTATTTTCCATGTTACAACATGTACTCTGGTTCAACTTTTAATCTCAAATATGTATTCTAGTCTCCCATAGCTTCAGTGGGAAATGTATACAAAATGTATTTCAAGAAAAAATTGTACCAGAGGCTGATAAACATTTCAAGGATAAAGGTACAATTGAAATGTTCAGTGAGTTCTCTATCTTCCCTATTCAAAGGACGCTAAATGTTCATCAAAATTACACAATGATTCTTCTTAGTGTCTCAGATACTTGATCATGTAAGTAGGGGTTATGTCGTCCTCTTCAGAGTAAGGTCTCCTGGATGGACCAAGCATGTGGGCTAGACGTTGGTGATATTGCTTATATCTGTCACTAGATGGCGCCAGAAGCATCTAAAATATCAGTACCACAAACAAGCGTCCTAAAATACTTTATTTCAGCATTTCCTAAAATTGTAGAATATTCCATTTCTGAAAGAAAAACTATTTTTAAAATTATTTTGCACACTTTGTATACCTAAACAAATGCTTTTCTTTTAATGTTAAAAAAAATCACAGAGCACTGGAAATTGTGCTTTTTTTTTTACCTATTTAAGCATTGACTTTTTTTTTTTCCAGAACTGGTTTTCCTTCTTTGCTTATGGACCATTTATGATGATTACTGTACTCAGTAGCATTCTGCCAAGCTGCTAAGGCTGCACTTGTAGTACCTTAAAAGCTTATTTTTTCAGAATGTATAAATGTCTACAAGAAAATTAGAAATAGTGGTTGATGGAAAGTAAAGTGCCTTATCTAAAGTCAGATAAACAAGCTAATGGTCACACTGAACTCAGCTTTTCAGCCTACATAATCAGGAATCATTAAATTATAGTTTTTCTAACTCTAAGACTTATTGCGTGAAGCAAGCAGTGGAAGTGGGTTGGAAAATTATGGCCTCAAGCAAATAGAGTGGAATCCTTCTTTTTGCTGATGTTGGAAAAGTTTCTAATTTTCAAACTGCTGACCTGCCATGAAACAGTTGAAGTTTGTGAGTATATAACTACCACTAGAATATAGGACAGATTTTTTTTCCTGCTCATTTATTATTTAATTAAAGTGTCAAAGTTATGGATAAAGGGAATGTGAAGGACTAGCGTTCACAGGGCTGGCGTGGGCTCTCCTTTGGTACAGGCAGCAGGATGGGACTGAGGTGGGGACAGGAGAGAGGAACACAGAGACACACCCACACAGTCAAGCCCATAAGGATGTTCAAGAAGACAGTAAAAAAATGTCTCTTGAAGACAGTTATACCAGATGATCTCTCATAGTTGACCACAGGGATTTTTGCAATGCTTTAAAGCCAAATTCTTTGTACACAGTATGTTTTTATTTGTTTTGCACAGAGCTGTTCTGGAAGAAGATATTTTCTGATAAAATAAGTCAAATAATTAAAACCTTAGTTTTGTTATCAATCGAAGATTTTTGTTTTGATCCAACTGCTCATTTATATTTACTTAATAATCCGAATGCTGGTTTGTGCAAAGAATATTCAAAATAGTGAAAAGTTTTTTTTTTTAATAGGTTGTATGCAATAAGTTTGACTTCTGAAAAAAAATTTGCCATTTTGGGACAAAAAGGCAAATGAATGGACATCTTTTGGGATACTTAATAAGTCTTACCAATATCTACCATGTAGATAGAAAGCACAGGTAAGTCTTAAGGAGTGAGTTCTAGATTCAGAGATTGTTTACTGATTTCTGAAGAATTAGCTCTGAAGGTATATCAGATACTGAGAAAACCTGAAACTCTGTTGGTTACTAGATGTGTGATCCTGGGTGGGATATTAACACCTAGGGACCTTGATTCTGTGTCTTTAAAATAAGGATAATTCTTAACTTACATAGGTTATTAAAAGGATTAAGTGAATTTAGATGTCTAGCCCAGATTGACTCTTATTGGATGCTCAGCCGATATGATTTTCTCCCTTCCCCCAACTCCCCTACTCCATGATGAGATGTTTTTTAAAATTAGCAGGCATGCACTGAATCAGCTGTATTTATTTTTTTTAATTTTTTATTGTTATGTTAATCACCATACATTACATCGTTAGTTTTTGATGTAGTGTTCCATGATTCATTGTTTGTGCATAACACCCAGCGCTCCATGCGGTATGTGCCCTCTTTAATACCCATCACCAGGCTAACCCATCCTCCCACCCCCTCCCCTCTAGAACCCTCATTTTGTTTTTCAGAGTCCATCGTCTCTCATGGTTCGTCTCCCCCTCCGAGTTCCCCCCTTCATTCTTCCCCTCCTGCTAGAATCAGCTGTATTTAAAAATAACACACCAGTTTTTATTTTGTCAATAGGTAGATTCATTCTAACTTTGTAAATGTTATTTTACAAATTTAACAATGTAAATTTCTTTAAAAACATGTAACTGCCTGCTATCCATATCTCAAAAGTAGAAATTATGCAAACAGAATATATCAGTATCTCTCATAGTCTTACAGGAAGGCACTGTAAGCTGATAGCTTTTTGCCTGTATTTCTTTTACTTGTCTGGAAAGTGAAAAGGACAGAGAATGCAAATGGCAGTGCCACCCGCCCCCCCCCAAGCCACACAGGGAATCCCCTCCATACTGTGTAAGACAAAATGAACGAGACAGTTAATGAGATTATTTCATTCAAGCTATTGCAATAGGGAAAGCTCCCCAGATGAGAAGATCCGAGTGACTTAGAAGGGAGGTTTGGCCTTAGGCTTTTATAGGGAGGGGCAGACATGGTAGAGGTGAGGAGATTGACAGTTGGAATTGGTTTGCAGGGGAGGCACGTGTCTGGCTTTATCAGCAGTCTCAGGCAAGAGGGAAAAGTCTGTTTGGCTTTGTCACAGGCAAACAAGGGAATCATCGTTTGAGTCTTACTGGAGTCATGAGAAAGAGTGGACAGCAAACCTTATCTAAGTCACACATGGAGGGGGATTCTTCTCGGTAGCTTGTTTTCCTAGAACAAAAATGATGAGGGATTTTAGAAAACAAAAAGTTACGGAGATTTCTCAACCATCACTATTTTCTAGAAGCACAAGGCTCAGTCAGGTAAAATTAAACAGTGTCAGTTCCCTCTCTCCTCTTTGTTCAAGACAAATGAATATCATTAATTGCTGAACAACTCAGAGGTGACTATAAATCTCCCGAGTAAGGTGAACCAGGGACTAAGAAATACTCTTGTGAGGACTCTTGCTGGAGTTGTACTTGCAAAATTAATTGGATCATTTTTTGAGAGGTAGTAGCACATGTCAGTTCTTTTAGAATTGTGGAGGTCAGTTGTCTTAAAAGAGGGATGCCTTAAATGAAAAACAGAAATATTGACATAAAAGGTTAAAGTGAAGAACGAGGAGTTAAAGCCTGAGAAGACTTGGTCCAGTGGATTCCAAGAGTTGGTGGTTAGAAATCTTTTGATTATGCATCACTGCTCATTGAGGTTAAGACATCAATGCTTTTGGTGATATTGTCCAGTCTTGGCTACTTCTCGCATAAGGACTAGCATGACCCAAGCATTTCACTGGACTTCCTCAGTGACTCAGACAGACTTGTCCATGGAGAAATCATGATCTGCTGTGGTAATGAGTCCTTCAAGGTTGATACCATGTCATTAGGTTTTAGCTCACAGTGCTTCTTCAGATCCTGAGAGAAAGAGCCAGCAACAAGGCAACCTAGAGTCTCTATAAGGATCTGCGCAGTCAGGTTTTTGTTCTCAGTGATGCCAAGTCAGGAGGGAGGGAGAAAAACTGGAAACATTAATTAGAGGGCTGTAGCCAAATAGTGAAGTGACTGGAAGAATTGCATATTCGGTAAGGGTTGATCATTTGTGCAAGCTAACAGCATCCAGTCCACTTTAAAGTAGGTAACAGTTTTTCCAAGTGGGGAAAGAAGTCAGTTAAATCTCAAATAAACACAAGACAGAGTTTGCATTTGCATCAGTTACCTGCAATTTACAAAAAGGTACAAAAGAGTTCACAGACAATGAGCATATTGTTGTATCATGATCCTTATCCATCCTAATCAGACTTCTACATTGAAAGACTCACTTCAAACCAAACTTCAGTTTTCAGTTAATGGTAGATTTTGATTTTGCCTTTTGAAACACAGCCAAACTCTATCAAAGTGGTATTCTTTCTCTCACCACAATAAATAATAAGCTTTGTTTTGTCAAAGGTTGAGTTAGTGATAGAATTGGAAAGATGGCATTTGGCAATTAAATACCAGACTCAGGTTAGGAAGTTGGGTGGCTTTGGGTACCAGAATGAAAGGAGTCTTAAATATGGGACCGGGTCGGTGTTCAACAGAAACTTCTTCCAGATATTGGTCTTAATAAGTCTTAGAATTAACAAATTGGAGTTTAGTCCCAGCTTGAGAAACAGATAAGGTATTTGGTATTCATATATCAAATAAAATTTACTGAAGTCTTCAAAGAAGTTGATTCAGTTTAGTTAAATCTGTTTTATGTTGTGTTGTCCTCTATAAAACATGCTTTGTGAACCTTTTATATGATGGTTATGAGAAGGGAAGTCTTCAGGGACTAATCACAATGTCTAAACAAATAAAATGCTAATTTTTAATATAGTAGCCATTTGTGTTACATTTAATTAGGCTTAAAATCAATATAATTTCTCACTAAAGTTAATTTATTACCATACAATTTCAGGGGAGTGGCCCCTAAATAATAAATTTTAAAAAATATTTTCTGGCACTTTGAGGTTATAGGAGATTCTTTAAAAATCAGGGTATGTAAATATAAATACTTCCTAATATCTGCATCTGGAAATTTCTTTAATTAAGGTTTTTATTCCAAATTTTGTTTGAAAAGGGCTTAGGTAATTCCTATTAAAGGGAAATATTTATTATTTATGTAAACAGATGTATAAGAATATATGTTGAAGAGATGAGAGCATAAATGAAACTCTAGCATATGGTCATTGGATTTCTAGGTATAGTATTTCTTCATATTCTGGATTTCTTTGGTTCCCTGTGTCCGTAACGATACTCTCTTTACGCTGTAACTAGTCATTTCCACCTAGTTCCAAGCTGATCTCTTCATAACTTGCATGCTCTTTTATTAGCTTAATTTAGTAGCTTTAGTCAAAACTCAGTTTGCACAGAAAATATTTATGACACAGAGGGAGGAAAAAATGATTTTAAAAAGATGAAGAAAAGGCTAGGAGATACCAGCATGTAGCTCTGAAATGAAGATATTTTCCAAAAGTATCATAAATGAGAGCTAAAATGAATTCTTCTTTGGTATAAGCACAAGCTAAGAAAATCTTTAGCCACTAAATTGTTTCTTTTATTCCTAATGTTTTGTCAATATAGAAAAAAAACAATAAAAACAATTTTAAGAAGAGAAAGTACAGCCAAGGGAAAACAATTCAATGAACATATCCAGAAGCAAAAACTTGGTTTTCTGTGACAGTTGGACATTTAAAAACAAGAGTATGTTACAAGAAGGTAATTCCTCTCCACCTCAGAATCCTCTCAGAATCAAAGAAAAATCATAGACAAGTAGAAGGAAGGTATGAAAGCAGGAAAGAGTACAAACAATAGGTTATAGAAGAGGGAGGAAAGGAAAATAAAAGTCTCTGAGTAAGAAGTTTAAGGAAAATGGAATAAAAGGATAAACAAGTTAGAGAAGGAAACAAAATACAAAGCAACAGGAAGCAAGGTTTGAAAATCCATTCCAAGTTAAACTCAGGAGAATGACTACAAAGAGAAATACCAATTAAACTTTTTTGGCTATCTTATCAAGGACCTAAGTCCTTTGACTAGAAAAAATACACCTTTTTTATGACAGGAACCAAGAGTTTCTACAATATTATTGAATCAAATATTAATTTTTGTAGTTGTGACTGTATCTGGAGGGACAGATTAACAATTCACTGCAACTTTAAAGTCATGGGTGAGGTACAACTCTGAGCTGAAGGGAATTACTGAGTAACATCTGGGATTTATCTAACCATTGTACTTGTCTTTAAATGTCAGAATGAGTTATTCATTAGTATTTCATGGGTACAATCAACACCACTAAAGGAAGTTAAACAAATTTCACTGATAGTTGTTTAAAAACATATTTCAAAAGTACTCGTGATTAGAACTGGCAAAATTTCCGCAGAATAATCATCGGAATACTTCAAAGAGATTATTCTACTCTGACATCTTTATTTTCACTGGGAGGTATACTTTCTTTCATTCAAATTCTTCTAATGACATGCAGAAATATACACCTATATGTGTATAAATAGCCATTCATTCAGAGAATAGTCTTTGAGTGTCTCCTATGCTACCGACCACTGTGTTGGGTGCTGGAGACTTACAGTTAATGCTGGAAATCTGCTCCTACCCTCATGGAGCTTCTAGTCTAGGGAAGGTCACAACTACAATAAGCTGTGGTGAAGTGTGATAAAACGGGGATGTTCAGTGTGATCTGGGAGCCTCCAGGAGGTGCACGAAACAACTCTGGGAATGGAGAAAGGAGAAGTCAGAAAGGATTCCTGGACAATGGAGCAAATAAGGTGAAAAAGTAAGTAGGACTAAGCCATGCAAGGGTCGGAAGAGAGGACAATCACCAGCAGAGATATTCATGAGTTGTATGTATTTGTAAGCTATAGCTGAAAGCAATCACCACCTGATTGTGAGCACTTTCAGAGCAAGAACTCTGCCTTATTTATATATGTAACCTTGCTGCCTAGTTCAGGGGTTGGCATTGAATAGGCGCACCATAAATGTTTGATCAAAAGAATATAGGAAAAGATGCAGAGAGTTCTAATGTGTCCAGAAAGCGGACACAAATCTAGGGGATGAGATTTCTTGACACTTTTGTACAAGGGATGCTAGTAGGTCAAGCAAGTGAAGTTAATCAGGTCAAGAATGCTAACAAAACTGGCAAGGAGACCTTTCCTTCAGCATCATGCCTTCTACTCAGCCAGGCGTAAATCATGACTCAGGTGGGAGGTATTTCTTGTGCTAAGATGTACCCAGGGCCAGAATGGATCGAAATGAGACAGGTGTGTGAATCAAAGAAAACTCATGGACAAGTAGAAGGAAGGCATGAAAGCAGGGAAGAGTACAAACAATAGGTTATAAAAGAGGGAGGAAAGGAAAAGAAAAGTCTTTGAGTAAGAAGTTTAAAGAAAACGGAATAAAAGGATAAACAAGTGAGAGAAGGAACAAGATACAAAGCAACAGGAAGCAAGGTTTGAAAATCCATTCCAAGATAAACTCAGGAGAATGACTATAAAGAGAAATACCAACTGAACTTTTTTGGCTATCTTATCAAGGACCTAAAGTCCTTTGACTAGAAAAAATACACATTTTGTTTATTGTGACAGGAACCAAGAGTTTCTACAATATTATTGAATCAAGTATTTTTCAGACAAATAGATGTTGATAATTGTTGGAAACTATTGCCCTACTTTTTCTCCTTCAAAAAGGATTTTTTTCCTAACATAGATTTATGCCATTTGTTTAACCACAAATAAACAGTCAAATTATTTTGTTTATAACCTCAAACCCAAAAGCTTGTTCAGAACAGAACTATGAACCAGAAATAAATTACATGGTAAATCAAACCCTCATTTTGGGGCTGGGACACTATGCAAAGTGGTTTACAATTTGTTCTTTGCAGTGTAAATGAAAACCCCAAGATTTTGGCAAGAGAGGAAACTTTTCTTTCTTTTTAAATCATGTTTTTGTATACGTGAGAAGTAGACTTCACAAATAGAAATTTTCCCGTTTTCTAAAAATGTGAAAGAAGAATGACCCTTGAGAAAATGGTTATTTTTAAATATAAAAATGTATTACTTAAGAGAAATGCAAATTAAAACTACATTGAGATACTACTTCTCACCATCAGATGGCAAAAATCCAAAAGATTGAAAATCTACTCTGTTGGTGAAGCTATAGGGAAACAGGTCCCCTAACTTAGAGCTGGTGGGACTGCAAAATGTCACAGCCCCTAACGAGGGAAATTTGATAATATCTAATAAGAGCACATGTGCATTTACCTTATGTCCCAACAACTCACTTCCAGGAAACTACTCCAAAATATGAAAATAAATATGCATAAATGACTCATTGCTATTTTACTATAATCGCTAAAGAATGGAAATAACCTAGGTGTTTGGTTATAGGACTGGTTGAATAAACTATGGTGCATCCACACGGTAGAGTATTGTGTATCAGTAAAAACAATGATAATAATATGTTAACAATAGGATTTTCTATATAGTGTGGAGCTATCTCTAGGATATATTGAACTAAAATCGTGAAATGAAAAGGATGCATATTATGCCATTTAGCTTAAAGGGGGAACATGAGAATACTTCTACATTTTTTATATTTTAGACCATGGAAAGATTATATATATATTATATATTATATTTTACATTATCTATAAAGAAAGAAAGGAGATAGGGTGAAAGATAAGGAAACTACATTTCTTAGTATATACAATATTTTGTAGATTACACCAGTGACTTTAAAGCACAGCGATTTAACTGTATATCCTTAGTGGTATGCACCCTAAGAACAAAAAAGGTCTACCAAATAATACTAAACCGTGTTCAAGGAACATCTTATTGTCATGGTAGCATTTGTATTGTAATTTGGAGACTAGTATGTGTATTGTGGGACAATGTAAATACTTTTATTGACAGGGGTTTTCACCACAAGAAAAAGTAGGTCCATATATAAAATCACAAAAATTAAGTAAAAAGTTTCTACTCCTGAATTCTGTTGGAAGTACCATGAGTCAGTGTAAACCATAGTGTACTTTACATATAAAGGTTAATGAGCTTAAAGTTGAGTCTAGAGAAACCATGCAAACTGAAACACAGAGAGAAAAAAAAAAGACTAAAACTATGAACAGAGCCTAAATGTCAACTGGAAAAGTATAAAGCAGTCTAACATCAAACACATGTCTAACTGGAATCTGAGGTGGAAAGGAGAGAATAGAGCAGGAAAAAATATTTAATTAAATAAAGGCAAACATCTTTCCAAATTCAGTTAAAAAAAAAATCCAACCAGAAATCCAAAAGCTTGTTTATCCCCAAGCCAAGGAAACCACATGTAGGCACATCGCAGTCAAATTGCTGAGCCCTGAAGATAAACAGAAAAGTTTAAAAGCAGACAGAGGAAAAAACACATATTGTATTTGTGAGACAATAATAAGAATAAGCACAGGCTTCTTCTCAGACACTAGGCACGCTAGAAGATAACAGAATCACATCTTTAAAGGGTTCTAAGACCAAAAAGGAGGTATAGTCAAAGAAAATATTCTTTCAGAATGAAGGCAAAATGAAGATATGTACAGATAAACAAAAGCTGAGAGAATTTGTCACTAACACACCAACATTCTAAGGTAAGTTAAATGAAATCCTTTAGGCTGAAGGAACATAATCCTGATATTAAACTATAAGAGAACATTACCATTAAAAAGGAAATTAGAAACCAATATTACTCATAAGCAAAGACATAAAAATATTTTTAAAAATATATTCACAAAATTCATTAATTTATTATACTACATTGTGGTAACTAGGGTTTATTCTAGTAATACAAGATTGGTTTGATATTGAATATCAAACATGTTCACAAATATAAAAGGAAAAAATGTATGATCATTTCAGTAGGGGGGGGAAAGCACTTGACAAAATTCAATACCAATTATTGACTTTTTAAAAACTCCTGGCAAACCATAGAAAACAATTTTCTCAATCCATTCAAAGGAATCTTAAACAAACAAACAAACCCCCAGAACTATGACAATTTTTCATACCTAACCATGGAAGGATAAAGACTTCCTTTCTAATGTCAGAAACAAGGACAGGATGGCCACTCTCCTCACTTACATTCAGTATTACACTTGAGATACTCTTCACGCTGTGGATACTGAGCTCTCTCTCTGAAGTACTTTTGCAGTGCATCTAGCCTGCTGCCCCGGGTAGATCCTGATCTGCTGAAACTTTAGCCAACGTCCATTCAGAACCTCAATACCCAGCTCATGTTATGGAAAAAGGAGACTTTAGGGGATAGCATGAACTGTACTGCTTCTGTTTCTAAGTTATTGCCAACAAAGCCTATATGATATCTACACTGTATAATGCTACTGGTGGATGTCTGTGATCCCTTTGAATGGGTCCTGGATATATTTTGGAATTTACCCATGCATGTTTCTTCCAGATATGCTCTAAATAATGTTTATGAAGTTACTGCATAATTTTTGTTAGTAATAGCAAAATACTGAAAACAATCTAATTACCCAATAATAGAGTAGTGGTGAAAAAAATCACGTACATCCAGAAAATAGACTACCTGACAGTTATTAAAAAAAAAAGAATTAAGAAACTCATTATGTAGTAACATGTAATGATCTCCAAGATATAATGTTAAGTGAAAAGGCAATGCAAAGAAAATGCATATAATAAAAGAAAGTAAGATAGATAGATGATAGATAAATAAATACGCATTTACTTATATATGTATAACATATCTCTGTAAAGATACACAAAAAATGTTCAATATTTGTTAATTTTGGAGAAGGGAACTTGTTGGCAGGGCAACAAGAATGAAAGGGAAATGTTTACTATAAAAGCCCTCTCTTCCTTTTGAAAGTCAAACCATCTTATTGTATTGATCCAATACTAAATATCATGCTGATACAAAACTAAATCAAATTGAAATTTAAAAAATAAAGAAAAAACTCCCTTCTCTAAATCAAAGTATTATGTGTTGCTAGTCCTAGCACATGGGGTATCTCCTGCTGTTATGCATAGGACAGGTTGAGATGTGATAACAGGATTCGAATCTAGACAAGGAGATAAAATAGTGAGAGACATATCAGGAGAATGAATATTATCTGCCAAGGTCCATGACACTGTTAGGTAATCTTCAGTGTACACGAGCCAAACTCGAGGACTCTTACAGGAAGGCTGTGCCAGACAGGCATGTAGGATTCCCTTACGCCCACTACATTTGCTGCATTACCACTACAATCCCATCCTCCAGCGCGATGCTTCTGCCACGTAAACACAGCTGTCTCTCACTCTTCCCCTCTTGACCTCATTTTATTTGATGCTTCAGAATCTCACTAATGCAGTCAAAGCTAGCAAAGAAGATAAAGTCGGATTTGGAGGGGGATAACAGAAGGGAGAGAAGGAAGAGAGTTTTTATGATAAATCTGGGAATCTAACCACCAAATTATAACATAATGTATATGGGAAAATTCGTTTCCATTTTCTACACAACCAGCATATATATAAAACACCTTGCTAGGCGATAAATTTTTGGATTTGATATTACAAGCCATGGCAACAAAAGCAAAATAAACAAGTGGGACGACACCAAACTAAAAAGCTGCTGCCCACAGCAAAGAAACCCATCAACAAGATGAAAAGGCAACCTATGGAATGGGAGAAAGTATTTGTAAACCATATATCTCATGAAGGTTTAATATGCAAAATATATAAGGAACTCATATAACTCAATACCACTGTGGAAAACAGTATGGAAGTTCCTCAAGAAATTAAAAACAGAAGCACCATATGATCTAGCAATCCCGTTTCTGGGCATATAACCAAATATATCTCAAAGATTTATCTGTACTCCCATGTTCACTGCAGCATTATATATATATGTAATATAATATAACATATAATATGTAATGCTGCAGTGAACATGGGAGTATTAAATATATATTAAATTAAATATATAAAATTATATATTATAAATATATATTTAATACATATTTTTAATATATAATATAAATAAATATAAATATAATAAAATATATATTCAGTTTTAATAAAGAAGGAAATCCTGCTATTTGTGACAACATGGATGACGCTGGAGGACATTATGTTGAATGAAATAAGCCAGACAGAAGACGACAAATACTGCATGGAATCTCATATGTGGGATCTAAAGAGAAAGGAAAGAAGGAAGGAAGGAAGGAAGGTTAGGTAGAATGGCGGTTGCCTGGGGCTGGGGGGGTGAAGGTCAGGGGAAATGGGGAGAAGGCAGTAAAAGGGTACAACTTTCAGCTGTAAGATGAATAGTTCTGAGGACCTAATATATAGCACCATGACTATAGTTGGTAAGACTATTGTGTAACTGAAATTTGCTAGGAGAGTAGATCTTAAGCATTCTCACCCCCCAAAACAAAAAAATAACAAAAAAAGTAACTATATGAGATAATGGATATGTTAATTAACTTGGTTATGGGAATTCTTTTACAATGTATATGTATATCAAATTATCCACTTTGAATATATTGCAATTTTTGTCAATTATACCTCAATAAAGCTGATGGGGGTTGGGCAACATTTTGAAAGATGACCTGTTTGTAAAGGAGATTTTTACTTCTGTTTGTACTCCCATATGGAGACATAAAGACTGAAGGTTATAACAGCAGATAAAAGTCAGTGCTGATATTTAGACCCAATTAGTAAAGAGGTGTTCATTTTCTTCTTAAAAGTAAAGCTTATGGGGCGCCTGGGTGGCTCAGTTGGTTAAGCGACTGCCTTCGGCTCAGGTCACGATCCTGGAGTCCCAGGATCGAGTCCCGCATCGGGCTCCCTGCTCGGCAGGGAGTCTGCTTCTCCCTCTGACCCTCCTCCCTCTCATGCTCTCTGTCTCTCATTCTCTCTCTCTCAAATAAATAAATAAAATCTTTAAAAAAAAATAAAGCTTACATTGAATCTCATTTATGCATAGATAATGCTGATTGGTTTATGGAGATCGTGGCAGAAGCAAAAGATATTCTAGCACAGGTTTCAAGGGCCAGTAGACAGTTCTGAAGAGCTTCACGTTGGCAACTCTAAGGGACTTTTTCCTTCATATATCACCAACACCAAAATATGTGAAACAGATGGTATTGCGTGGCTATTTATAGTTTGTGTTGAGAGTTGTTAAAGACAGTTTGGATCATGATTAAGAAATCTTATCACCTCTTAACTGCAACATAGCACAGAGTTTTTCTTAGAAGGTGCTAGAAAGGCAGCTGATGATTATAGTCAATGTTTCTTCTTTCTACAGATAAAAATCTAAAATCACCAGTGGCCTTCTGGATGCTAGCAAACAGACACAGAAAATCAAATACAGAAGTATTTGTATCTACTGAATAAGCAGGTGTACTTGGGTCCCTGACACATGATAGATTAGATAGATGGTAGACAGATACATAGCTAGATAGGTTGGTGGGTAGGTGGGTGGATAGATGGATATAGATACATGTTCTATTTCAATGTATCTTTTCTGTGATTTAAAGTAGTAGCCATTTGAGCTGTGAACAACTGCTTCTTGTTCTTCCCCTTCTGGGGACCTTGTAGATTTATGCTTCTTTGCTCCTTTGTGTTTGGAAGAGGCTGTGTGACTAAATCTGGCCGATGGGTTGTGGACAGATTTGTGATGTGAGGACTCTGGGCTCTGTGACAGTGCCAGACCTCAAAAAAAAAAATTTTTTTTTTCCTTTTAGTCCTTGAGTGACCACAATAAGCAAAGCCATTACCAACCTGTCATGAACATGTGGGAAAAAGCAGTAAAGCTGTGTTACTTTGAGGTTCTGGTATTTTTCAGGTTTTTTATAACTAAAGTATCATCTAGCCTATCCTGACTGAAACAGGTCATGTTGAAGTCAATATGCAATATAAAGCAGCAGCTGAGGATTTACTCATGGAAACAGAGAGAAAGAAAATGCCTCTTCCTAAAGAAAACATTTCCTTCTTTCCATGAAGTAGGACAAGAAAACAAATAACAAAAAACCAAAGAGGCACTCTGAGGCAAATACCTGAAATGCTGCCGCTGCCCAAGAAGAATAACTCTTAGCCAAGTTTTCTTGGCTGTCAAAACACAGAAACTACTAGAACTAATTTCAGCAAAAGGGACCAAGGAATCATTAGTATCTCCTGAGAAAAGGAAAAGGTAGGAAAAAAACAGACATTAGGAGAAGAAATATAAGAAAATTAGAAAATCAGTTCACGAGGTTGGTTAGGATTTCTAAAAGAAAGAAAAAAAAGAATATTAAACTAGAAATGAAATAATTCAAGTTAGTTTTCTAGAAAGAAAGAAATTTCCAGTTTGAAAAAAATCCACAGAGTCCTCTGCATGAAGATTGAAAACTTACCAAGCATACCATACTGAAGTTTCAGAGTAGTGGGAATGCTGAGAAGATCCTAAAAGGTCTGAGAGAAAAAAGGATAGACAGAAAGGGAGGAAGAGGTAAAGGAGGAAGAAAGGAGAAAAAGAGAAGAGGAAGAGAGAGAAAAAGAAGGAAGAGAGAGAGAGAAACAAAAAGAAAAAAAGAAAGGAAGGGGGGAAAGAAAGGAAGGAAGTGTTGCAGGGTTCTTGTTTCATGGAGTAGAAAAATGAATCTCAAGGACCAAAAGAGTGAAGTGAAACTTTATTAAATGAAGGCGAGAACAGAAAAGGAAAACTCCCTGGAGGAAGAGGGATCCCAAATGGGTTACTGCTAAGGGTTTGAGGGTTTTATGGTCAGTCTTATATAGAAAACTGACCAGGGAACTTGGTAACTTTCATGTCAATATCATAGTGGATCTGTAAATATCATGAGCATATCCTGTCTATATTTAGGACAAACATGGTGGACTTATAACTGTCATGAGAACAAACAAGGTGTTCTTGTAAATATCATGAGAACAAACAAGATGTTACTGTAAATATGAGCACAAACAAGGTGTTCCCTTTTTTCTGGTTAATATCTTACGTGTAGCATTTCTCCACATCTGGGATTTCTGTGAGCCTGGTTGCATAGCCCACATCTATCTCTCCCTACCTAGCCTCGCCTGCTCCCTTTCTCAGAAGGAAGAAAGGAAAGAAGGAAGGAAGCAGGGAAGGAAGGAAGGAAAACAGATTTCTGACAAAGCATCAAGAATCAGAATGCCTTGTGTTAGGACGACATTAAGCGCTGTAGAAAATAGACCCAAAATATAAAATGCCTCAAATATATGAATTTATTTCTCAGCGGCTCCTCCATACTTAATAATTCAGGGACTAAGACTTTTCCTCATATTGGGAGTTTCTGTTCTCTAGAACCCCATTCTCCTCTGCGTCCATCTGGCAAAACAGGAAAGAAAGTGTGTAGGAAGCATATCCTACTCTTAAAAGACTTAACTAGAAAAGAAAACACATCATGTGTACTGACATTGAGTTACTACCAGGACAATCATAAATAACTATAAGAAAGACTGGTGTGTAGTGTAGCTGTATTACAAGCCATAAGAGGGACAGAATTTTTGGTGACCAACTAGCAGCATAGAGGGAAGAGTAGGACCCATAAAGCCACTAGCAGTGAAAAGCCTGGTTCCCTTCAGGATCTAAGGAAATGAAATGACCCATCTGTGCATCATTTGTACAGTAACGTACTATGATACTTAACCTTGGTAAAGGCATGCTACAAAAATTAATTTATCCCAACCTATAAAGAGCTACATATTAAATAGAATACTTATGATCCAGGTATTAGGAAAAATAGAAAACATGCATAATAAAAAAATAATAATTGGTGAATCCAAGAGACTCAGAGGAAAAATTGGGTTGGGAGGGAGGGGTGGAGGAGAAAGACCCTACACAGAATGTCTAGAATAACCAGAGTTCTGCTTGGCCTGAAGTCTGAAGGCTGTGCTTCTCAAAGCAAACAGAGGGAACCTTGTGCCCACAGAGAACAAGAGAGAGTAGCATGATAGCTTGACTGAAGTTAGAAGCAGGGTTAAATTGAAGGGGAAAAAAAAGACTCAAGAAAAGTCCAACAAGAAAACCCCATGTTCAGGAGGACTGAAATTAAAAACCCAGTTTGAACCACTGAACCTAAGAATGGCCACTCTGAGTCAGACCAGGGGATTCAGCAGCCCACTTTTCTTTTGCCATCATTGACCTCAAACATGTGCATTCTTTGCCTTTTCTGGTTTTATTACGCTTCTTAAAATGTGCAGCAACAAAATGTACCAAAAAAATAGAAACCAAATTTCGTAAGAACATAAACAGTGGTTTTATAGAGAAATGGAATAATGGTTCCAGTTTGTTCCAAAGCATTTGCTTTATCTCAGATGGACTGAGAAGTAGAGAATGAGGATGCTAACCAGTGCAGACAGTGAGTGTGAACAGGATGGCAGGAACTATCAGAAAGTTAAAAGTCAGAGGATCTTCCAAGGAATCAAAGGACCACGGTCTAGAACCAATCCTTCGTGATGCAATAATAAGCGGATAACTTTTTTGAAGCTACTATATGCTAGACACTGTGTTATGGACTTTTCGTGTACTGTTTCATATCCTCCCCCAATAACTTTATCCCCATTTTACAGACTTGAAAACTGAACTACAGAAAAGCTAGAGCAGTAAGTGGCCTGCAGGTTCCAACTCAGTCTGTCTTATTCCAGTATGTACTTGGATTCACTGTATTAGATTGTTAAGCAGAATAGGTGCTGAGGAGTAAAAATCAAATGTCTTTATGAGAATCACAAAGAGGATGACATGATCTATTATGTGCATTTCAAAGATTTATTTATTTGAGAGAGAGAGAGATAGAGAACTCGAGCACACCGAGGGAGAGGGAGAAGCAGACTCCCTGCTGAGCAGGGAACCTGATGTGGAGCTTGATCCCAGGACTCTGGGATCATGACGTGAGCCCAAGGCAGATGCTTAACCGACTGAGCCACCCAGGTGCCCCTATTATGTGCATTTCAAAAATCACTCTGGCTGTCGTGTTTGAGATGAAAGTGGGGGAAAGGGTATAGACAGAGAGAACCTTAGGAAACTATTGAGTTGTCTTGGAGAGAGAATGGGAGATGGTAAGCAGAGATCAGATGTGGACCTCATTGAAGTGACTTGCTCATGTGCTGAATGTAGGCATGAGGGAAAGAAAGGAATCAAGAATGAGTCCTCCATTTCTATGTTGAGAAATTGAGTGGAAGATAGTGCTATTTAATAAGTTGAGGAAGGCTGAGGGGAAGACAAATTGTTTTGATGGAAAAGAGGGTCAAGAGTTGTGTATCTGACCTATTAAGTTTTGAACATATTAGACATTTTTAATCCTCACAGTTTTACAAAATGATATTATTATCATCCCATTTTAGAAGCAACAAAGCTGGATATTTGGGGATATGTTAAGTTGAATCATCCTAAATAGCGAAGCTAGAATTCCTCCTCAGATCTCTTCTAAGGTCATGGAACCTAAGGAGTTTCAAAAGTGCCCCATTGCCCCTCTAATAGATGTCAGGATCCTTGAGGGCAGAGACTACTCAGTTTGAGTCTTCCACATCATTTAGCATCAGCTCTAGGAAAGCAATAATTTCAGAATTTTCAGGGTTTTAAGCATATAAAGGCATTATTTGAAAGTAAAATCACTTTCCTCTGCCTTGGGAAATATATTTTTCCTGAGAAGCATCCTTCAGTATCCTTGACTAAGGAGATGAACTTGGGGAGTGGGAGGAGTACCTTTCACTTTTATATGTAAGTACTTGAGAACTGCTTTATTGTTGTACCTTCTGCTTCCACAGAAAAGCTAAACTGCTATGTTAGTGAGCAGAATAAAAGAATCAACACAGAAAGACAGACTTTGCAAACACATAAGTTACAGAATAAAAAGCCTGCTTAATAATCTCCACGTCTTCTTTTGAAATTCCTTTTAACCGTGGCCATCTTAAAAGCTGAGGTCTTCTTAATAATTTAACTGACTGACAAAAAGTGTGGCTTAAGTAAATGTCAAGTTTTTTTAAACATATATTTGTGTATTACTAAAAGCATTCATGAATCAGATAATAACCTTTCTGATCCTAATAGCTAGAATCTCCCTGTTCATTAGTTTTGTGAAACATCCATAATGATTTGTACCTAGGGCCTGAGTTTCTGCTGTACTTGGAGAGCTTCCATTTATATTAATTGGTGTATGTATGTGTGTGCATCATAAGAATAACTAGTTCTCTTAAACTTTCTCATAGTTGGTATTTTGTTCCACAGTCATAACCATGTTTCTATGAGTACATTTATTATTTCAGCTGATCCAATCTGTATCTCTCTAAGACTATTAAGCTGAATATAGAATTTTGATCTTTATCAATATTCTATTTGAATGAACTTTGCTTGGAGCAAAATGATTCTTGAGTGACAACCACTGTAGGCAAGGTGAAGTGCTATGGAGAAATACCACTCCCCCCTCCCCCGCAAATGTTTGTTCAGCTCTGTAAGACATGTTTTCTCACACACCAGGGCTCTTTGATTCAGTCCAGTATATTGATTAAGACAGTGATTAAGAATAAAGGCCCTGAAGTCCCACTGCCTAGGTTCCAATGCCAGATCTACCAGTTGCCAGCTCACTGAGTCTGGTCTTCATCTATAAGAATAATGGTACCCTCTACAAGTGTGTAGTATCCTCAACAATTCATAGATTGTTTGAAAATTTAATTAGTAAATGCACCTAAAGCAATTCCTAGCATATATATAAGACTAAGTATTGTTTTTCTCCCTACTTGTTTTGGTAATTTGATCACAAATATGTGGCATCTATTTAATTTCTGTCTTACTCAGTATGAGCCTTTTTCTCCTTAAAGCAGTTGTCATCTATCAGTGAAAAAAAAAAATCAGAGTTCATGGCCTAGTTGTAGAAATGAATAAATATAAGTTAGGGCTAATTAAGACCTATGAGTCGATAATATACCTCAAAAAAACTAGAAACATCTATGAACTTCAACTGAAGATTTTTTTTTTAAAGATTTTATTTATTTGTCAGAGAGAGAGATCACAATCAGGCGGAGTGGGAGAGGGAGAAGTAGGCTTCCCGCTGAGCAAGGAGCCCGATGTGGGACTCGATCCCAGGACCCTGGGATCATAACCTGAGCCGCAGGCAGCCGATTAACCAACTGAGCCACCCAGGCATCCCTCAACTGAAGATTTTTTAAAGATAATAAATGTGAGAGTTGTTACCTATAACATGTTTGGCATGTAAGAGATAATGCTTGGGTAGTAGAAACTTCACATTCTCCACTGAATGACCTCTGCTTGATTATGTCCTGGGAAACCAAGCAGAATTTGAATCAATATGCTTTTTCAGGAAATCATAAGGCAGAAAATGAATCAATGCACTATTACACTCATTTGGAGGCACAGCTAGTTAGGGCTCATCATATTGTGACCATTCTATGTGCTCCTGGAAGTAGCAACAACCTTACAACTGTAGTCCAAGACTTCATCAAGACCTGGCTCCTGAGTGAACCAGAAAGCATTTTGTAGAATCATCAGTATAAGAGAGAATAATAGTGTGTTTACTATTTCCTTTGCCTGAGTTCTCTTCCTTCAGATATCTGCATGTCTATGTTCAGTGTCACCTTACAGGGACAACACTGTAGAAAAACAGAATACCACTGCCCGCCCTGAACTCTGTATCTTTCAGCTTTACTTTTCTTCACAGTTTTTATCATCTCTAGACATATTTTAAATTTATTTATGAGCGCTGAGACATTTTTTGTTCACTGTCTGATACGTGACAAATAATTGATGCTAAATAAATAAATATCTGTTAAGTAAATGAGTAAATCTTTCTACACATTTAAATATGTATATATGTGACATATGACTCACACGGCAATCTCCACTTCGCACAGTGTGAGAGGCCATCGTAATGACTGTGCAAGCTGAAACCATAAGAAGCAATCTGAATAATGGATGAGAAAATTTTTTATTTTTCTGGAATCTTCCAAATTTTTTGCTAAGACATTAAAAATTCTCTGTCAGTTCTAGATGTATAGGTACATCACAAAAACAGTAAAACTATTTAGCACGCTGTAATTTAAGAGCGTTTGAAACATTGAAAACCAAAGTGCTTTCTCTCTTTGTAAAAATGCCTATCAAGAGTAGTTTGAACAGTGCTTACCTTCTTCTCATCCTATGTCATGGACTGAGCATCTGTGTTACCCCGTGGTGAACTGTCATAACTCCTCTCTAAGTTTGCATCAGCTGAACCAACACTTTAACCATTGTGTTTTGTTTTGTTTTTTAAGATTTTATTTCTTTTTTTTTTTTAAGATTTTATTTATTTATTTGACAGAGACACAGCTAGAAAGGGAACACAGCAGGGGGAGTGGGAGAGGGAGAAGCAGGCTCCCCGCCGAGCAGAGAGCCCGATGTGGGGCTCGATCCCAGGACTCCGGGATCATGACCTGAGCCGAAGGCAGACGCTCAACGACTGAGCCACCCAGGCGCCCCAAGATTTTATTTCTTTATGTGACAGAGAGACACAGCAAGAGAGGGAACACAAGCAGGGGGAGTGGGAGAGGGAGAAGCAGGCTTCCCGCTGAGCGGGGAGCACGATGTGGGACTCGATCCCAGGACCCTGGGATCATGACCTGAGCCGAAGGCAGACGCTTAACGACTGAGCCACCAGGTGCCCCACCATTGTGTTTTTGATATCATAAAATACCTCTGAGAATTCTTTTAATATGATATGTTTTTGCCAGTGTCACTTCTGGGACCTCTTCATTTTTTTTTCTTTGCCAGCCTCTCTCATTTACGTTCATTTATGAGGTCACCTTCGCTAAGTTCTTTTGGCCGCATATGCAGAGCCTCTGGAACTGTAGCAATTTCACCATTTCCTCAGGCAGCTCTTTTAACTCCATTTCCATTTGATTTGAATCCTGCCGAGTTATTTGCACAATGTGGTCGATGTTTCTGTCATACTGTACAGATATTGCCTGCTTTTACTTCCTGCCACAATACTTAAATGTTTTCAGTTGCATGCGTTATGACACATTTCTCCCAAACTCAGTTAAAGTTACTTGGTCTCCACTTGTCATATCAACAGCCTGTCCTAAAGTCCACAGACAAAAAGAGGCTTTCAAAGTGAAAACACCCTCATGGCCCATTAGCTGGATTAATGAAGTTGTGTTTGGCGGTTGAAAGCAAATTTTCACATTTTCAAGTCTCCAAGAGAAACAGAATGACAGTCATCGTGCTTTAAAAGTTAAATTGCTTGGCCTACATTATCTCTTTACTGCTGGGAAACCAGGAAGCAATGCAACTCTGTACTTTCCTTTCTGTGCATGGGCCCAATAATCTGTGTGTGGTCACCAAGTACGGACAACCTTTGAAAAAGGTGTTATGAAGGTCATTGATCATGATTAGCATCTTCTATTTACATCATGATTTGTGAGCCAAGGAGCTAGCAGCACAGTTTGGACTTTACACAGTTCCTCAGTAAATATACTGTGAACACTGAAATTTAAACTGGGTTGTTGAAGGAACTCAACTGTGTTATTTAACCAAGGTAACTGAAATGTAGGCATATTGGAACCCTGTGCAAAGTGAGGACTTCATATACTTCATATACATGTATATGAAAGTACTTGTTTCCAGGGGCGCCTGGGTGGCTCAGTCAGTTAAGCGTCTGCCTTAGTCTCAGGTCAGGATCCTGGGGTCCTGGGATTGAGCCCCACATCGGGCTCCCTGCTCAGCGGGAAGCCTGCTTCTCCCTCTCCCTCTGCCTCCTGCCCTGTGCTCATGCTCTGTCTCTCTCTCTTTCAAATAAGTAAAATCTTAAAAAAAAAGAAAGTATTTATTTCCAGAACCCAAATGTGTATTGTTCTGAAACTGACAAAGAGAAAAGCAACTTAATAAAGTGTAGGGCAGAGAATATAAATCTAGCCAAATGATCAATGGGGAGAAAGAGCTAGGAAGAAGAGAAGAGAGTAAAGGAAAAATTCACATCTTGTCTCAGTAAAGAACTGGAGTTTGCTTAGGCTGTATTCTTCAGCTAATTCAAGGAATTTATGGACACAGGAATCAGGAAGGATAGACTGAGTCATCTCGTCCCAGCATCAGGAGACTGCCTGGAAGAACAGTTTTAGCCTCAATCTAAAGACTCAGCTTGATTTCAAATGGACTTTGTCCCTAGAGACTGCTTTCAGACAAACACCCAGCAGGTCTTGGGGAGTGAAGCCCGGGGGCCTCTAGCCCCAGAGGTCCTCCCGCTCAGGAGAGTAATCAGTATACCTGTCATGCCTTGATATTATGAAATAGGAAACCCACACTTGAGCTGAGAGCAAAAGCAAGGGCCTGAGCAGGCTGACGACGTTTTATCAGGGAAAGAGAAACATACCTTATTTGGCCTTCAAAGGTGGAAACGAGGCTACTGAGCTCCGCTCCGCCCAGCCAGACAACCCAGCTCTCACTCCACCAGCATCTGTCTTATCAGCACAGCCTGTCAGCACAGCTTCCCAGCCCCCGAGCAGGCTTCAGGTCTCTCAGACTCCTCCTACCTTCTCCCCATTCACATCCGCCCACAACAAGCCTTGGGGCGCCGCACTTGGCTATGTTATCAGCTTTGCTTTCACGGTTGAATAAAGGAAAATGTTACCTCCTAGTCACTTCCTAGATCCAGCTCTCAAAAGATCTGATCAATCATTTCTTTCCCTTTCCCTCAAGAGAACAGTGTTCTTCACCTACGTCTCCAGCACAAGATCCCCCTTTGTGGTTACTTTCCATTGTCAAGCACTGGGTTAGATGGCCTCGCGTATCTCCACTGATTGCTTATTTGGAGTCTTTCATCACAAACTGTAAAATATATTTAGTTTTTGTTCCAGAGCATGGAGTCAGTTATTCTCCTTTACCTTTCTTCACCTTCATGCATTTCAGAATCCTGGGGGTAATATCTATAGGCCCCTGGGTGGGGTGTAGCCCATTGACTCCTACAGTGAGAAATGCAGTGCTCAAGTAAGCAAAACTTACTTGACCATGTGACCTTACTTGGTCACCTTACAGGTGACCTTGAGCAAGTTATTTAGCCTCGAAATGCTTTGGTTTTATCATCTGCAGAATGGGAATACTAACAAAGCCTACTTCACAGAGAGGTAATAAATGAGTTACTACATGCAAAGCACTGAAATAATGTCTAGCCCATCGTACGGGCTCCATGTGTTAGGTTTATGATTTTTTGACAAAATATGTCATTTAATCCTAACAACACTATAGTGTGTGGTGCTATCACTGTCTGTTTTAAAGATGAAAGAACTGGGGAGCCTGGGTGGCTCAGTTGGTTAAGCGACTGCCTTCGGCTCAGGTCATGATCCTGGAGTCCCGGGATCAAGTCCTGCATCGGGCTCCCTGCTCGGCGGGAAGCCTGCTTCTCCCTCTGACCCTCCCCCCTCTCATGTGCTCTCTCTCTCGTTCTCTCTGTCTCAAATAAATAAATAAATAAAGATGAAAGAACTGAAGCACAGAGGGATTAAGTAAGTTTTCCAAAGTCACAAAGTAAGTAAGCGTTCACTTCTATGAACTCATGCAGTCTGACTTCAGGACTCATTTCCTTAATCTCAGTGTTATGCTGCCTCTTGAGAGAATTGATGGCGAGAAGGCAGGGCCCATAAGAGAGTATATATCATATGGAAATATACTTGGAGCATATGACTCCGCTGCAGGTCAGGTACTTTAAAAACATTTCCGGCAGATCCCCGTTCTCTTCAGACTAATGAGGAGATTAGGCCATTATTATAATTATTCTTTTCAGAATTGAGGTCTCTGTAAAGGGAGCAGTGCAGTTTTATAGAAAGTGTATTTACTTTGAAGTCTGACAGACCTACCCGGCTTTATATCTACAGGCAAGTTATATAAATTCTCCGACTCTGTCTGATCATCTGTCCAATGTTAGCGGCAGTACCAACCTCCTGTCATTGTTCTGTGCACGAAATGAAGCCGTGTATGGAAAGTAGCTAGTACGATCCCATGTACATGGTGGATACCAAAAATATTAATTCCTTCCTCTTCTAGACATTGTAGACTAGAATATTTCCAGTTATAAAAATAAAGTAATACCCTCCACAGTGATATTTTTCTCAGAGGGAAGAGAGCCCACTCCACACTGTCAGACACACGGTGAGTCACCAAGTGTGAGGCTCGACCTGGGAACAGATCGTCCTATCCACTGCTTTGCTGGGGCTCCTGCCTCCATCCTTAGGTGACAGTTGTGGGAAGGAGAGTGGAGGCAGCAGAGTATCTTCCTTCTCCTTTTATGCAAGGAGCTGAAGCAAGAGTCTTGTTGAAATTCTGCCTTTCCCTCTCTCCTTAAACACTTGACATTTTCAGCATCTTCCACCTTTTAATGTCATTTTAATTATCATCATTCCAATGATCAGGTTTCACTTTCAAGAAGTGCTTAGATTTCTCTCCTGGAGAAGACAGTCCAATAGCTATTTCCTTTGTAAGCATCACCAGGGAAAAGGCTAGAAAACTGGAGTTGGGAGGACCGGAAGTGAGAAAAAATGAGCACTTATATGACCTATAATTTAAACCCGTCAGCAAATATAAGTTCTACCTTCCTGATGATGGATCTGAGTGCTCCCATATAACCAGAACCAGGTGTGTGTATATACATGTGTATATGTGTGTGTGTGTGTGTGTGTACATGTAGGAATTTGTTATAAAGATTTGATATTACTCAACTGGTTAAGCTGGCTAAGCAGCATCTGGAAGGCCATTGTCTTCATGTCTGAAGCTGGGGCTTGAAGTGCACAGGCCAGCAGTTAGGAAGGACAGATGGATGTAAAGTGGGGGAAGCAAGGACAGCCTGGAACCCAAATGCAAGAGCTAGAATCCATGGGGACAGACAAACCTAAATCAGTTCATGCTGCCTTTGATCTGGGGAACGTGGATATCCAACGGAAGCCAACTTCTTCTTCACAGAACTAAACACACACACCTAGCTCAGGCAACAGACAAGCTGAAGAAAGATCCAGGAGAACATGGGGCAGTTACAGGCCCGGCCACTGCCTCACTCCAACTCCTATCTGAGCCAGCAGATAGGAAACGAGGTCTCTGTTCTCCAAAATGGCTGCCACTTCACTTCCATCCTCCAGATCTCCCACAAGAATTTCTGTTGGGCCCAGTGTAACCAGAAACATGCAAAAAAGGGAAGTCTGGTAAATGTAGTTTAGTTCAGCCAGGTTGATACACTACTAAGCTATATATATGCTTGAAATATATGTATATGTATATCCCCAAATTTAGCAGCTTAAACAAGAAGCATCTCTAGCTTACACAGCATCTGAGCTCAGGAATCCAGGAATAGCTTTAGCTAGGTGGTTCTGCATCAGGGTCTCTCAGGAGGGCTACACTTAGCTGTGGCAGAAGTCATCCAAAGGCTTGACAGGGTTAAAGATCAACTTTTAAGCTCAGGCATGCAGCTATTAGCCAGAGATCTTCATTCATTACCATGTGGACTTTTCCATAGGGCAGCTCACAACATAGCAGTAGCTTCCTGTGGAGTGAGAGATCGGAGACGGAGACAGAGAGGCCATAGTGTCTTCTCAACTTAAACTCAGAACTGACCTACTGCTACCTCTGCTATATTTTATTGGTCACACAGTCCATCTCCAGTACAATGTAGGAGGGGACTATACGGAATGTGAATACTGGAAAGTAGAAATCATTAGGGGACATCTTAAAGCCTGCCTCCCACAATGTCACATCTGAACAATTCTGTAACACCACTAAAAAGAAATGCCTTCAATTTCAGGGTAGGAAATTGGTTCTCTTCTGATTAAGGATGGTATCCTCTATTTATTTTATCTATGAACTCCATCCACTTCTTTGGAAACAACACCTTTAATACCAAGGCTCTCCTTTTGTATTGGCTTGCCCTTTTATGGCACATTTTCGCAAACGTTGTCACATTTGAGCCTTAGACAGCTAGTAGGAGGACAAAGCTGGGGTTCAAATGCAAGTCATTGTGTTTCCAAGGTTAAAGTTAATTTTACAATTCTACAGCTAACTTTACAGTATTTGCCTTGTCAAAATAGCCATTCTGTATTATTAATATTACTGAAAGGTTCAGAACCAGAGTTTAGAAAAGCTTTTTTCTTCTTCCCTCCCATTATAAGCAATTTTTATTTAGCCTGACTAGATATATTCAGTACTATCTTCCTATTTGCCATTTTAAAATCTAATTACATGCTTTATGCTAGTTTGTATTTTTGTATCTGTGAAGTATATGGGCATAGTTTTCTCAACTACAAAACGTCTTGCCAAATATAGTTACATACTTTTTAATGTTTTCATAGATTTTTTTTTTTAAAGCTAGTGACTCTCATTAGGTAAATTATTTCTTGGATGTAAATTAGATAACTTAAAGTGACAAACTGCTTTTCCAATTATAGCTGGTACTATTTAGTTACTCAGTATCTTTTTATCACTGAATCAAACTAAATAGCTACAAAGTGGCTTCTCCAATCCCCCCCAACCACGGTTGGATTAGCAGATTCCAGCCTCTTTCCCTATTTCGTGAGGTGACCCAGTAGTTCAACAGGAAGTAAAAAAGGAATCCGAACACCCTGCTTTCTTCTCACCTCTGAGCAGTGAGCCCCCTTCTCCCCATTTGTCTCCTATCTCTTCCCTACAATTCATTATAGCCAAATTCGCCCCTAAATACAGATATTTCCATGCCTCAGAGTCATGGAGGAGACCCCAAAGTGCTTTTTCCCTTACCAAAAAGGCACCCTCCTTTCCCTAGTCCTGAGCAAAAATATATTAATACTCTAGCACTTTGAGTAATAATGTCTCTTTGTTCCATCTCAAACCTACCCCCACCCTGCTACTGATGAGGTTTGCACCTGAGCCATCTGGGTGGAACATTGTTTCACTTCTCTCCAGCATTTTCCTGTTTACTTTTCTACTTTTACTCAGCTGAAGGCTGTTTTTAAGCAACTCATTAACTCCTTGTGGGGCTCACAAAACTGTGAGTTCTTGAAGCAGTCCACCAATCCTTGAAGTTTCTGGGTAAATAGGCTAGAGTGATCTCCCTTTATAGTTTTAGTATTTCATAAAAAAAGGAGAAATGAGAGAGGGAGGCTCCAGGAAACAAACTGAGAGTCTCAGAGGGGTTTGGGGTAGGGGGCTGGGGTAGCCGTGTGATGGGTATTAAGGAGGGCACGTGTTGTGATGAGCACTGGATGTTATATGCAACTAATGAATCATTGAACACTATATCAAAAACTAACGATGTACTTATACAGTGGCTAACTGAACATAATAAAAAATATTTTTTAAATGTGGTAACTTTTTTTTTTTAAAGATTTTATTTATTTTTATTTGAGAGAGAGAGAATGAGAGAGAGGGAGTACATGAGAGGGGGGAGGGTCAGAGGGAGAAGCAGACTCCCCACTGAGCAGGGATCCCGATGCGGGACTCGATCCAGGGACTCCAGGATCATGACCTGAGCCGAAGGCAGTCGCTTAACTGACTGAGCCACCCAGGCACCCAAAATGTGGTAACTTAATATGAGTTTATCATAAGGTATATTCTTACCTAGCCCTTTATTTAAGTTACTTTAAATCCTCCTATTGTGTTATGTTGTGATTTATCTATTTTCATGACTTTCCTTTCTCCAAGTCACTGTCCCTGTACTTTTATTTCCAGAGTGCAATAAAGAGGCTGGCATGTAGTATTCATTCAGTAAGTGATGCGTTGAATAAATGTGCTCTTAAATGACTAAAGTCTTCTGCCAGGTTTTATCTAATATCCATCCTTTTTTTCATCCTGGGGTGGTAGTATGCAATCAAGGGGGTTGTTGACCCCATCCCCAGTCATTTACATGTAGCTGTCCTCTTCCCACGCCCCACTGAGAAATGAACACCGAAACAGTCTTCAGGCAAAAGAATTCGCTTAGAAATGCCATCTGGAGGTCTTTGTGATAGCCCCACCCTAATATGAAATGTTTGTCAGGGTTCCTAGTTGCAATCAACAGATAATGACTATTACTGATTAAGCAAAAAGAGAGTTTATTCAAAGCATATTCGACAATCTCAAAATTGCTGGGAAGGCTGGTGAACCAGACTTGAGCCTCATTCTCAGGAAGAAAGCCCAAAACCTCATAGCAGAATTGGCCTGATGAGAAAACCTGCTGTCGCTGCTGCTTTCCTTCCCACTGAGTACTAGAGGAAACTTGGCAGCTATCACCCCTTCCAGCCTACTTCTGTGCCAGGAACTCTGCCTTAAGCCCTCTGGGAACCTGCCCTTGCCACCGCCAGGGCTGAAAGTTTAATGCATCTGTTACCACATGCCCAAGCCAAAATGGAAGCTCCTCTCAAGGCCAATACCCTCCTGTTGCTTCTCACTGACATGGCCCAGCCCCAGCACCTGCATTTGATCGGTTAGCCAGTCTGGGAATTTGAATTATGACACAACGAAGAAGCAGGACCCATTGTGTAGGAATTTCCCCAAATCTTTAAAAATCTTTCAAAGGAAATGGTTCACTTTTAAAAATACAACTACATTAGTAGAGACCAATTCACACTTGCTGCTATGACTTATTAACCTTCATTTTCCTTCAATACTCAGCATTGAAATCTTAGCTTCCCTAAGTCTAGGTGAGATTTTTTTACTCCAACACCTGGACGAATGCTCACTGGCTAAAACAGCCCATCTAAACTTTCTCTCTGTACAATCACAAGACAAGATTAAGACAGGAACTATGACTTATGTCCCTACTGATAACCAACTTCAGATGACCTGTTTATGGCATCTGTTAATGAATAATTTGGTTGAAGGTAATTAAAAAGTACAAAATGGAGTTGCTAAAGGAAGGATATACTATTAATGTTATGGAAAATATTATTTGTATTTCTTAAATTGGAAAGGATTCAGCACACAGGTTATAGTTTTCCTTTGTTATATTTTTTTAATAGAATAATAGGATGTGTTTTGACAATATCAATTTAGATGTGCCATATTAAAAAAAAAATCTTGGGGCGCCTGGGTAGCTGAGTTGGTTAAGCGACTGCCTTCGGCTCAGGTCATGATCCTGGAGTCCCGGGATCGAGTCCTGCATCGGGCTCCCTGCTCGGCGGGGAACCTGCTTCTCCCTCTGACCCTCCCCATCTTGTGCTCTCTCTCTCTGTCTCATTCTCTCTCTCAAATAAATAAATAAAATCTTTAAAAAATAAAAAAAATTAAAAAAATAAAAAATAAAAATAAATAAAAAATAAAATCTTTTCAGAAGTGAAAAGTAGGCAGGATCATACTGATGGAAAATAATCCAACTCACAGTCATCTTTCAATACCTTGTCCTTACAGCCATCTTCTATAACTTTAAAAATTATTGATGAAAATTTTGAAAACCTGGTGTCACAATTTTTGCTTTAAATTTCAATGAGTTTTCTTTTACCTCCATTTCAACCACATGTTTATGCAGCCAAACTTGACTCATCATCTTCCCATGAAAGTATTCCACTTCCAGGTTCTCAAACTCAAGAATCCCTCCTCTGACCATGCCATTTCCTCCCACCCCCCCCACCCTGCCCGCCTTCTTCTGTGACATCTCCTGAACCTGTTTTCCCATCTCACTGTGACTCCCAGGACCCCCATGGCTTCCTATTATCCTACTGTATCACCTTCTCCTAACTTTCCTTGCCATACAGCTGGGCCAGAACCCCGTAATCAGGTCACAAATCTTTACCATTAGGTAACCCTCACCTTTCTCACTCTTGGCTTCCACATTGAAGCTGCCACACTTTGCTGAAGAAAGTAATAAAATCATACTGATGAGACTGTTAAATGTGTGCTCTCTAACTTTGGGTATCTGCCCTGATCCCCCTAATGTATGTTTATCATTTCTTGTTGAAGTCCTAATTTTCAAAAATAGCTCAAAGAAACATTTTCTTTCCTTAAACTCGCCCCAACCTCCTACGTTTGGCAGATGTTTTGTTTTGTTTTCCCCCTTTTAGTCAACTGAGCAATCTTCCACACCAAACCCATGCTAGCTGCCCAGGGATAAAATGCTGCAAATATTGATGACGTCTACAGCATGATTATGTGAGGTTTTAATGTACTGTTCCCAAGGCCACAACTCTGGTTCAGGCTCATATTCAAAGGCAGATTTACCATAAAACAAATGCATTAAGCATTGAAGCCCTTCATTTATACCAATCCCACCACCCTGGAAGGAACCTGTGTTCATTTTCTATTGCTGCGTAATAAATTACTTCACAAGTTAGCAGCTTAAAACAACACACATTTGATCTCACAGTTTCTTTGGTTCAGTAATCAAGGCATGGCTTAGCTGGATCCTTTGATTCAAGATTTCTCATAGGGCTTCAGTCAAGGAGTTGACCAGAGCTAGGATCTCATCTAAAGGCATAACCGGGGAAAGATTGATATCCAAATTTATGTCATAGTCGACAGATTTTCAGTTCCTTCAGGCTGTTGGACTGACAGATTCCTACTTCATTTTCTAACTGCCTATTGGCAGAAGCCATACTCAGTTTCTTGCCACATGGATATCCCATGTGGCCAGCAAGGGAAAGAGTCTGTTAGCAAGATGGTAATGACTATCTTATATAACTTAATCCCATTACCTTTGTCACATTCTATTGATTAAAAAGCAAATCACTAGGCCAGCCTACACTCAAGAGGAGGAGATTACACAGGATTATTAATTCTAGGAGACAGGGATCATTGGGGCCATATTAGAGTATGCCTAGAGTCACAGGGCTCTAGCAATTTGTCCAGTGGGTCATATATTTTCATAAAATTTGCAAAAATTAGATATGTAAGCTGCAGTTGGTTAAGACTACCATCTCTTGCCATTTCAACATCCCTTCCATCACATGTCCCCCAGCAACATCCACTCCTCTTTGTCAAGTGGCATTGAAATGATCACAGGAATTTTGTAATAGAGACAAGAAGAAATTGAGTTGGAGATTATTTAGGGTGGGTTTAGTGTGGTCTGTTCAGTGGGTCGTAGTCATTTCCTTGTGTCGCTAATTTATAGCTAGACTCTCAGGTATAGGAACAGTTTCCAGAAATACCCTGGTTACCTACTATGCTGATTCAGCCAGTCTTGCAACACAAAGCAGAGGTCATATCTTGGTATGAAGGTGTTCTCAGGTGTCCAGCACTGCCAGAATTAGGGAATGAGGCACAAGATTTGAAAGGTATAAAGCCTAAAGCTTGTGTGTGGGAAATTCTATCATTACATGTATTCAGTTAGAAGTGGAGAACTCGGTTCTCATCAGTGCCTAGTCAAAACAAGTTCTGCCTTGTCAAGAATATATTCAATAGTGCAACATATATAATTATAAATGAGCCATTTTTTTTTCTTTTCTGACAGCTAATGTGTGAAGTAGAATTATTAGATTTTCTGTGTGTAAAACAATAGCACATACCTTTCTAGGCAAAGTTGCACATATTCCATCATATTGGAATCCATCTTAATGTGGCATTACCAGTGGCAAGCTGTAAAATAAGAAGAGAATTTTCTAAATTATCCGTAATTGTTTTAAACTGTGGTTAATTATACCACAGGGGAAAAAAATTATCTTTCCGTTCTCCCTACAGAAAATTGCATTACAATATTGTTGTCATAGGAAGAGACCATAAATGAGTATGTAAACAAAATGTATAAGAAAATAAAATGTTGGGGTGCCTGTGTGGCTCAGTCAGTTAAGCACCCAACTCTTGATCTCTGCTCAGGTCTTGATATCAGCGTTATGGGTTTAAGCCCTGCTTTGGGCTCCATGCTGGGCATGGAACCTACTTTAAAATAAAGTTATAAATGTGTGTCAGGTTGTTAAATTTTTTTAAATCTGATATTTTCACAATTTTTCATATTTATAGTATTTACTAGCTTTTAAAAATATGTAATTTTCATGACTTTTTTCCTTTAAATAAATACTTAATACTTGGTTTTGTATTACTTTTCTTAAAATGTCCAGTTGTGTAGGCTTCAGACCCCACAAAAACTGGATCTCCCCCTTTCTGGTCCCACTGGCCTGGACTAGTGTACCCGTCTTCCTGAATGATCTTCGCCACTGCACTCCCTTGTGGTCCAGCCTTATCACCCATTGCCGCCCCAAGGTCTTCCCATGGAAACTCTCCAATCACATCACTGCCCTGCTGAAAAATCGTTACTGTCTCGTCATCACAGATTTCTGTTGTTTAAGCCACTTATTTGGTGTTATTGTTACACTCTTCAGTTCAGCAAATGAAGGTCCCAGTCTAATTTGTATTTTTATTGTCAACAGCTCCTTGTTTCTGTTTTGTTTTGTTTCCCTGCCAATATAGCACTTGCTGTTATAAAAGCATCACTTTGGTCCCTTCTCTCCCTATTTCCCCTTTTCTCTCATTTTTATTCTTCAGAATCCTTCTCATTCATTAGGACCTACCCCAGATGCTTCCTTCGTGAACCTCCTCTGCTCTCAGAATGTGATAGTCTCTCTCTTCTTCTATATGCCTATTAGTGTTTTAGTCTACTCTCAGTGGGCTTCTGTTTTATCATTGCAAAATCGGATCTCCCGATTTTTGCATATTTTGGTTCTATTTGTAAATCCTAAACTCTTTGAGAGAAAATGTTACTTCTTTTTCATCATTGAAACCTCTCTAGCACCTCATAAGCTATACTTGCAGAACAATAAATATTATTGGCCGTGAATGATTGTATGAATGAATGATGAATCATTTGACCAAATAACAAATGAATCTATTCAAATGCTACCCCATTCTTTCATTCATAATAAATACTTATTGAGGCCATACTATGACCTAACACTTGTGGTCATTTCTGAGAATCTTTAAACATAACAAAACAACAATAAAAACGCGGTGCTTGCCCATAAGGAGGTAACATTCTGGTGAGGCAGACAAACATTGATCAGAAAAATCCCACAAATTAATATCAAATTTCATCTTTGATGGGGCTTATGCAATAAAGGTAATGAACTGTGAGATTGTACATGTGGAATTTCAACCAGTCAGGACAATTTCATGTGCATTTTCCATAATGAACGAGAAGATAACAGTTCTTTTTTTTTTTTTTTAATTCTCTTCTCCAAGGAAATAGCTAAATTACATGGGATTTCATTTAACCACTTTCATAACGTTTAATTCCTTAACTAAATAATTAATTTGATCTTGAAAATTTTACAAGATTAGAGCAATAGTTTGTCCCTTGTTTCTGAAAATTGGCACATTCTTGGTGCTGCTATCTAAGGACATGAATGAAACTGAGAAGCTCCAAGGGTAGGCTCAGTCCTTTCTCTGGGTACAATACTCCTTTTATCAGAGACTGTGGCTATTGGTAGCTGAACTTATCCTGTCTGTGATGCTCTTGCTTAGTCTGTCAGCTACTGGCCAGTGCCTAGGCCTTGCCCTACAGTCTACCTTGCAAATTGTCTGCTGCTGGGGTTTCCAGATGAGAGTGTTACGGGTTGAATTCTTCCCCCCAAGAAAAAAGTGTTGGAGCCCTAACCCTGCAGTACGTCAGAATGTAGCTTTGTTTAGAGATAAAGATATTCATTTATAGAGGTAATCAGGTTAAAATGAGGTCATTAGGGCAAGTCGTAATAGGACTGATGTTCTTATAATGGGACATTTGGACACAGAAACAGAGAAATACAGAGGAAAGACGATGTGAAGACACAGAGAGAATGCCATCTACAAGCAAGGACTGCCTGAGGCTACCAGAAGCTCCAAGGGAGGCATAGCCCTCAGAAGGAACCAACCCTGCAGATACCTTGACCTTAGACTTCTCAGGCTCCAGAACTGAGACAATAGATTTCTGTTGTTTAAGCCAATCAGTCGGTGGTACATTGTTAAAGGAGCCTTAGCAAACTAATAGGATATATTTCCACAGAAAAATTTATACCAAACTAATGTTTCCTGGATGTTTATCCTATAGGGTTTTTTCTCTCTCTGATTATTTACATTTAAGCCTAAATGCAAATTCAGAAACAATCCCTAGAGTCGAAGGAGTATATGGCCACTAAAAAATAACAACTAAAAGCTCCCTTGATATGAACATTTCTTCTCTGGAACTGTCTTCAGTTTCACCAGGCCAACTTGGCGGGGGCTTCCTCTTCTGTGTGCGGCTACCTCTGGCAATATTAAGAAGGACTGTAGCCATTACACCCACAGGCACAATCAATGAGGCCGGAAATGCTCTTGAGCTGGGAATCAGAGGGGAATGCACCAGGAGCATAGTGTAGTTTTGTATTAAAGTCTCTGAATGCTCAGGTTACTACCATATTAACTTTAGAAATTGAAGAAACCATTGTATGTCCTGGCTCAGTGTGAAAAGCATTTCAAAATTCATCCAAATGGCTGTTCCCTGTGAAGGAGTGGCTGCAAACTTCTGTTCCTTTCATAATAGGCAGCGGTAGGGTGCTTCCCCCACCTGGGTTTAAAAGGGGGACAGAGAGTCATTAAATATATTCACCAAATGAGAGTAATTGTTACTTTATTTAAACTATTTGGGTAGAAATAAATTTTTATAGGTTAAAAACTAAATTTTTATAGGTTAAAAACTAAAGAGATATTCAAGAAATACCTTTTGAGTACCTACAATGTATCAAATGTTGGGAGTATACAGGTGAGCAAAAACAGGCACAGTCCCTTTCTATGGGAGCTGGCAGACTATTAAAGGAAATAGACAATCTTCTGTGTATATGGTCTCTCTCTGCCTCTTTTTTATAGGGATGCTTGTGGTGGCATTTAGGGCCCACCTGGGTGGTGAAGGATAATCTCCCAATCCCATGACCCTTAATTTAATCACATCTACAAAGTCTTTGCTATATGCAGTGGGTTAAACAATATCCTAGAAAACTTCTTGTCCACCTGAAAACTCAGAAAGTGACTTTATTTGGAAATAGGATCTTTGCAGATACAATTAAGGTAAGGATTGAGATATTATCATACTGGATTAGGGTGGGCCCTAAATCTAATGAAAGTGTCCTTGTAGGAGGCAGAAAAGGACACACAGAGACACAGGGAAGGAGGCCATGTGAAGATGGAAACAGAGATTAGAGAGATGTTGTCACAAGCCAAGGAACAGAAGGATCCACCAAAAACTGGAAGAGGCAAAGAAGGATTCTCTCCCAGAGAGTTTTGAGAGAACACAGAGCTGCCAACACCTTGATTGCCAACTTCCGGCTTCCAGAACTGTGACAGAATAAATTTCTGTTGTTTAAGCCACCAAGTTTATAGTAATTTCTTGAGCAGCCCTAGGAAACTAATATACCATGTAAGATAATAAGCACAGGACCCAAGAATTAGGATCTGGACATTTTGGGGGGCCGTTATTCAGCCTGCCACACCTACTCTGTTTTCAAAAGTGTAGGTATATTCACACATCACATAGGGCAGGTGACCTTAAATAGGTCCTGCTTGGTGCAAGCAACTGTCTGAGACTTTTATGAGACTTGATGAGATGAAATGGCAATCAAAAATGCAAGGAAGTGCTATGATCAAATAAACACCTTGGGAGTACAATAAGACAATGGACTGCCATCTCCAAAATACCCAGCAGGTGATAAAAAAGGGAAGGAAATGATTTGAGTAATATGTGAATGAACATTTTTAAATGATAAATGATGGGATGCCTGGGTGGCTCAGCCGGTTAAGCGTCTGACTCTTGATTTCGGCTCAGGTCATGATTTCAGAGTTGTGAGATCGAGCCCCACGTCAGGCTCTGTGCTGAAATGGAGCCTGCTTAAGATTCTCTCTCTCTTTCTTCCTCTGCCCTTCCCACCACCCCCTCCCCTTTAAAAAAATGGTAAATGAAATACACCACAGGACACTTACAGGAGACGGTATACTATCAGATGTTATTTTTGTAATACAAACAATAAGACTCAAATTTATAAAGAAAATAAAGTTTGACTTGAGGTAAGCAGTGGCAGTTTAATGAAAGAAGCAGGATTTGAAAGGGGTCTTCCCTCCTGGGTGACAGGAGACAGGAAACTCTTCTGGCATCTCTCAGGAAACATGAGCTAGAGTACCCCACTCTCTGAGCCCTACTATTTGCTAACCTTAGAGTTTCCGACCTTTGCCCATGGTTCCTCAATCTACCAACCACTCTCGTCTTCCCTTTCTTGCCTATCACTTGACTCGTTCTATTACTATGGCTCTAAGCCCACCCATTTCATCATTTCTTTCCACTCCCTTGCCTACTTGGTCTTCCACCACGCCGCTCCTGAAACTCCCCACTCAATAATTAATCTATGCATCGTCTTCTCACCTCCTCTATGGCAGAATCAGTTGAGTTCACCATGCTGCTCACTGTCTTCAAGAATTTTCTGTTGAAAAAAAAAAAAAAGAATCTCCTGTTGCAATGTTTACAGTAGCCAATGTCACTACACTCCCAAACAAGTATCCTAGTACTGTTAACTTCTGCCTTCCTCAGATGATTTTACCTCCTACCTCAGAGAGAGAACTGAGGTAATTCCTTCCTCTTTCTTCTTCCTCCATTATTTTCTTCTGAACATCCTCCTTCACAACAGTTTCGGTGGGAGATGTTCCAAGCAAGGTTAGTGCTTCCACCTGTTCTTCTCTGACAGCTGTTAATCTCTGCTGATGGTTTGGAGTGAAGGGAGCAACACTGAGAAGCTGGTCAGAAACTCTGTGCCCGTGAGTGGGGCTTGTTGACAGTGTATTTCACTAATAGGAATCATCTCGCGTTAGCTTCTTTTTTCTTGGGCTGGTCAAATTAAAGAAGGATCTCCTATCTACTGCCTAGAATGGGTGAGCCTTGCCACCATTATCTGTGTGGGGAGAGCACAGGATGAGGCTACCATGGAATGAGGCACAAGGAATCTCAACATCCAGGATGTACTTTCATTCAGTCTCCCTGTGTTCAACATGGTAGCCTCATCCTGAACTCTACCCCAGTTTATTCTTTCCAGAGAACAATCATCCAGTAGGAACAATTCATTCCACTAGCTGTGTATGACTGAGGAGCAGATTTGGGGAACTCACTGCTTCTGAGGCTGACTTTCAGCCAATACTCTTCACCCCTCACCCTACTTCTGGAGCATGTGAGGGACTTCTGTGGCTAATGAGTCCCTCAGCTGTCCCCTCTGCTGACTTGGCATTCAGCTTTCTCGGATCTGCTAAGTCATTGACCACTGACCACTGACAGCTTTCCAACTTCCCAAATTTTGTTTCTGTCATCTCCTATCACATAAATTTGTTCTTGGGTTTTATGTGTTCTTGAAAAAATCTTTTTACACTCATCATTAACAAGGTCTCAAGGGTGAATGGAGGTAAACATATGCTCTCTAAATACATTTCTGTCCTGTAATCAGAACATATGGATTAATATTTCATTCCTGACCCCTGGTAGTATATTAAGGAGCAATCCGCCATAGACTATTTAACTGTTTTACCCATTTTGTCTTCAACTTTACTGTCAACCTTTCCTTAGCCCTATATATACAGTTAGATTAAGTACAGCATCGTGTCCAGAAAGCTCAAAGTATAAACTATGAACCAATGAACTGTATTATGGGAATAATTTTTTTTTTTAAGATTTTATTTATTTGACAAAGAGAGACACAGCGAGAGAGGGAACACAAGCAGGGGGAGTGGGAGAGGGAGAAGCAGGCTTCCCACAGAGCAGGGAGCCCGATGCGATGCGGGGCTCGATCCCAGGACCCTGGGAGCCGAAGGCAGACGCTTAACGACTGAGCCACCCACGTGCCCCGGGGAAGAATTTTTCTCCTTGTGAAAAGATTAAAGCTTTCAACTGTTCTTTTCAGGCATTCCCAATAGTTCCTTTCTCTGGATTCTTATCCTACCTTCCAACTTGAGTTGGCTAAACTCTATGTTTGATTGAGCTGTAACCCTGACTGCAGATTACGACTGACCAGCCTATTTCACTAACAGATACCCTTGGGATATTTCTGGTCAGCCATCTACCTAAGAGTCCTAAGTCTTAATACATTGTTTTTTTATTTTGACTATTTCTAATGGAAATTGTATATTTTCTTGCTTTGAGAGATGGGAAAATTTCAGACAATTTTTTCTAGGAAGCTCAAGGTCATCACTACTAGCATCAGTTAGAGTACAGTTGATCCTTGAACAAGACTGGTTTGGCAGCAGATTTTTGACTGCACAGGGGGCTGGGTGCCCCCAACCACCTCGCTGTATAAGGGGCGACTGTAGTTTGCTCCAGGAATAGCTGCTGCTGGCCCTGCCAGACAGAGGAGGTCTCTCCTCTGTGCCCAGCACAGCACCTTACCCTTATTACCCTTTGTCATTACTACCCTTTTGAGATTATAATTCCTTTTTTTTTTTTTTTACATTTGTCTGTCCCTCTTTTTTGACCTTGAGCTCCCTGGAGGCGGAAGGCAAGAAGAGAAGGACCACCCCTTTTTCATGTGTGCATTCCCTACTGCTAGCTTAGTACATTTGTATAGTAAATGCTCAATAACTGTTTATCAAATCAATGAATGGGACTTAAGTTATATTAAACATAGAGTCAAATAAATAATGACACTATTCACATAACGATGACCATGTAAATGTAGTCCAAGGAATGTACATGAAAAAGTTTTCCTGTATGGAAAACATTTGGATTTTTTTTTTTTTGAAGTTAACGATTGTCCTTTTTCATTCCATTTGCTTAATTTTTCTATTTACGTGTCACTCAATATCCTCAAGGAATGCTTTACAAAGTCAATAATCCATCAGATAATTCATCAGTTATGTTTCCCCCCAAAACCTTTCTCCAGCTCTGTTCAGGACTGTGGATCTCATAGCCCTGCTGCAAAGCTGTCACCCTGCCCCCTGCTCCTGGTCTTGTTTGGGTTGAGTATCCTGGTGCCTGCATCCCACATCTTTTTCTTTCCTTTCTTTCTTTTCTTTTTTTTTTTTCTGTTTTAAAAATTTTGCTCTCTGTTGAAAGAGCACATATTTCTGTAGCATTTTAGGAAAGAGACAGAATGTATTTAATGTGACCTTTAATTACATGAAAATGTCTTTATTCTACCTTCATACTTGATTGATACTTAGTCTGGCAAAAAATTTGTAAGTCGAACATTATTTCTCTTAGAGTGTTCAATGAATCGGGCACCTGGATGGCTCAGTTGGTTAAGCGACTGCCTTCGGCTCAGGTCATGATCCTGAAGTCCCGGGATCGAGTCCCGCATCGGGCTCCCTGCTCAGCGGGGGGTCTGCTTCTCCCTCTCCCGATCCCCCCTCTTGTGTGCTCTCTCTCTCTCTCATTCTCTCTCTCAAATTAATAAATAAAATCTTTTTTTTAAGATTTTATTTATTTATTTGAGAGAGAGAATGAGAGACAGAGAGCACG
>NC_138380.1:26217705-26281695 GCF_054177405.1 Leptonychotes weddellii
GCTTTCGACATACATGCTTTGCCCAAGCATGTTGTAATTGTATAGTTATTTCCTTTATTACAGTTCTTTACAAATTTATCATGTGAGGCTTTCAATGGACCCTTTCCATATGAAAACGCATGTATTTTATTAAGTACTGGGGAACTTCCTTGTACATTTTTGTTGATACTGTGCTCTTCTCTCTTTTCCCTTCCTTCCTTTGACTTCTGTCAATCAGATATTTCATCTTTTGCATTGCTTCCTTCATTTTCATATCTTTTCTTCCATCCTTTATTTTTCTTCTAATTCCTAGGTAATTTTCTAAAAAGTACCCTTCACCCTTAAATTTAATTGACATTTTTTATTCTGTTATCTTAATTTTAATATCTAATGACTTTTTGGTTTTCTGCTGTTCTTCTCTGATGCCTTCTTATTCTCCTTCTGTGATGTAATATCACATGTTACATCTCTGAGGCTGTAAGTTAAGGGTTTTTTTGTTTTTGTTTTTTTGAAGTTGTCTTCTACATTCTATAGAATCTGTTTACATTCCTTTATTTTTTATTGCCTTTGTTTTCTGGGTTTGGTCTCTTTTATACTGGAGGCTTCCCTGAAATGTCTAGCTGCTGGTCATCCATTCTTATTAAATTTAAGGCAGTTAAAATAACTGAAAATTCTATGTATAAGGGCAAAGCCGTCACATGGTGGACCTCCCAGAGCATGATCAGCAGTGAGTAGGGGGTTTCCTTGGGTGACTCCACAGTGTCAGCAAGGGAAGGCATTTTCCCTCAGGGTGTCAGGCCTGTCCTGCCTGAGAGTATTATGCCTGAATCCTGGGAGTTCCGGGGAGAGAGCCGGAAGAGCTAGGGACTTTCAATTCCATTCACTCTCACTGTATGTCCTGCTTTTAGGGTACTCTATTTGCCTGAATGAGTAGGCTTTTAGTTTCAATCTGTACAGAGAATAACCAACCTTCTTCTTCAGTGGGGGAGGGTAGAGGCAAGGGTAGTTACCTGGCCCCATGAAGGGCAGCCCCCCGCCCCAACTCTAACCCAGTCCCTGTGCCTCCAGTCCCTCCTCTCTCCGTCCTCCCCCAGCGCCTGGTGTCCCAAATCCTGGGGTTTTCTGGGTCTTGAATCCTGTTCGCACTCTCCTGTGTGGCCAGTAATTGGCAGCCTACTTTTATCATCTCTGTCAGCAGCCAGTCCTCTCCTTCTGTCTTCCAAACAGAAGCTAACATCTCTTGTCCCACATTTTCTCTTCTCCTCCTCTCATTTCCTCTTTTCTTCTTAGTGTCCTGATCCTCTCTTCTTCACGTCCTGTCATTTTATTTTCTTTTTAATATTTTATTTATTTATTTGACAGAGAGACACAGCAAGAGAGGGAACACAAGCAGGGGGAGTGGGAGAGGGAGAAGCATGGTTCTTGCAGAGCAGGGAGCCCGATGTGGGGCTCGATCCCAGGACCCTGGGATCATGACCTGAGCCGACGGCAGACGCTCAACGACTGAGCAACCCAGGTGCCCCATTTCCGGTCATTTTAGAAGAGATTTCGCAAAAAGGAATATTAGCAGACAGGAAGTTAACTAAAAACTATTTGACACTGACCTTCTATACTGGTTTAAATTCTACTTTATTTAGAAATGGTGTACTTCAGGCGAAGTTGTGGCTGTGAAATCATTCTCCACTGCATGATAAACCACCACAAATGTTTCCGTGGCCTTTGAAGCCCAACAGTTCACTTCTAGAGGCAATGAAGTGTGTTGTACTGAAAAGCTGGAGTGTGTCTGAATTTCCTAGTCAAAATTTTCTAGATCTTTAAAGGAAAAAAATTAAGAAATAAGTACTTACCAAGTGTTGATTGTATGCTTGTCACTAACAGAGCTCTCTAATTTAGCCCTCGCAGAAACTTCTGAGACAGGTTCTGCTCTATACTCATGACTATTTTTATAGACGAGAAACTCAAAATCAGAGGTTAAAGGAACTTTCTTAGTGTCCTACACAGCTAGAAAGTAGTGGGGTGAGGGGCCATTTCAGGATTGACTTCTAAATCCACCTTATGTCTTACAAATTAATTCATGTGATGCATCAGCATGAGGTTGAAACATCCTGCCAAAACTGATGGGTTTCATCCTCATTTAAGTGATACATTATGATCAGTTATGATCTCTTCTGAAGTCATCCTATAAATCATGGCTTACAAATTGTTTTTTATGTATCATATGATTTCACAAATTATGCATTTACATTGAAAAGTCAAAAGCACATTTCAAAAAACACACAAGTCAGTTAAACTCATTTTTCTTATTGAAGTATTTTACTTCTTAAAGTAGTTTTGGACCAAAGTTAAGGACACTCTCTTTTTTTCTTTTTTCTTTCTTTCTTTTTTTTTTTTTAACTTAGATCCCCGGGGCGCCTGGGTGGCTCAATCGTTAGGCGTCTGCCTTCGGCTCAGGTCGTGGTCCCAGGGTCCTGGGATCGAGCCCCGCGTAGGGCTCCCTGCTCAGCCAGGAGCCTGCTTCTCCCTCTCCCACTCCCCCTGCTTCTGTTTCCTCTCTTGCTGTGTCTCTCTCTGTCAAATAAATAAATAAAATCTTTTAAAAAATAAATAAATAACTTAGATCCCCATCTAATAAAACTATCCAAATGAAAAAATTAAAAAAAGAAAACTACCTAGATGCACTACCTTAGCATATGTGGAACACAACAATATTTACCAACTTCGAGCAAAAAGTTTTTTTAAATTTATTTTGTTTTGTTTGTTTTGTATCTTAGTTTTAAAAAGAAAAATAGTAAAAAGATCTTTGACCAGACAATCCTGGTTGTGATTTTCAGCTCTGACACTCAGTAGCCATGTGAATTTAAACAAATTTCTGAAGTTTGCTTTATCTTCGTATTCTAAGTTGGTGGTAGTTATAACTAACTTCCAAGTTTGTTAAGAGGGTTAAAAAAGACAATGCCTTGAAAGGCCTCATGGGGTGTGTCCTTAGCCCTTGTCTCAACCAGATTTGTTTGTTGCACACACACACAAAAAAAGTCTGATTTGAGCTAGTTCAAGTAAAAAGAATTATTGCGAAGGTATGTTCGGTGAAATGGAAATTTCCCTGAAGATCCATTAAAATGAAGGCAACTTGCAAAACAAGCTTCACCTGCTTCTCATATTCAGTGCATGGGCTGTGCCTACAATGTCGTGTCTGCTTCTCTCTGGATTCCTGTTCATTCTCGTCTCTCTACTAACCGTACTTCCTCTACTTATTTATCATTCTGCTCCTATAACTGCTGCTTGCGTGTGGTTTGGACTTAACCACACTATCAACTATTTATGTTTCCCAGTGTACCCTTTTGCTTCTACTCATAATCAATTGGCAGATTATTTTACTTCTTTTTCATTTTTAAAATTTTTTTATTTTAAGATTTTATTTATTTGAGAGAGAGAGCAAGCATGAGGCGGGGGAGAGGGAGAAGCAGACTCCCCACTGAGCAGAGAGCATGATGTGGGGCTCAATCCCAGGACCCTGAGATCATGAGCTGAGCCAAAGGCAGCCAATTAACCGACTGAGCCACCCACACACCCTTATTTTACTTCTTTTTTAGTTCAGATTCTCTAAAGCAGTTATCTGATTGGCCCTGTTTATCTTTGCAGGTAGTGGCCTAGATTATAGTGGGTAACTAGACATGTAGGTAACTGGACAAAGGCCAGAGGGTTAGATGGTCCTTTCATGAAATGCCACTCACCCTTTTACAAGAACTAAATGTGGTGGTTTCCTCAGAAGTCATATGAGTTGAGCAGGAACTCTGAAAATTCTAGAACAGTAATCCGCACTCTGTAAATTTTAGTTTTTCTTTCCCTTTGATTTCGTATATCCTGAATGACAAAAACATTATGCAGATTCATTTTTCTCATCATTAATCTCATTCTATTTTTCTTTCTTTTTAGAGGATTGAGTGACATTGTCAGAAACAGGAAGCAATAATTTACTAATATCGCCTGCAGTCGGTTTACCATTTATTTTGGGTCTATCAGAGGACAGATAGCTGGCAGAATTGAAAACTTTTGCTGAGATGATTTATGAGCTCAGCACAGTGCTAGGCATTATGGTTCATTTAAACAGCTATAAGGATTAGGCCTTATCTTTAAAGAATTCAGTCTTGTTCATTTTTGAGAGAATAATTCACAAGAAATTGTCTAGAAAAATTAATAGGAAGGTAGTGAGTGTGGTAGAAAGATAACGGGATTTGAGACTAGATTTTGCTCTAGTTCGGACCCTACCATTAGCTAGTCAACTTGCTTTCTGGGCCTCAGCTAATTTAAGATGAGGGAATTATGCCAGGTTATTGCTACAATCTATTTAAAAGCAATAATCTGTGTTTCCATATTTCTCTCTCTCTTTCTTTTTTATTTATTTATTTATTTATTTATTTATTTATTTATTTGTTTATTAAAGATTTTATTTATTTATTTGACAGAGAGAGACACAGCAAGAGAGGGAACACAAGCAGGGGGAGTGGGAGAGGCAGAAGCAGGCTCCCCGCTGAGCAGGGAGCCCGATGCCGGGCTCGATCCCAGGACCCTGGGACCATGACCTGAGCCGAAGGCAGACGCTTAATGACTGAGCCACCCAGGCGCCCCTCTCTCTTTTTTTTTTTTTTAAAGATTTTATTTATTTATTTCAGAGAGAGAGAATGAGAGAGAGCACATGAGAGGGGGGAGGGGCAGAGGGAGAAGCAGACTCCCTGCCGAGCAGGGAGCCCGATGCGGGACTCGATCCTGGGACTCCAGGATCATGACCTGAGCCGAAGGCAGTCGCTTAACCAACTGAGCCACCCAGGCGCCCGCCCCTCTCTCTTTTTTTTAAAGATTTATTTATTTGACAGAGAGAGAGCACAAGCAGGGGAAGCAGCAGAAGGAGAGGGAGAAGTAGGCTCTCCGCTGAGCTGGGAGCCTGACGCAGGGCTCGATCCTAGGACCCTGGGATTTTGACCTGAGCCCAAGGCAGACGCTTAACCAACTGAGCCACTCTGGCGCCCCTCCATATTTTTCTCTTAAAACAAAAAGGTTTTTTTTTCTTATAACTCTCCCCCCTTGCCTTCCACTAATTGAATTTAGATTTCGTGCAGTAGGATTTCTATCATGTAACTAACTTTTCTCACTGATGGAAATACATTGGAATGGCCTTTGATGCCACTCTCCCCTCCCACTAACTCCTGCTGACCCCTGAGATGTGTATAAAGATCACTTTCATTGGGGGCCTTGCCAGGTCTTGCCTTGTGCTCTCCAGATATTAGCTGGGTTCAACCTAGTTTTAGATAAGATTTATCCATCCTTTATTTTACAACTTGTGGAAAGTCCAGTGTTCTCCACAAGAGCTCAGTGATATCTTGGTAGGCTTTTTGTGGTGTCATAGAAGAAATTATTCTGACACTTACTAAAATTGTACAGAAGACTTCAGTTAAGACTACTGAAATTAAAGAGAGATATTAAGCTAAACTCCAAATAGAGCAAAGACAGCTGGGGATTTGCAGCCAACTGTCAGAGTGAGGGGGTCAGTGGATGGAAAATTCCCAAGAGGAGACATCAAAGGTAGAGGGATTCCTGACAAATTAATAGGATTCTTGCTAAAGGCAGGTCAAGAACTTAGACAACAAATGTGGGGGATGAGAAACTTGATCAGATATCAAGGGTGGAGGGGATTCTCACTAAACTGACTTGGCAGGAGTCTTTGCTGAAGAGGCTCAGAAGAGCCTGGTTGAAGTTTGGTAAAGGAGAGAGTCTTTGTCAGTGGTCACTCTACTTCCAAGCTCCCGCTTCTGTTAAATTAGTTTAATTTAGAATTATTTTACTGTCCCGCACATCTCCCTGCTCCACACCGAGTTGCCTCAGGTCACAGAAACCACTTAGAGACGGAATTACTAGGCTTTTATGAGGCTCTCTGGAGAAGAGATTATAAGGCAGCAAAGTGAAAACCAAAAACCAAAAAACAAGGACGTAAAACAAATAGTAGGATACTGGCACCCGAAATATCACCATCATAGCCAGTTAATAAGAGTAAGCTGAGTTTATTGTTTATGGTGATAAAGGAGAACAGGACCTCGACAGAGCTTTGGCAGTAGCTCAGAGCCAGAAGGCAAGATTGGAAGTTATTGAGATTTGGAAGTTTGACTTAAGGTGGTTCTTTCAGTTCTGGGGTTGAGCTGATTCTTATTGAGTGAAGATCATGATTTAGCAATTTAAGAGTGGTGGGAAGAGCAAGGCAAGGATTTTTGAGGTAATGATTTCAAAGAATCTCAGGGTGCAACCTGTTAATGTTTTCTATTGAAGAGCTGATGATTCTTACCAGGGACATTCCTGTAACAATTAATCTATTTACTTAGGCAAGAGACTCCAGGAACAATAAAGTATGCCAATCAAAACAATGAATAGTACAGTAATGTTAATCTGGAGTCTATGTCATAGACAGTAACCTGTGTGGGAGGCAGGTAGTTTTAATGTTCACTGTCCAAGCTGTGTGTATGTATAATGGTTCTGGTCCTCAAAAATTAAAATTACATTTCAAATATCTGGTTCTTAGAAGGTTCCAGAGTTATTTCTGAGACTCACACCTTGTTGCTCAATCCTGTCTTCACTCTCTTTTCTTCCTTCTTCAATTCTTCTTTCTCTTTTGGCCTTTGGTCAGAAGTTACAAAACAAACTCCTCCTCCTTTGTTTTTTGTAATTATTATTCAATATTATCAAGGCAATACATGTACAAACTTTTTAAATCATCAGAGGCAATTAGATTTAGTTCATTTAGAGTACCTAAATAATGCTTATGTTTCTATGTTGTGATAGTCCACATTTAGACATAATTTAATGACTTCCAACTGTAGAAGTTAAGAATTTAGCTATCCTATATCACTTCATTCTCCACTCTCAAATATTTTCCCCCTTTCCTCACCTCTCAATTTATTTAAAAATTTTTGTTTGATTGGTATTCAAGGTTTACACTAATTCAAAAGGATACATGCACCCCTATGTTTATCGCAGCATTATTTTTAACAGCCAAATTACGAAAACAGCCCAAGTGTCCATCGACTGATGAATGGATAAAGATGAATGGATACATAACAGAATATTACTCAGCCATAAAAAAAGAATGAAATCTTGCCATTTGCAATGACATGGATGGAGTAGAGAGTATTATACTAAGTGAAATAAATCAATCAGAGAAAGACAAATACCATATGATTTCACTCATATGTGGAATTTAAGAAACAAAACAAACAAGCAAAAGGAAAAAGAAAGAGAGAGAAATCAAGAAACAGCTTCTTAACTATAGAGAACAGAGGTTACCGGAGGGGAGGTGGGTGGGGGCATGGGGGAAATAGGTGATGGGGATTAAGGAGGGCATTTGTCATCTTAAGCGCTGGGTGTTGTATGGAATTGTTGAATCACTATATTATACACTTGAAACTAACACTGTATATTAACTAATTGGAATTAAAATAAAAACTTAAAAATTTTTTTCATTTGATTTATATTCAGAGTTTATATTACTATAACTAGGTAAATGCCATCCACGTAATAATGTTTACATCTTCTTTCTTACACCATTTTCATTTTTTCCTGAAGGGAATTGATACAATTTTTGTTTTCTTACAATTTTATGCACCTATCACTAATTTGGCTCCACACTTTCCAACAGAGAGACAAAAATTCCTCAATTTATTTTTATTTTTTAAAAAAAATTCCTCAGTTTAAATACACAAATCAAACAGGTCACACAATCTCTTGCTTCCATTTCTGCTGGAAACTTATGGCCCCTTCATGCTGGCTTTGCTAGGGTTGGAGGCAGGGTGGTTGCCTAGCTGGCCCACTAGGAAGAAGGATTTGAGAGTTTAATTGTTCCTTACACAGATTTTCAGTCTTTCTTTGTTCAGCCCCATATGTACCCTGAACTACAAGGATACATGTGTGGGGTTCTCATGCAGAATTTCCGGTTTCCTCTCAGCCCCCCTTCATTCTCACCCGCTACTCCCCCACCCCATGCTGTTAGGTGTTCCACTCTGACAGTTCCCTGGTAACCAACTTCTTTCCATTTCCCCAGAACATCTGGTTATCCTTTGTCTTCTATTACTTTCAGCTCATGTTCTTCTGGCCTCTGTGGGTTTACACCAATTTTAAAATATTTTATTCTTACGTTAGCAGGATTTCTAGAGGGAGCAAGGAAAAATGTGTACCTTTAATCTACCACGTTTAACTTAAAAATTCCCACTTTCTAATGTGGAATGACTCAGTTCTTCATAGCCCTGTCCCAAGTGTAGATAATTGCCTTTCTTTGTGTCCTCAAGGACCCAACAGAAACTTTAGAATAGGGAAGTACTTAGCTTTTTTTTTTTTTTTTTTCAGTCTTTGGACATTCACCTGGAATAGAAACAGAAGAGTCTTCGTCTAACAACCTGTTATAGAGATAGCTAATAAAGAGGAGACATAGCCCTTCCCTTTAAGGCATTTACATTCTGAGAATGATAAAATATGCTGATCTGAGGTGATATGATAATATAGTCACATGAAGGTTTTCCATTCAGCTTAAATCCAGAATGGAAGTCGAACACTTTGGAAGGTACATCTCAGATCACTAAGGGATCATTTAATGTATTATTTGTGTGGAGTTACTGAAAACTACTTCCTTGAGTGTCTGATTTACCATCTCTAAGCCTTTAAACTCTAGTTCAAATATACATATGTGCCACCATGGGCTGAGCCAAAAACAATGAAAGGGTTGGTATGTAAGTGCTTTTGCAATAGTGTGTAAAGGACATTTTGTTTTACTTTTCCTGCAAGTGAGACACACACACACACACACACACACACACGGAGGGAGGGAAAGGGGGGAGGATATGAAACTTTGCTAAGTAATAAACAACTAGAATTACTGTGATAGTGGTTACACTGTAACTTGGTTCTAACTGATACATATTTCTAAGTCCTTTCTTTCCTGGTTTTTGTTTGAGCTGGAGCTTAGATTTGATCTCCTCGACTTCTCATTCTCATTTTCCCATCTATTCTCTTCAAATGAACTCATTTTCTTGTCCTAATAAAAACGCAAGCCCTACTTTATCCTTTATCTCTTTTATGGTGATTAAGGGCATTAACCTAGATTGCTGGCAATCATTCATCCATCCCCTCCCTCCTCTTTCTCTCCAATTCCAAATTGCTACCAAATCCTTTTATTTCTACCATCCGATTGTATATGGAAGCCATAGGCTACTCCCCACAACTGTTTGAATTCAGACCTTCATCCCACCTGGCCAATCACTGGAACCTCCTCAGTGGTCGCCCTGATCCTAGACTCTGCTTCATCCTCCACACTGCCATGCTTTTCTTCCTGAAACACCGATATGATCGTGACTTTCTTTGGTTTCAGATATTTTAAAAGGTTCCCATGACCTATGAAATCAATTCCAAATTCCATAGATGAGAATTCTAAGAGCTTTCCAATTTGACTGTACTTTTCCAGCTTTATATCAGGTTGTTTCCTCCATTTATCCTCTGATCCCAGTCACACTACTCAACCTTTAATGTGTCCGTGCCCAGCACTTGCTGTCCTCTCTGCCTAGGACATGGTTTCCTGTCTTGTCTGCCACATAAAATCATGTAATCCCATCTCAAATATTACCTTTCAAGACAACCCTTTCGTTACTAATAAATTGAGTTCCTATGGTCTCGTGGTTCTTTGCATACCCTTTTATCTTAGCACATCTCACGTTGTATAGTAATCTTCTGCTTATAAGCCTTTTCCTCCAACTACAGTAAGGGAAAAAACATTTTACTCATCTTTGCATCCCTAACATCTAGTACAGTGCCTGAGACAGAGTATGCACTCGCTTAATGATGGCTGAATGAATAAGTGACTTTTTGCTACAGGAGTTTAGGGGAGAAACCTAATTACTTTCCATGAGATATGAAGTATCTTCAATGAGAAGGATTTACTGCTGCAATCCAAACATAGTGATTTCAGGACATATATCTGTAGTCAGAGATCTAGGAACATAGCCCTCATTCTTTGATACCTTCTAATACATTTCCTCTGAAGGAAATGATTAAGGATATCATACTCAAGCATTCTTATAAAGTATATGACTGCACTTTGCCCCCCTGAGAGGATTATGAAATCTTAGTATCCACAAGGATGTCAGTAGCAATATAAGTTGAACTGTGTTCCTCAAAAGACATGGAGAGGTCCTTACCCCTGTGACCTTATTTGGAAACAGGGTCTTTGCAGATGCAATCAAGTTAAGATGAGCTCATAATAAATTAGGGTGGACCCTCATCCAATATGCCTGGTATCCTTAGAGAGATGAGGCAGAAACACAGACACGCAGGGAGAATGTAGTGAGATGACAAGAGGCAGACGCTGGAGTTGTGCAGCCACAAGCCAAGGAATGCCAAGGATTAGCAACCACCACCAGAACCTAGGAAGAAGCAAGGAAAGATTCTACCCAGAGTCTCAATAGGAGTGTGGCCCTGCTGACCCCTTTGACTGTGTACTTTGGCCTTCAGAACTGTGAGAGAATACATTTCTGTTGTTGTAAACCACCAAGTTGGTGGTTGTACCCTAGGAAACTAATACAATGCGGGCCTTACTTGATGTCTTCAGCATCCCAGACTATGCTTGAATAACTCCTGAAATGGGAGACTTACTACCTCCAAAAGGGGTGTCTTCCATAATAGTAAAGCCCGATGTGCTGGAATGTTTCAGGAGGATCTTTAATTTACTCCCTGGGCCTTTTGCTTATTCTCAAACTGAAGATCATGACATATTTAAGTCCCATAGTTTCAACAGCGTTTAATGACAGTTGACATAGGGGTATTTCTACATGAAATGACTGAGAATTAAAAAAACAAGGTCTTCACTTTCCAAGCACGTGGGGCTTGGCAGATATTTTGCCTGGATTGACCAGAGACGCTGGTATTTTTTTAGTACAGCCTTACTCTGATTGATTGATGGTTTCCATCCTTTTAGGAAAGGGAAAATTATGTGGCTTCCTTCCTCCTACGTAGGCCTGATTAACTACATGGGAGGGAGGATTCGCCAGTTTTCTGTTTCACTGAGTGGAAGACAGGTATAGGTATCAAGAAGCACTAACATCAGATTAAAGGAATTAAAAGTCAAAGCAGCTAAAATTCCAGTAAATATTATAGGATTAAGGGAAAGAGCAGGCTGCCTATAAAGTGAGTAAGCATCCCCTGGCTATAAAATAAGAGAGGAAAGCATCACTCAAGTTTAGGATTACCGTTCCTCAAGAAAGCGCCATAAAAGATTTGTGTGCGTGTTTACTCTCAAGTGGCCCATGACGTTGATGTAAGTTGTAATTTGAAGATCATTTTAACCTTTTCAGTTATCAGAGCTTCAGGGAAAATCAAAAACCAGGACCAGGAAGGTAAATAAAGACTTCAGCCAGCTGCCAACCGAGGAAAATAAATGTTATCTGGACAAGAGGTGAGTGTTAACAAAGGTAGGAGTAGATCTAGGATGCTCAGATAACCACTTCAGATGGTAATGCCCAGGAACTCTGGGCAAGGGCTGCATGCTATTATTCTCTTCCTTCTTTTGCTTCCCTCCCTCCCCCACCATTCTCCTCACCCCCACCACAACACAAGTGATGGCTTTGTAAGACAGTCCAGGGAACTAAAGGAAGCAAAAACAATTTGTCAGCATTACCCTTTAAACAGAATAACTAGGGCACCTGGGTGGCTCAGTTGGTTAAGCGACTGCCTTCGGCTCAGGTCATGATCCCGGAGTCCCAGGATCGAGTCCTGCATCGGGCTCCCTGCTCGGCAGGGAGCCTGCTTCTCCCTCTGACCCTCCCCCCTCTCATGTGCTCTCTGTCTCTCTCATTCTCTCTGTCTCAAATAAAAAAAAAAAAAAATCTTTAAACAGAATAACTAATAGAGAGGAAAACAGCTCATTGGTCGGTTTTCAGAAGTTGTGACCTAGAACACTATTTTGTACTGTTCAGAATCAGGCCCTTGGCTTTCCTAGCCCAGATCCATGGCGTGGTCAGCCCCTGCACCACGGTGGCCCCTGGGGGTCTTTCTGTGGGAAGGCAGCAGGGCTCTTCTCCTTAAAGAAGTTTCCCACTGCTGCACTGAGGTCTCTCCTGTCATCTCGTCTGCCGGATCTTCTGTATTAAACTCACTTTGGGTTCCCTAAGTCACATTTTTTTCGGTGTAATCTTCAAGAAGCTTATCGGACTAAAGTGGAAAACAAAATTTAGCATTTCTGAATTTAAAGAAAGCCTCTCTCTCCTGGGGTCCACCCAGGCCCACATAGAACGGGAGACAGGGACGGGCTGAGGCAGGGCCCTCCTCTCACAGGGTCCCTGATTCTTCACCTACAAGGAGGGATGCTGCAGCCTCTGTTTCTGGCTTCCAGAATGAAGAGTTGAAAGGTGCCCATCAAATCTAAATCCAGAGAACTGGGAGAGGCTTACCCATATTCTGTTACTTCCTTCTGTATCTTCCTTGAATTGGTCATATTCCTCTTTCACTGTGCCCAATAATTTATCATTCTGGTTCTTCTCTCTTCATCTTCCTGATCAGCTATTGCCTGGTAATCCCCCCGGTCCTCCTGCTAGAAACCAGGCCTTCTAGTTAACCTGGATTGAGTGGCAACACCAGCTATCAGATTGCACCTCCACATAGATCTCTTCCAAAGAGATACTTGCTTTTTAATGGGCCTTCTAGACATGAGGCCAAACCTCCCCAGACCTAGAGATGTCTTATCCTGCTATTCCATGGTCATGCTAAATACTCTGCAGGTGCATAAGCAAACAAGGTGGTGACAGCCCGCCATCCACGGAGACCACATGTATGGACGATTTAAAAGCAATACTAAAGCAACTAAAAACTGGGTCTTCTTTATCTTTTCATCATATAGCAGAAATTCTATACAACAGTGCAGGGGGTAGGGGACTGCCACCTACAGGTCCCACCCTTGGTAAGCCATTCCTCTTGGGTCCTGACATCGTCTATAGATCCCTGGAATAAAAAGGTATTTAATTTGATGATTTTAAAAAACTCCTTTTTGGTGTCCATCCACAGCACTGACCCTTCAGGCCTCCCACTGACCTATTTGTAGGTCTCCATGCCTAGCTCTGAGAGTCTTTGCCTCTGTCCAGATACATTTTTCTCTGTCCTATTCATCTTACTGAAAGGTTTGGTTTCTCCTTCCTCCATAGGAATCACCTTTTCTTATTTAAAAAAACCTAAACCAGAGTTTCTCAAACCTCAGTCATTCACATCCCACCTTCACAAACTTCTCTGTATCTAATCACCACTTAAATAATTATCCACATAGAAACTAATTGAATAAATACTTAAATAATTATTCACTTAGCACCAAAATCCCGGTGCTTTCTATCGGTTGCACAATATACCATACTTTGGGAAACCTGGTTTTCAATAATAGACATTTTTCCACCAAGGAAGAGGAAATCTATTCCTTCACAGTACAAAATCATTGTGTAGATAAATTATTTTTCTAGAAAAGGAATCATAAATGTGTTAATTTTTGGTATTAATAGACACTTGCTATTGGTATTCATTCATGTGTTTGTGACCATTGGTAGTGAAGTCAGTGAATTAAGGAATATATTGTAAAAAGTAGAAGACTAAATTAGTGAGTTGTCATGTCATGGAGACCTGATTTCTCACCCTTACTCAATACAAACTTCTTTTTTTTTTTTTAAAGATATTATTTATTTATTTATTTGACAGCGAGATAGAGAGCACAAGTAGGCAGAGCAGCAGGCAGAGGGAAAGGGAGAAGCAGGTTTTCTGCTGACCAGGGAGCCCGATGCGGGGCTCGATCCCAGGACTCTGGGGTCATGACCTGAGCCGAAGGCAGCCGCTTAACCAACTGAGCCACCCAGGCGCCCCTCAATACAAATTTCTAAGAAACTCAGACTTCTGAGGCACCTTATCATCTGATTAAATTATTAACCAAGCTCTTGTAGGACTTCAGTGCTTTTTTTGTGTTTTGTTGCTATGGTTTTGAGTAAACTCTCAATGAACCAAGATAAAGTTGAATAATCTGTAAGAGGATCATTGAGTATTTTATAGAGAATAATGATACAAGAATCTTCTATTTCATTGAGTATCATTTACTAAAATGCTTATTTGTGTTTCAGGCTTTCAAAGTGGCTCTCTTCATGAGCCCTAAAAGTTAGAAATAAACTTCTGTCATCTGTTTTTGTCTTCTTTACATATATAACCATTGAATCACAGAATGATTGTAGGATGTTATCAGAAAGGAGTACCTTTCAAAAACTATCGCAAACAGTAGGAAATTGAGTTTTTCAGGTGTTCTGTAACCTGAGCAATGATCAAACACTGAAGTATCCCATTCTAGTTAGTTTGCTCTTCAGAATCCAAGTAATGTCTTTCAAAGACCTTGGCGAATTGAGCAGTTTTTGAGGCAAAATGACTCAATTCCCCAAATTGTATTAGGTTTCCCATCACTCTCATGAGAAAGAATAATGTAGACTCTTGGCACCAAAGCCAAAGAGAGAACAATGTTCTGAATGTCTTTTCATCTAATATACAGGAAGTTCTGGGTTAACACAAGTTTCTCAGGCTACAGCCTCTCAACTTTGAGAAAGAAACTTTACTATACTATTCATGTGATTTAATTGTGTCCTTATTACCTGAACACTGTCATGGTTAAATTCAAAATCTGTTACACTTTATGGGAAGCAGTATAATCCTATTACTTGGAATGTAATTCTAATCTGGATATAAAAAAGCGAGAGATTTTTGTGTGTAATGAGTAGAACAGCCATTTGCCATTACTAAGTCATAATGGTTGAAAACTAAGGGATTTTATAAGAAGACAGAACTGAATATTAAAGAATTAAATTAAATTTGAATAACTTTGACACCATTAAATATTTATAATATATAAGCATGAAACATTCAAAGAAATAGTGTAGTTTTTTGAATTGAATTGGAAAAGGCTTAATCAACTGATGTGATGAATTCCAATTTTTAACTGATGAAAATTTTAGATTTGTAAGGTGAACTGAACAATGACTCTAGTAGAAAAACCTGGCCTAGAAAGTGCCATATTACTCCGAAGATCCAGATTTCTGAGGAAATCAAAGCTGTGTATGAAAGGGGTAGGTACACTAGCAGGTGGGCTCCAGGTAAAGAAGAGGCATTCTCTGATACAGTGTTGCATCCATATATCATGGTTGGAGGTAAAAATTTACCCTTCATTTACCATATACTATTGTAAAGTATTTCTTTTTTATGTTGGAAATACATGTAGTATAAGAAATAAGAAATTCTGACAACAAAAACAGGCATAAATGAAATGAGAACTGAATAGCTATAAAAATAAGTTAAAATCCTGGAAATGAACCAACAGACACATGAAAAGATGCTCACTATCACTGATCATCAGGGAAATACAAATCAAAACTGCAATGAGATATCACCTCACACCTGTCAGAATGGCTGACATCAACAGCACAAGAAAGACCAGGTGATGTGGAGAAAGGAGAACCCTCCCGCACTGTTGGAGGGAATGCAAGCTGGTACAGCCATTCTGAAAAACAGTATGGAAATTCCTCAAGAAGTTAAAAATAGAACTCCCCTATGATCCAGCATTTGCACTACTAAGTATTTATCCAAAGAAGACAAAAATATTAATTCAAAGGGATAAATACACCCTGATGTTTACAGCAGCATTATCTACAGTAGCCAAATTATGGAAACAGCCCAAGTGTCCATCAACTTGGATAAGGAAGATGTAAGATACACACACACACACACACACACACACAGAGGAATGTTACTCAACCGTAAAAAAGAATGAAATCTTGCCATTTTCAATGACATAAATTGGGCTAGAGAGTATTATGCTAAGCAAAATAAGTCAGTCAGACAAAGACAAATACCATATGATTTCACTCATATGTGGAATTTAAGAAACAAAACAAATGATCAAAGGGGGAAAAAGAGAGGGAGGCAAACCAAGAAATAGACTCTTAACTACAGAGAGCCAACTGATGGTTACCAGAAGGGAGGTAGGTGGGGGCGGGGGGGTTAAATAGGTGATGGGGATTATGGAGTGCACTTGTCCTGATGAGCCCTGGGTGTTGTATGGTTGTATGGAAGTGTTGAATCACCATGTTGTACACCTGAAACTAATATTACACTCTATGTTAACTAACTGGAATTTAAATAAAAACTTTAAAAAAAGAAAACAATAGAATTATGGAAATAGAAACTTGAGAGCTGGGGAAAACTCTAGAATGGAGATATCAATGAATTAGAAGATTGCATTGAGGACAAAGACATAGCATAGAACACAGAGACAAATTAAAAAACATAAGAGAGATGGATTAGAAATTAAAAAGCTCCAAAATTTGTCTGATAAGCATTATGGGAAAAGAGGAGGAAGTAGCAGAGAAGTGATATGTGAAGAAATGGCTAAGAATTTTCCTACACTGAGGAAAAGCATGAGTCAGATTAAAAGTACTCTCTAAGTATCAAAGAAATACAAATAAAACTGAATCTATGCCTAGACATTTTTTCTTTCTTTTTTTTTTTTTTTTTAAGATTTTATTTATTTATTTGACAGAGAAAGACACAGCGAGAGAGGGAACACAAGCAGGGGGAGTGGCAGAGGGAGAAGCAGGCTTCCCGCCAAGCAGGGAGCCCGATGCGGGGCTCGATCCCAGGACCCTGGGATCATGACCTGAGCCGAAGGCAGACGCTTAACGACTGAGCCACCCAGGTGCCCCTGCCTAGACATTTTCTAACGTAACTGCACATCCATCAAGGATAAAAAGAAAATCTTAGAAGCTATTAGAGAGAAAGATCATTTACAAAGGAACATGAATTAGGCTGACAGAAGCCTTTTGAAGACTGTAATAGATGCCAGCAGAGAATTACATAAAAATGAAAAGGAAACCCCACCTGAAAATTTATGACAGTATTACACATTATATTCCTAAAGCATAGCTTCCAAATATATAAAACAAAAACTGAAATTCAACTCAGACAGGGAGAGATTCACTATCATAGCGGGATATTCATTGTAGCACTCTTTGTGGTTTTACAAACTTGGAAACAAAGAGAATGTATATCATCAGAGTAATGATCTAAAACACTGTTATACCCATACCATAGAATATTATTCAATCATTAAAAATACAGAATTAGAAGAATGTCAGTTTATGTTATATTTCCACCTAAGTGAGAATGTCACAATGGAGAGAGGTAGAAATGAAATGATGCCAGTGTTTAAAACTAAAACGATCCCAGTGTAAAAATAAACCCCATTCTACCCATGTGTGTACATATTTGTATATGATTAAATGAGTGCCAAGAAAGTCATGGAAAACCACATATAAGGTTACTTTCATTACTAATGGTTGAGGGGGAAGGATGGACACAGAAACAGACAGTGGAAGGAATGGAGAACTCATTAAATTTCAATTATTATGGAAAAAATAACTTTGATCCAGAGTATGCATCTAAAATTCCTCAGTAAAGGCTCTGAAGCAAGAACACAAAGTAGCAGGAGGAGCCCAGCATGGGGCACAGAGATGATCTTTTGTTGTATCAGCATTAAGGGCACAGAAGGGTCTATCTGGTGCCTACATAGAGAGACAGACAGACATAATTTAACTTTGCCACGCCTTCCTGTATAGAGTGCTCATGTCTTCATTTCTTCCTGTTATGATACCGTTGGATTTAATACACATTTCTGATTAGAAAACATTACTTTCTGTTGTAAGTTGATCAAGGACAGAGTCATTAAATGATTCCTGTTCATTTGGGACTGTTTTGTTTTTGGAAAAACATGCAAAAAATAAAAACCACGCATTTTTCCAAGTCAAAATTTCATTCTCACGTATATGAGAAGAGAGGTTAAAAGTAGGGTCATGGAGTGTGGAGAACTCTTTTGTGATATTTGCTGTCGAATGAAGCAGAGATATGTGTCAGTAGCTGGAAATGTTGGAATTAAGAAGGTCTGAATAAGGGGCGCCTGGGTGGCTCAGTCGTTAAGCGTCTGCCTTCGGCTCAGGTCTTGATCCCAGGGTCCTGGGATCAAGCCTCGCATCGGGCTCCCTGCTCAGCGGGAAGCCTGCTTCTCCCTCTCCCACTCCCCCTGCTTGTGTTCCCTCTCTCCTCGTCTCTCTCTCTGTCAAATAAATAAATAAAAAAAAGAAGGTCTGAATAAGAGCTGTTGCTGTTTGGGTACGAGTGATATCAAAGCAAGCCTAAAATGGGGATGGGAAGAATCTAATAAGGAAGGAAAGGGTCATGGGAAAGAGCTAATCATTTCAGAAGCAACAGCCCTCGGCAGCCAAGCAGAGATGGGCTCGGATGTGTCTGTGAGGGCCGGGCCAGGATCACAGCACAGGCGGTTTATCCATTATAAAGGCACAGTAAGGGAGGGAAAGCAGAGTGTACTGGGTAGAAATGCAAGTAGTTCAGTGTCGATGTGATGTTGGAAGAGAAAGACTTTTCTAATAGCTGACATATTCTCAGTGAAATCAGAAGCAAGGTCATCAGCTAAAATTGAAGAGGGGAAGGAATGTTGGAAATTTAAGGTTACTTCAAGGAAAAAAGCAAACTGCAAGAAAGAAAAGATCCTAAGAAGAAAGCAATAATGCGGTCAACAAATATATATTTATAAATGAAGCGACTTGACTTTTAAAGGGAAATAAAGCCGTATTTATTTACGATTATCAAAGGCTTCTAAGAGGGAGGGGAACATAAGGCCAAAGCTCCCCACAAATTTACAACGTGGGGAGTTTATATCGGCAAGAATAGAAGAGTGACTCCTCACTCACTTCCTCGCTGACCTGTTAACTGCTTCTGGATTTTCTGATGCTTTAAACGCTAAACTCAGCAAAAACCGTAGCCCAAAGATGGATCAGAAGTTGAACTGAACTGGTCAAGTTTCGTATTGTGTATATCCTTTAATGTAACGTTTTCATGTCAATACACGTGTCATGCCTAAATGAAATGCTACACTCTCATGGGTCAGCAGTATTGGTCTGGGTCTCAGCTGGGTAGTTAGAACTCAGCCTCTTTGAAGACTTACCTTTGCAAAAACGTGCTTATTCACCATCTAGGTACCCCATGGTTTTTTTGCCGTGCCCATGTAAATGCACTTGAGCGCAGAGCTAAGTATCTATTAACCTATTTCTGAAGAAAACCATAAATTAGTCACACAGTGCTAGCATTCCTGAGGAAGAAGATGTATTTAATCAAGGAACACTGAGATGCGTAAAAATGAGTATGATGGGAAAACACTGAGATTCCACTAAGATGCTTCTCACGCATCCAATTCTTTCTAAAATATGAAGATCTACCAAACTGCCTTGCACCTCTGGTCCACAGCTTGTGCCACTAGTCACATGTAACGATTCACATTCGAATTTAAATAAAGGTAGAGAAAGGAAAAATTCTGTTCCTCTGTTGCACTAGTCACATTCCCACATGTGACTAGGAGCCACCATATTGGACAGCAGAGACAGAGACCACTTCATCATCCCAGAAGGTTATATTGGACCATGCTGGTCCGGACCATGGAAAGCCCTCATGAGTTATCCCATCCTCAAGATTGCTTCTGGTCCAAGGAAAGGATAAAGAAACATGAACTTCTGATGCAGCCTCGGAGCCACCTTGGAACTGACCCCAAACTGGAGCTCCGAGCTTTCCCAGTCTGGACCTGACTCAACAGAGACCCACATCAACCATCAGGGTTTAGAAGGAGGATAAGGCAACACTTATACCTCAAATGACATAATAATGCCTGGGAAGGTCTTTTTAAAACTATGAAGTGCTATGCAAAAATAAAATATTCTGTCTATTTCCCTATGCAACTGCCCTTACTTTGTTGTGGGAATCTCCCCCAGATTATCATATTCGGTATTGGACTCCACAGCTTGACACAAATGCAGAAAATCTGGAGGCAGTTCAGAGGAGACCCACAATGATGATGAAAGGCTTGGAAAACGAAATATGGTGGTTAAAGACAAAAGTCATTCATTTGGGGAAAAAATTAGAATTATCTTCAAGCATAAGCATGTATAACACAGAGAATTATGTCCAGCTACATTAAGAGATAGTGTGCACAGAATAGAAGGATTAGATCAAATTAAGAGCGCAAAGGGAATTTTCAGACAATGGGGGCTGTGCTGGAGCAGACCCACTAAGGAAATTTAAGAAGTCTTCTCTGAAAATATTTGAAAGCAGAAAAAGTTCCATGTTTTTGGAAAAGGCCTTAGAAAAATGTTTTCTGGCCACTGACTCCTTCTGAGGAAAGCAGTCGGATATAATTCATTATACATATGTTCCCATGTTTGCATCCTGAGCAAATCCTGATCCCAGCTGGTTGGCCCAGAGATTCGTTCTGGCTCACATCAAGCTACCTATAGTCAGCATGTGCGCTTTATACTGGGAGCAACACAGAGGATAAGGTTGTTGCTGCCCCAGAATCCACTTCTTTTCTAATAACATAGCCCATTATTCTTCCTATGGAATCATCCGTGACCTACTCCATGTATCCCGGGTCCAGTTAATCAGTGCATCAATCCTCCCTGGACATATTGATTGGTGCAGAAATAACAAATAACCCAAGTCAATCCAATGAGACTCGATTCCAGGATTTTTTTTTTAAACTATTGGGAGCAGAGCATCTCTCTTGTGATGTTTGGAGGTGTGAGATGGTAAGCCTCATTGTATGACCTGGGGTGGGCTGCCACTGCATGAAGAGGAGAGCAGTAGTGTTCCTGGTATATAGTTCCATTTCTCCAGAGCGGACACATTTGAGTTCCTGTGAGGGAGCAAGCAGCTAGAGATGTTTAGCTGCAGAGCCTCAGTCCATCCCCCACTTTCCAGCAACACACTCCCACCTCTAGGGGTCCTTCTCTTTGCAGTTCTTCAGCTTCTCCTGAGGTTCTCCTAAACTTCCCTCTGTCCCTGAACTCAGTTACCACTGCACTATGCTTTCCCGTTGTTAAACATTTACCGAAATTTCCCGGCCACAGATGTCCTGTCTCGTCTTTTTGTCCTTTGGCATCATTTTAATGTGCTCTGAGGAGGGAGATAATTGTACTTGGCCAATCCATCATCCTTAAACGACTTTTATGGTGAGAACAAGCCACAGTCCCTAAGGAGAAGGAATAAGCATGAGGAGAAAGAAAGAAAATTAAAGCAAGACGTAATGTGTGCTAGCTTTTGTCATGAACAAAATGGCAAAGGCTAGGATGCTCTTACTCAAGTGGCTCTGGAAGCCCATTGTGTATTTGCGTAGCAGAGGAACGGCTAACACTTCAGGGAGGTTGGAGATCAAATCCTGCTGGGATCTGGAAGAGACCCATTCTGCAGATGTTTGCAACTACAATTCACCCCTAGCTCAGTGAGAGTGATATATAAGTCAGTTTGGTTGTTTGTTTCCTTGTTTGGTTGGTTTTCATTTTGTTTTTTACTTTTGTATTGACTTCAGGTCTTTTCTGTTAGACATTTTTTGATTGTTTATTTAACAAATATTTAATAACCAACTAAGAGGTTCAAAGTATTATGTTATGTCCAAAAATACAATGATAAAGACCCAAATCTCGCTTCAAAAGATGTTTCAGGTTTTTCAAGAAAAGCAATCTGTATACTAAAAAATACAGGGGGAGAAACATTTTTGAAAGAGGAGGGCAGGCAGGAAAGATTATGCAGATGAGGTAGGTGGGGCAGCAGTTACTTGAATCAAGAGGAAATTATTTGGAGTTAGTCAGCCTTTTGGTGCCAAAGAGATGTCTCTTTAAAATCCCAGGATTTTAGTAGGATTAATACTGGAGAGACTTACCCAGATCTGAGGGCGGGAGAATTTGTCTGGTGAAGGTACTATTGCTAAAACACACAATTTCACTCTACTCTTGAGCTATAATCTACAATTTTTTATGGCCCTTAGTTTTCTCATTTAAAATGTCTAAGGTTGTTTCAAGTTCTGAAATTTTAGTATTCGAACCCAAATTCTGGCTTCTGGACAATCTTCCCATAGTCTTCCTATTTATACCACATCCTGTCCCCAAACCAATGAATTATTTTACTTTAACTCTGACTTGGAATTCTACATTACTTATTTCAGTCTCCACCCTAAACATATTTCTTCTTCCCAATTTATTTTCAAGGTTGAAGGAAAGTTCAAGTGAAACCTAGCAACACATAAACCTAGAAAAGAGAAAGAAGGTTATAATTTCTTTTTTGATGTAGAAGACATTATTTGCAGCTAAAAGCATACCAAGTGCTCCCAAATCCATGAGTAGAGTTATATTAATTATATTTTCAAGGATGTCCTGAAATGGAATTTTTCTGACCTAAATGAATCATTCATAATAATAGCCCTTCCAAGCTGAGAAAGCCCAGGTTTTTGATACTATAATGTATTGCAGAGTCATCTCTCTATCATATAATTTGGACAACAAACTCTAATTTTGTTTTCCTCCATAATTAAAAAGGATGTTTTAAAATTGGATGACTTTTGGAAATGTTTGGGAATTCTTCATTTTTTGTTCTCTAATAGAATAATCCAAGTTTATACCCAAAGAAACTCTAATGATAATAATATAAAACTCTGAAAAAATAGTGCTATCTAAGCAGTGCTTCACACCTTTTTCTCATTTTGACACACAAGAAAAATGATAATATTTGCATACATACAGAAGTAAACAAGCTGCAGAGGCTGCTGTCAGCCCGAGGCAACAAATCCAGCTCTGGTAGGAGCCCCGTAGGCGGATGCGACCAGTATTACAGCACTGAGGTTCAGTACCAAGACACCCCAGTAGGGAAGCTTTGGGGTGCAGCATAGGCTTTTGTAGAAGACTTGCCTAAAATTCCATCCATTCCTCTTCCAAATCAGCACACCTATCCCTCTACCCCCACCTCACACTTCAAAAAACTGTTTTGCTCAAGATGGGCTAAGCATATGTGATTTCACATTTACAAAGATTTTAATAATTTTTAAAAATCAAAAGAAAATATCAGATGAAAATAGAATTTTACCATTTCACATTAAGGTAAGATTATTGCACTATACATTATGATTTTAGAGGTGGACTTACTATGAGGGATAGTCAATAAAGTTATTGACCTTCATAATCTGTATTTAATAGTGAGCACATCAGCCATCAGAAGTACCTATTAGTTTTCATTGTGTTCTCCTTCACGTGACTTGAGTTGCATCTCTAATCAAAAAGCCCAGCAAGGCATTAAGAATTTAAAAAAAAAAAGTTTCTGCTGTTACCTAGGAGATTAATACAATTCCTTAAATTTTCTGTTCATTACCTTTACTGACTTAGGTTTGTACAAGATGCTATAAAGATAATTAAATTAGATACCAATTTGTGATTGCTGTTGTATAACACTATCACAAAATCACTCCCATTTTATAGAACAAAAGAAGAGAAGGAGCAATAAAGGGAGACTGAAGGAGAGAAGGAGAGTCTCAGTGGTGATCTTTTTTCCTTTTTCAGAAATTAATGAAATATATATTCATTATTAAATCTTTAGATAATAAGTAAGGAAATGCCTATGGTAACTTTCTCAGGTGACTTATTAAAAGACTTCTTTCTTATAAATAAGGAACATAGATTCAAAATTCTAACAGAATATAATGATGGCTAGAATATATCAAGTTCTGGATACCAGACTCTGTGCCTACCAAACTCATCTCCTCCTCAGAACAAACCTATGGAGTAGGCATGTTATCTTCACTATATAAATGAGAAGACAAGCTAAGCCAAATTAATTGGCCAGTCCATGCACAGAGCCAGAAACGATGAGCAAGATCCAGAAGCTTTGCTCTTCACCACATTGCCACAAACCAAAGCAGTGCAAGAAATGGACTGTACAGAAGCTAAACCATCTCCCTTTATTAATTTACATCGTGGTTCCCAAACATTGCTCTGCATTGGAATCACCTGGGGAACTTTTATGATTCCTAACTCCAAGGCCTTTTTAAATCGCAACGTTTGGTGGAGGTGGGAGGAACCAAGTATCCATATTTTTAAAGATCTCTGGGTAATTTCAAAAGCAGTAAAAGTTGGGAACTACTGACTGATGCTCAGTTTGGAAGTCTCAGGCTAAAGCTCATCCTATGGTCCCAAATGTTGCTTGGGAGGAACCATTGTGCAGCAAGTATGGGAGCCAGACATTTAGCTACAGGCTCTTACCACTCCGTATTTGTGGAAATCCCCCTCCACACTGAACAAGTACTACATATGCATTATTTTAAACAGTGGGATAGGGGTGCCTGGGTGGCTTGGTCATTAAGCGTCTGCCTTTGGCTCAGGTCATAATCCCAGGGTCCTAGGATCGAGCCCCGCATCGAGCCCCGCATCGGGCTCCCTGCTTCTCCCTCTCCCACTCCCCCTGCTTGTGTTCCCTCTCTCGCTGTCTCTCTCTCTGTCAAATAAATAAATAAAATCTTAAAAAAAATAAACAGTGGGATCCACACGGGTGATCTGAGCAGTGGTAGCATGTGCTTTTATGCACTGGAGAGTTTTGGCTAAGTGTACAGAAAAGCAAGAGAAAAATTTGGCAATTAGCAGTTATTTTGACACTGCCAGACAGCCAAACTGGAAAATTAGGCCAAAAAATCTACTTTGGGATTGACTTATCCCATTTGGCTGTCTCCCATGAACAAACTAGTCACCAAATTGTCTCTTCACTTGTTCCATGTCCTCCAGCATATTATAAACAAAAACACTCATTTTAGAAACTTTGACTTTTGCTACCTTTTATAGAAGGTAAGCAATGAAGAGGATCTTACAAATAATCCAGGCTAATGCCTGCATTTTATAGTTGAGGAAAACGAGACCCCCGATTGTTGCCTTATCCTCCCAGGATGTCCTGCTCCGGCCTGTTGTCTCAGGGAAATAACCTGGGGTTGACACTGTCAATCAACGTGGCTCTCCCAAAATGTATCTGGTATAATTGGTTTGTGTATGTTTTATATTGGCTCCCCCTAAATATATGTTATTTAGGATCTGGAATCAGGTAGTTTCTCTTTTCTGGGTCTGTATTTAAGCATCTCTAAAACCATATATGTGTAAACTGTCCTTTTATTTTTATTCTTATATATCCCCCTCCAATTGCAAAAGAAATCTTATCTACCTCCAGCTGAAAAACTCCCATAATCTCTTTTTCTTCATTCCTACAGCTCTAGGCAAAAGCCCATCACCCACGTATCTCCTAAAATTTTATATTTGTCCATCCCAAACCCATCTTTCCCCAGGCCAAAACCTTCCCTTGGTTACTCCCTTCGGCTGCAGTGCATTTGTAACAGGAAAGAAAAATTGCAGTTAAGAAAGATGACTCAAACTGGCTTCTGTAACATGGGGCAGCTGTGTAAATTATGGCTCTTTTGTTCCAGCTTATTTATTTGTATGAAGGTAGACCTTAGAGCTCAGTCAGAATTGGAATAGTTGGATGCTGAAGACATAAAATTCTCTGCATAATTAAGGAATTTTTTTTTTAATTTTCCCTTGGAAATCAGGGGAGAAGAAAGATTAGGAGTCCTGGAACTTCAAGAGAAGCTGTAGGAAAAAGATTTAAATGGAAAGTGAGAAAGGGCTTGGGGGAAAAAAGCACAAGTGAGACTATCCTTCTGGTGAGCATATCTATGGATCTTGAATTAAAGTGACCTGTGATTGAGAGGGGCTTGGGGACCATCTTCATCCGGTCAGAGACCAGAGAGCACACCCCACCACCACCACCAGAGAACCTCCCTTTTCTGCACCATTTTATAACAAAATATACCAAATTCAAAACTATCTGTATTAGTTACAACACAGAGAGAAAAGTTCATCCCTGCTAATTACAAAGATAATGAAAAGCAAGTATATTCACTAAAAATATTAATCATGAGTTAGGAACTGAGAGCATTCCAGAAAAAAAAGAGTTAAGTACTAAGTAAAAATCATCTACCAGTGCAAACATGTAGGGGAGGCTCTTCATATAGATAAGGAGGAAAGGAACCCCATCCTGGAGGAAGGTTCCAGCTGGTACCGATAGAGGGTAACTTCATATGTCAGACTACGCCCCTTTGAGGAGATAAAAACCTGAAACAAACTGCCCCAAGACAGAGTACATCCACAGACTCTTTCCTCTTCAGAATCCTGTGAGGGGAGCTTTTCTTTACTCATGGATGTAGGAGTGCAAGGGAGCGTCCTATAGCATTAGGAATCTCTACCATATGCCCTTTCTCTCCTCCTTTTGTTCTTCCTTCTTTTTCTTCAGAGAAACAGGGCTGTGGGAAAGAATAAGCAACTCTTTAAAGAAACCAAGCCCAGTTCCCACCCCTAGATTCTTAACTAGTAGTAGAACTACTTGTTTAACAAAGAAAGTGAATGGCAACCTTAATGTAGTTTTAAACATTACTTATTGTCTTGGTCTCAAACAAAATATAAGCAATATGAAGACAGAAATTTTTATCTTTATTGTTCAATGCTTTATACCCAGCACCTAGAAAAATGTATAGATGATAGATGGTGCTAAAATCTATTTACTAAATGGAATAAATGAATGTTGGTATGGCCCTATTATCCTCAAAACCTATGTGGATATCTGTTACATAGAACAGCCTGGTGTTGGTGGTGCTTTGGTGAATGCAGGAGGAAAAGCAGGGGCCTTATGTGGCATGATGTGGGGCAAAGGCGACAGCTGCAGGAGTCAAGAGAGTTAAGTAGGAATTAAGAATTAAGAAAGAATAGAAACTATGAGTAATAGGAGATCAGAAAGACCAGGAAATATAGGGGAGGAGGAAAGGCACTTTCTTCCCCAAAGCACATAAGATGGCAGTGACCCATACCAATTATTTGGATGAAGGGAAAGGTGACCTGGAAAAGCAGGAGAATTTAGGAACAATTGAATGGATAAATTGTAAAACCATTTTTTTTATTGTGGACAAATTTTCCTTCAGTTTAGACCTTTATCTCAACCTGAGATTTGGAACAAGAGACCAAACATCAATCGCTACTTATCAGATGAAAGCCCAAGAGTAAATTTCACTCTGTCCCATAGTTAGTTCTTAAAACTAGACCAACCCCTACACGTCATGAATTGACGAAAATGAGCTGAGGTCTTACCAAGGCTCTGTCTCCATGAAACCTCTCACTTTTTTTCTGAATTTCTCTCTATCTCTGGTCCAGACTCTATCCAGCTCTTGACTGAGCAGTGGTAATTTCAATCTTGTCTTCAGCCTTTTGGATTTGAAACCAAAAGCAAAGGCAACCAAAGTAAAAATAACAAGTAAAATAAAAATATACATAAGACTCAAAAGCTTCTGTACCTCAAAGGGAATCATTAACAAAATGATTTTTGCACACCGAATTAATGATAAGTAGTTAATATCAAAAATATGCAAGGAATTCATACAACTCAATAGCAAAAAACCCAAATAACCCAATTAAAAATGGGCAAAGGACTTGGATAGACATTTTTCCAACGAACACATACAAATGGCAAACAGATGCATGAAAAGGTGCTCAACATCGCTAATTATTTGGGAAATGCAAATCAAATCCACAATAAGGTATCATCTCACAACTATTAGGATGGCTATTACCAAAAAGACAAGAGATAACTGATGCTGGCAAGGATGTAGAAAAAGAGGAACCCTGTTGATAGAAATGTTAACTGGTATGGCCACTATGGAAAACAGTTTGGAGGTTCCTCAAGAAATTAAAAATAGAACTAATAACTGATGATGTATATCCAAAGGACACAAAACCATTATCTCAAAGAAATCGCTGTATTCTCATGTTTATAGCAGCATTCACAATAGCCAAGGTATGGAAACAATCCAAGTGTCCACCAACAGATAAATGGATAAAAATATTTATATGTGTATCAGTGATGGAATATTATTCAGCCTTAAAAAAGAATGAAAAAAATATCATTTGCAACAACATGGATGAACCTGGAGGGCATTATGCTAAGTGAGCCAGAGAGAGAAAAACAAATGCTTACTCTTTCACTTACATGTAGAATCTTTAAAAAGAAGAAAAAAGTCAAACTCATAGGAAAAAAAGAGTAGAAAAATGGTTGCCAGGGGCTGGAGTGGGGGAAATAGGGAGAGGTTGGTAAAAGGGTATACACTTTCAGTTATAAGATGAATAATGTTGAGAATCTAATGTATAACATGGTGACATAGTTGTTAACACTGTATTGTGTGATTAAAATTCACTGAGAGAATAGAACTTAAATGTTCTCACTGAAAAAAAAAAGATAAATATATGAGGTGAAGGATGTGTTAACTAACTTTAATGGGAAAAATCTTTTCACAGTACGTGTATATATCAAATCATCACATTGTACACTTTTTAAAAAAAATTATTTATTTTAAAGACAGAGAGAGAGAGAGCATGAGAGGGAGGGGCAGGGAAAGAGGGAGAGAATCTCAAGCAGATGCCATGCTGAGTGTGGAGCCTGATGCAGGGCTCGATCTCACGACCCTGAGGTGGCCAGCTGAGCCAAAACCGAGTGGGACACTTAACCGATTCTACCACGCAGGTGCTCCACATTGCACACTTTTTGTCAATTATATTTCAATAAAGCTCGGTGGGGGGAAGATCTGAGCAAGATTCCAATGCATACATTTAGTGAATAAATATATATTCCTATGGGAAACAGGGCCATTGTCCTAATTGCCATTAATAGGACTCAGTACCTTGGGGAGGGGACTGTCATTGTCAGGTGGTAGCTGTAAGAGCTAGTTCCAACTTTCTGTTCTCCAGTCACATGCTAGAACTGCACTTCTCCAGTCTCCCTTTTTTGCATCTTTTGAATTGTGACACAATACACGCAACATAAAATTTAACATCTCAACCATTTTTAAGTGTATGGTTGAGTGGTGTTAAGTACGTTCATGTTCTTGAGAGAGCTTGTTTGGAGGTTCTAGCAGGGGAGCGCAGCTACTCGTATACCCTTGACCGAAGAACGGTCCTCCTCTATCGGGGAAGGTCGTCCTCTTCGACCGAGCGCGCACCTTCGGGAGGGACGCACATGGAGCGGTGAGAGAGGAAGGGGACACCCGCCTAGCCAGCCAGATCAGCCGAATCAACCCTGGCGATCAATGGGGTGACAGATGTCGCAGCCAGATCGCCCTCACATCCAAGTACGTTCATGTTCTTGTGCAACCATCACCTCCACTTATCTCCAGAACTCTTTTCATCTTGCAAGACTAAATTACACCTGTTAAACAATATCTCCCTAGTGCTTTTTCCCACTGCCCCTTGACAACCACCATTCTGCTTTCTATCTCTATGATTTTGACTACTTTAAGTACCTCATATAAGTGGAATCATATAGTATTTTTCTTTTGGTGATTGGCTTATTTCACTTAGCGTAATGTCTCCAAGGTTCATCTGTGTTGTAGCATGTGTTAGAATTCCCTTCCTTTCTAAGACTGAATAATATTTCCTTGTATGCACATACTACATTCTGCTTATCTATCCGTCTGTTGATGAAACTTAGGTTGCTTCCACATTTTAGTCGTTGTGAATGCTGCTAGGAACATGGATATACAAATATCTCTTTGAGATCCTGCTTTCAGTTCTTTTGGGTATACATGCAGAAATGGATTGCTAGATCATATGGTAAATCTACTTTTAATTTTTTGAGAACTGCCACACTGCTTTCCACAGTGACTGCAATTTTACATTCCCACCAACAGTGCGTATGGGTTTTAATTTCTCCACATGCTCATCAATACTTGTTATTTCTTTTTTTGATTTTGTTTTTGTTTTTTGATAGTAGCCAGCCATCCTAATGCATGGGAGGTGGTATCTATCGTAGTTTTGATTTGCATTTTCTTAATGACTAGTGATGTGGAGCATCTAGTGATTGTTGGCCATTTGATATCTTCTATGAAGAAATGTCTATTCAAGTTCTTTGACCATTTTGGATTGTACTGTTTGCTTTTTGTTGTTGAATTTTAGGAATTTTGTATATATTCTGGATATTAATTCCTTACCAGATATGTAATTTGCAAATATTCTCTCCCATTCTATGGGTTGCTTTTTTATTCTGTTGGTAATGCCTTTTGATGCACAAAATTTTTAAATTTTTTTTAAAAAGTTTATTTATTTATTTGACAGAGAGAGAGACACAGCAAGAGAGGGAACACAAGCAGGGGGAGTGGGAGAGGGAGAAGCAGGCTTCCCGCTGAGCAGGGAGCCCGATGCGGGGCTCCATCCCAGGAGCCTGGGATCATGACCCGAGCTGAAGGCAGATGCTTAATGACTAAGCCACCCAGGTGCCCCAAAATTTTTAAATTTTTATGAAATCCAATTTGTCTATTTTTTCTTTTGTTGCCTATGCCTTTCATGCCCTATCAAAGAAGTCACTGCTAAATCCAATGTCATGAAACTTTGCCTTGTGATTTCTTCTAATAGTTTTATAGTGTTAGGTCTTATGTTTAGGTTTTTTATCTATCTTGAGTTAATTTTTTGAAATTTTAAATTTTTTTAGAGAGGGAGTGGGAGGAGGAGCAGAGGCAGAGGGAGAATCTTAAGCAGGCTCCACACCCAGAACAGAGCCCAACCTGGGGCTCAATATCACAACCCTGAAATGATGACCTGAGCTGATATCAAGAGTTGGACACTTAACTGACTGAGCGACCCAGGGGCCCCTTGAGTTAATTTTTTAATATGATATTAAATAAGGATCCAACTTAATTCTCTTGTAGGTGGCTATCCAGTTTTTCCAGTACTGTTTGTTGAAAAGACTATTCTTTCCTCCCATTGAATGGTCTTGGCATTCTTGTCAAAATCATTTGACCATATATGCAAGGGTTTACTTCTGGGCTCTCTATTCTGTTACATTGGTCTCTATGTCTGTCTTTATGCCAGTACCACACTGTTTCAATCCTGTAGCTTTGTAGTCAGTTTTGAAATCAAGGAATGTGAGTCGTGGAGCTTTGTTCTTTTTCAAGACTGTTTTGGCCATTTAGAGTCCCTTGCAATTCCATATGAATTTTTACATCAGCTTATCAATTTCTACAAAAGAATGTGCTTAATACTAAAGTTAAATGTGCAAAAAACTCAATTTAGAATTACCTTAGATCATTCAGTCCAACACACTCAGTGCTATAGATAAAGACCTAGTGAAGCTGTGTAACTTTCCAAAGTTATGAAATGAGGGGTGCCTGGCTCAGTCTGTGGAGCATGCGACTCTTGATCTCGGGGTTGTGAGTTCCAGCCCCACTTTGGGTGTAGAGATTACTTAAAAATAAAATCATTAAAAAACAACAAAACAAAAGAAAACAAAGTCATGAAATGAGTTGGTTGAAGACCCGAGACCAGAACCCAGTCATCCAATCTCCCAACACCCCTACCCCCACCAATCCAACATTCTTTCTACTATACCATGCTAATTTTCTGAGAGAAGATGTAGCATCCCACACTAGAAAAAAGAAAAAAAAAAAGCAAACCAAAACAAAAAAGCCTTGTTGACAGCATTTTGTGATTAGAACTACTTAGCTGACTTTTTCCCACCCTGAACTCCCCAAATTTTGCTGTAATAATAAAAATTATTTTTAAGCATTTACTAGGCAAAAGTGTTAAGCAATTTATATTCTGTATTAATATGGATTCTTTGGGTACAAGCAATAGACAATGACATGGCCAGCTTAAGCAAGCATGTTGTGCTCCCGGCAGAACCAAAGGAAAAACTGAACAATCAAATTTTAGAAAGAACAGGCAACAGAATGGCTCCCAAGATCTCAGTAGCAACAACTCTCATCGAATGCACCCATCTCAATTTGTCTCCATTAAGATTCAGATTTCTGGAAAGAGATTCTGATTACCCTAGCCTTGAGCATATGCCCATACTTGACATCACGGGGTGGGGTCCTATGACCAAGAGCCCTCTAGAATCACAGATCACAGTGGAGATGCAGGGCCTCAAAAGATGAGCTGCATGACCACAAACACAAGTTCCCCATTACAAATACATTATCTCGTTTAATCCTGACAACACTATATGGCAGGTAGTAGTATTCTTATTTTATTAAGGAGGCAATGGAGGGTCAAGGAAGTTAATAACTTGCCCAAGTTCACACAGAGAAGGGGGCACTTGCATGCCTAGTAGTTCTCTTGGCTCAGCCCTGAGGCTCTGCCTCTTTTCTGAGTGCTGTCTCTCCTACCTCTGTGTTTCCCTCTCTGGGTAGAATGTTCATTCCCTGTTGCTGAGTTAGGGTAAGTTGTAATTGGCTCCTTTTGGTAGGAAAAGTCACTTCCTGATTGGGATCAAAATGGGATGCAAAACTATGATGCTCTATTTCTAAAACAACTAAGCCTCCCTTGCAGCAGGATTATTATTTAGCTCCTTCACCTCCACTGCAGTGAGGGCACAGTAATATGCAATGTACCTGTTGTGCAAAGTTCATTTCTGTTACTGGTTGTGTTCTTATCTATTGCTTCCGCAGAAGGTGGTAAAATTTGATAGAGATAAAATTCTGTACTTTTATAAATGCAGAGTGATTTTAACAGTTTCCATGGGACAAAAATAAACAGTGTAGGCTGGGGGAAAATATAGATCTACCCACAGTTTTGCAAGAATTTTTCTTACTGCTTCTTCACAAGTGGTGATAATAATCAGCTCATAATTGATCAGACTTAATAGATGAAAAAAAATTATCTGGCAAAACCCAAAAACCAAAATCCCTTTCCTATAAGAAGTTTCTTGCCTCATATTTTAATAGCATAGCCTTTTAATTATTTACTTTGATTCATATAAAAATTGAGAAGTAGACAAGCTCCTTAAATGAATGCTAAGGTTTTTTTTTTAACTCCTAATTATTTGGCATAATGGAGACTATTTCACAGCATAAATGAAAATCAAAGTGTTCATAAATCACTTTTTTAAGATTTTATTTATTTATTAGAGAAAGAGAGTACACGCTATTGAGCGTTGAGAGCTCACAACGGGAGGAAGATACGGAAGAGGGTGGGGAGAGGGGGAAGGGGTAGAGGGAGAGGGAGCCTATTGCTCAATCCCAGGACCCTGGAATCATGACCTGAACTGAAGGCAGATGCTTAACCGACTGAGCCACCCAGGTGCCCCTCATAAATCACTTTTATCCAGTATCAAGAATGCAACTAGCAGTAATATCAGGATAAAATTACTCATTATCATCATTATCATTATCATTATTATCTGTGATGGTTAATATTAATGTCAACTTGGCTAGGCCACAGTACCAGATAGTTGGTCAAATGTTATTCTAGATATTTCTGTGGAAATATTTTTAGATTAGATTAATGTTTAAATCAGTTAATTCTGAGTAAAACAGATCACCCTCCGTAATGTGGGTGGACCTCATCCAATCAGTTGAAGGCATAAATAGGGGAAAGATTGACTTCCTCCAAGGAAGAGGAAAGTCTGCCAGTCAACTCTGTTCAGACTCAGACTGCAACGTTAACTCTTCCCTGGGTCTCCAGCCTGCCCACACACCCTGCAGATATTAATCTTGCCATCCTCTATAATTTTGTAAGCCAATTCCCAATTCTTAAAACTTTCTCTCTTTCTCTCTCTCCCTCCTCCTCTCTCTCTCACATTCTTATACACACACACATACATAGTATTGATTCTGTGTCACTGGATAACCGTGACCAATGTGCTATCACTGGTATTGATAATCTAGCAACATATTTTTTGATTACTTAAATACTTAATTTATTTATTTATGAAATATTTTCAAGATTACTTAAGTCCTGACTTATCTATCATGAGATTGGTTTAGTTACTTGTTTCATGCATAAGCTGATGTTTTATAATCTTGGTAAACTGAGCTGCAAACACAATGCCTGGTATATAGAGGTTGCTCACATATTTTTTATTGAACTGAGTTATTAACTGGACAATATTTCTATCATTAAAAATTTTTTTCTAGGGCGCCTGGGTGGCTCAGTTGGTTAAGCAACTGCCTTCGGCTCAGGTCATGATCCTGGAGTCCTGGGATCGAGTCCCACATTGGGCTCCCTGCTCAGCGGGGAGTCTGCTTCTCCCTCTGACCCTCCCCACTCTCATGCTCTCTCTATCTCATTCTCTCCCTCAAATAAATAAATAAAATCTTTAAAAAAAAATTTTTTTTCTACACATACAATACATGTTGATGAAATTAGTTTTCTACACATACTGTACATGTTGATGAAGTTGGTTTCTCATGGGAGAAGAGCACTTTAAAGGCTATTTAACTTGGAAATTTAGAATAAAGTGTTTGAAAAGCAATTTTGTTGTCATCTCCAATTGTACTTTCTTTGTTGAAATACTTATTCTCCAGGGAAGATGTTATGTCAGTCATGTTCCCTTTGAACAAAAATGTATTGAATGCTACTGGGTGTTAGGCACTATTCTATGTCCTAGGGAAAGAGTGCTTGAACAAGACAAAGTAGAGCTTCAATTCTCATGGCAGAGATAAACAATAAACAAGTAAACAAATAAATAATATAAGCCTACTATTAATACTATGAAGAAAATGGGGGAAAGTAAGGGGCTATTGAGCATTGAGAGGGGGAGGTCAGGCAAAGCCTCCCTACTGAGAACTGATCGGAGAACAGAATGGTGAGGTAAAGCAGTTGTGCAAAGATCTGGGGGAAAATAAGTGCAAGTAGGGATAGCAGCAAGTGCAAAGGCCATGAGGCAGGAGCCAGCCTGGCAGGTGGAGGAACAGCAGGAAGGCCAATATGCACAGAGCAGAGTGAACAGGGGAGAGGAAGGAATGAGGACATGGAGATAAGAAAGTGCCTGATTACATTGGGTTGTGTAAATTTTGGATGGGAGTCTGGATAAAGGGCAAGTGAGTTACGCAAAGATTATGGAAAATAAATATTTTTGTGGTTACTATCAGAGTCTACAAGTCAACCTACAGCAAAGGTTCTAAACCTGGGAGTTCCAACTGTACTTAAGACTTACAAGCTTTATAGTGGCCCACTCTTAAATAGAAGCTGACAGCCAAGGGTCTCCAGCACCTGAGGTAACCCCTAGTAGTACCCTTACTAGAAAGGCAGAGATCACAGCAAATATAGACTAGAAAGAAGACAGGGCAAAAGCAGGAGAAATGCTATTTTTAAAAACCTCATCCGAGTCTTTAGGGTGGTGGCGAAGTAAAGTGCCACAAGAGTGCAGCAGCGGGGCAGAAGGATAGAGCGGTGGAACAAATGAAGATGCCCATAAAAAAATGAAACTGATCCATTAGCTTATGTGTTGTACAATATTGATCAGAGATTCACATTTCCCTAGGAAACTTTGAAAGCAAATGAAAAAAACAAGACAATTATTATCTAGAAAAAACGAAAAAGAAAGAAATACAAAACTTGGCTGAGCATCAAACAAAATTTACATAGCCATAAACACTACATATTGATTCAGTTCTTTCACTGTTGAAGAGGTATCCTCTATTTCAGTAAGTTTTGTCTTAAACAATTAGGAAAATTAATACTATATGAAAAATACCAAACTGATATAACTATAAAAGAATGATATAGGGAAGTGAACTCGTGTGTGTGTGTTCAGGTTGGGAGTGGATTCATAATACCAGAATTACTAGCTAAAAGCATTGAAATTTTAATAATTAGTGGTGACACTATTTTTAAGAAGAATTAGTTATTGTTTATTGTATTTGAACGCTAAGGTTGCGGCAAGCTTGTCAAAAATGTTTTCTGACAAAATGAAAACCCAGGATCACGGGCCAAACAGCCTAAAAAATAGCTGAGGTGATCACTGTATGCTCTTAACTGGGGGTACTAAGAGCAACAATACCCAGAGAGACTAAAGACTGCATTTTTTTAAAAAAAGGATTAGACTTTAAAAGAAAGGTTTTTAAAAATGCAGTATCCAAAAAATGAGCAGTCATTGATAGCTGCCAAGATCCAAGGTGTGAGAAGGTCTAGCTAGTGACAGACTCCATAAGAAGTAGATCTTGACTGTAGATTGAAAGTTTTTTTAACCTTAAAAGTTTGACTCTGAGATAAATATCTGAGACTCTTTGATAAATATAAAAATTTATCTATGAAACAACAACTTGAATGGATATTAAGGTGTAATGGGTTGAATGATATGCCTGTGTTATAATCCCCAGAATCTGTGAATGTTACCTTATTTGGAAAAGGGGTTTTTGCAGATGTAATTAAGGATCTTGAGATGAAGAGATCAACCCAGATTATGCAGGGCCTTAAATCCAATGACGAGTGTTCTTATAAAAGACATACAGAGGAGAAGGAAATGTGAAGACAGAAGCAGAGATTGGAGTGATGTGGTCACAAGCCAATAAAACCAAGGAATGCCATCAGCCGGCAGGAGCTGGAAGGGGCAAGGAAGGATTCTGTCCTAGAGCCTCCAGATGAAGTGCAGTCCAGCCAACACCTTGATTTTGGACTTCTGGGGATTTTAGCTCCCAGAACTGTGAGAGAATAAGTTTGTCATATTAAACTGTTATTTTAAACCATCACGTTTGTAGTGATTTGTTAAGGTAGCCACTGGAAACTAATAAGTATATTATTAATACTTAATATATGCTAATATATACTTAATATATACTAATATATAGTACTATAACTAGTCAGGATATTACTAATACTAATATATAACTAAATCTTATTAGTTTCCACTGGCTATCCTAACAGATGTTATATATAAGATATATAAGAGATTATATATCAAATACTGGTAAAAAAAAATGAATATTAAGGAGTAGGAAGTCAACACACACAGAGACACATACAACTGGGATGGGCAGTGAGGAAGCAGGCTTTAAGTGTGCGGGGATAATTAGTCAAACTCTTTGGTACATATGAAAATAACCCCCAATCTTCTTTTCAATTGACCAGCTTCTGTGACTTCGGGGGGAGGAGAAATGTATACATAGATATTAATATACAGATAATTGATCTTAGCAGATTTACCTCAGTGTACAATATATTTACAAAGCTTGGTTCTCAATATTTTCAGAGATCTCTAATTCAGACACACCATCACAACCGCCACGGCTCTTTTCTCCACCTATCTCAATATGGATTTGCTCTTTTTATGAAGATAGAGCTAAAACAAATCTGATAAATTAACCTCACTAACAATTTAGTGGTGGTATTTCTCATGAGGGATTTGAATTTTATTAAAGGATGATTGAAAAAGAAAAAAAGAAACCTTTCCTACTTTTTGTACAGTTTTTGTTTGTTTTTTATTTCAACCTCAAAAGAGTGGAAATTCAGGTCATCAGGGACATACCATCTCAGATTATAGTAAAATGGAGGCTGTTGTTACAATTTCCCCACTGCTGGTGTTTTTTAAAAAAGACCTGAGGTTCATATATGTAAACACAACCTATAATTCTCCTCTTAGTATCAAGTCAAAACAACTGAAAAATACCTGGTTATCCTTTCTCCAGGATCCAAAACCCATATGCCCATTCAATCTATAATCCCTTCCTTGTTTTGCTCTCTCTGCCAGATGAAGGTAGCTTTTGGTGCTTATTCTTTCTTTACCATGGTTTACCTATATGCACATTGACACGAAGAAGCACACTTCTCTGAGAATGGTGTTGGTTCCACACTCTAGAGAGGATTTGTGCACCAGATTAGTCAAATAAACTCTCCTAAGGAGCTTTCTGGTCATCACGCATACTCTCAGTTCTTTTGGGTTGCTGCAAGCTGTGGTGAGTAAATATAAGATCAGGGCAAGGAAACAAAAGTAAGATTTACTTTATTTCCAAAGTAAATGCCAAGTATTTCCCTAAGTAAATGCTTTCAGGAATAGATCCAACATTATATAAATATAATGATGAATCTAGTACATTGGAAAAAAAATACACAACCCTATGATAATTAATTTTTAAGACAGGATAAAATTTTACCCACATTCCTTTCTGTTGAACTTCTAAATAATTAAACTTCACATGAATAATTGACAGCCAAAGTTGTCCAAACATAAGAAACATTATCAAGAACATAAATATATCACTGCTTTGTTTAGTATCTTAGCAATATAGGTATGTTTGGTTAATTTTGTTAAGAGTTTATGAGAGGAGAATTAGGCCAAATGTGTCTATTTTCTACATATTATTGACAAAGGCTGTGAACTGACAAAGTGTGACCACTTTTGGGAGGGGAGCTGTCAGTCAGCATCTGGGAAGATAGATTGGATCCTTACTGGGGGTGGGCGCATTGACTGATTATAGGCCAGTAGTGAAAAAGCCAAATCACAGAAAGATGAGATCACATTAATTCATGTTCAACTATAGCAGTTCTCCTAAATAGGGGCTCCTCCTCTCTCTAGGCTCTGAATTAGCTGGCATGTAGGAAAAGCATTTTGGTAGTGGGAGGGAGAAATCACTAAAAAGAGGTTTAAAAAAAATTAAAATGTAGTTCTAAGTAAGGAGAAAAGCCAAAAATAGGGCAGCCTAAAGTCATGTGATGTGAGTTCTCTTAACCAGATGGGGCACAGAGCTCTTAAGAGAGCAAGAGTCATACACAGTTGGAGACCAGCCCACGACCAGTGACAGATAAAAGCATAAACTCAAAAAGAAACCTAAAAAGCAAGGTCTGAGAGAGACAGAGATCCCCATTACCTCACCCACCTTACCCTGCTTTGGGAACAACACAAAGATACCAGACAGAGGTTAGGCGTCTCAGTGTCTTGTTTCCTTGTAGGTCTGGATGTCTGTCCTGAAAACTTTTTCCAGTCAAGACCATGTGTAGCTTGATTTCATTTACTTTAAAATATGCCATTTTGCTCTATGATGTTCTTTCTTCATATGTTCTTCTGTTACTTCTTTTTATTTCGATTTTTTTTTTCTTAGCCTCTTCATGAATTCACTCTGTCAGTTCACTTTGTTAGAAGTAACCAAGGCGAAAGGGTTGTTTTCTTCTCCTACCTAGATCAGTAAAAGTAAAGGGTCAAAATTGCCTAAAGATTGGTTTACAGTAATGCCAGTAATGCATGGAGTCCAGAGAGGAAAGTGAAGAGTGGGACTTGTGGAGAAAATAGCAGTTAATTGTGGTAAACTGAGCCTCAGGAATTAGACTTTCAAGAGGGGACTCCTGTAACTGTCTTTCCTGTTTACCCTCTTCCCTTTTTACCAATAGGACATGTTAAAAGCATATGAAACAAAATTCAAATGACCGTTTAAGGTTACTGAAACTTTGTGGTGAAAAGTGGCAATGCAGATAGTACGGAGGTGTTAAGGGATGACTTTTAAAAGTGTTCAAGTTTATCTAAATTAAGAAACTAAACGTGTCAGGTGTGCTTAGTAATATTTTTTTCTAGTACAGAAGGTCAAATATATGTAAATAACCAACCACTTTACAAAAGATCTCATAAAATGCTAACCCTATAAAATGAAATTCCAAACACAATTATTTTCTTTGCATTACATGTTGTGGAGAAGTACTTGAACGGTGTTATAAAAGAAACAGTTTTTCTTCCAGCCCACTAAATTCATTTTACCTTAAGGAAGCTATTCTAGTGTTTGGAAAGGAAATAGTAGTATAGAGAAGGGGCTCTGGCCAATGGGTGACTTGCTTAACAGCCTTCTGGTAGGCGAAAGGGTAGTTCAGGTGATTGTAATCTGATGTGCATGGATGGGCTTCAGAATACCCATATACCTTCTGAAATGATAAGCATATCAAAGGAGAAAAATGTTTTGAACTATAACTTCCTTCTAAGGAAGTTAAAACTGTTAAAGGAGACCACAAGTTCTCAGAAAATGCTTGATGCTGCTACAGAGTAGGTGGCCCCTTTATTCAGCTAGGCACCTGGATTCTTTCTTTCAGTGATTTTTTTCTGGGAAGAGAATGCCATGGTTTCTATCAGATAATTATCTACACACATGGGCAAAGGAACTGAAAAGGAAAGAAACTCATAGAGAAGAAAACTTTAAAAAAAAAGTAATTTTATATTGCGTATTTCCGGACTCCTTTTGTATTTTTTGAAATCTTCATGCGCCTCTTTTTTACAAAGACATGTCAGCATCTCCAGGAAATTAAGATTCATTTTGGCATTTCCTCTTTTTCTTCTTTCTAGATATGTATACTTTGATCCATTGCTTTCCTTGGGTTTCTCTTTCAAATGTCAAAGATAAATTTTCAACCTTTTCTTTTTGAAACTCGTCTCACAAATTTCCATTAGCTCTGGACTCGAAACACACCCAAATGAATAACATCTGCCCTTTGAGTGTCTGGACATAGCCGATATGTGAGTTCAGGAAGGATTTAAGCCTGTCCTAAGCCAATTTGCTCATTACAATGTCTAGATTATTTGTGATAGATGAACGGTCATTGCGAACACAGGTGGTTGAAAGTTAACTAATATCTACCAATTTTCCCACAGTTTAAAATGAAAGTGAGCCTTGGACCAAAATCTGCCACACAGACATTTATGAAGCAAATGTTCATTAGCAGTGGGCACAAAACAAAATAAAGCCATTCACATAAAGGCTTCTGTAAACTCTTTGAAATCCCGGTTCTCTGCACCCTGGAGACGTTTGAACATAACTTGCAAAAGAGGTTCCTTGGATGCTGACACGATCCTCTGGAGTCAGGGACATTCTAGAGGCAGTACCTCCAGAGATAGTCCTTTAGGGTACAAGCTCGCTAGGTTCTCAAGCCTTGTTCATATAGTGGGGAGGGGGTGTTCTAAATGTTATTTTAATATTTTTTCTAATACGTATATCACAAAACCACTAATTTCACCAGTGAGGGAACTCGATTTCTAAGTTCTGTTAAACTAATTAGCAAAGCTTGTGGTGTTCACGGGAGATAAAAAGTTACCTATAGTATTTGAAGTACAGCTGCTTCTGGAGTGCAGTCTTTCCTTTTTTTTTTTTTTTTTAAGATTTTATTTTTTAAAGTAATCTCTACACCCAGCACAGGGCTCGAACTCACAACCCCAAGATCAAGAGGCACATGCTCCACCGACTGAGCCAGCCAGGAGCCCTGCGTGCCACCTTTCTTAAAGGTGAGCAGATAATGCCCAAATAGTGAGTTTCTGGTTAGGGCCCTGACTACCTTAGAGTTGAGCTCAAACTAAAACAAATGTGTTATCACACTGTCAAGGCTGAAGTGCTTCACAGAAACATACTGACGTCACACAGCCCCTTGAGTTTTCCCCTCATTCTTGAGACATCTACACGTGACCCCAACTGAGCTAAATCAGCTTCTCTGCACCTCATGTAAGGAGCAGCTTTGGGGCTTTTGGGAGGGTAGAGTGCCCAGGGCTAAGGTGGCAGCTCTACAGCTTGAAAGCCAAGAACGAGGAGCATGTTGGGATCCACTCAGCAGGCAAGGCCCTGAATGTTAGTCCTGGCAGCTCAGTGGACACACACATTGACGTTGTAACACACCTAACTAACACACCTCATGTCTAGTCACCTTCCTCAGAGATTAGCTCCCTTTCTGATTGGCAATTTCCACCTTCTGTGTCAGCAAAAATGATAATGTTGATACATCCTAGCTCTGCAGTGTTGGCATCCATTCAATAACAGAAGTTACCTATTCTCCCTATATGGCATTTTATGTCTATCCACGTAATTTGTGGGGCCCAGTGCAAATGAAAATGCAGAACCCTTATTCAAAAAACAGAAACAAAAACATCTTTCCGTCTCAACCTGTCCTGTTTTGGGTGTCCTTGTGTGTGATTTCATGCAGCACTCCCTTGAGCACAGGGTCACTAGGCCCCTTCACGTGACTATAGCAGCCGGGTTCCCTCTCCCGCCAGCTGCTGGGTCACTTTCCAGGCCCTATTTAGGATCAGGGAAGTCTTTGGCCCAAATCTCCAGTGGATGGTGACCAATAAGATGGCAGCCTCCATGCTGGGACGTGCTTGGCCCCTGGACTGGGAAGGATAAGAGGCTCGCTCCCTTGGAATTGCTCACTGAATGCACCTTGGCCCTGCCACCTGGGACTGAGCTTCCAGGTCCCTCCATGAGATACTGCGGGGCATGCATGCCTGTCTTCAGCCTCCCAGGCCTGCACCCGTCTACACCGGGGGAGAGGGCAGCCATAGCCATGAGGCTGGGGCAGGGGGGAGGAAGTCAGGAAGGGCCTAGGACACCAGAGGGCGGTAGGGTAGACTACTCCTCCTGGGGAGATGGGGAGCCTGCGGGGAGGGGTGTGGTGCAGGGAAGGGGTAGTGTTGCCGGATTTCTCTGCCTTTAGTGCCCAGGTTCTTGGTCACGCCTCTTCGAAGAATGAAGAGGTAAACCAGACGCAGAGGGGTGGGCAGCAAAGCAAAGTTTATTGAGCAAAAATATAAAGCTCCTAGAGAGGGAGAGGGGCCCGAATGGGTTGCCCCTGCAGTTTCTAAGTTTAGGGGTTTTTATGAGCTCTTTTGTGGAACTGTCTTCAGCAGTCAGGGTGTGCCGAGTCATGTCAATCAGGGCTTTGGTCACGTATCTGTCTACATGTTAGGTTCATGTCCACGTGCTGATGGTCTTTTTTTTTTTTGCTGATATCTGGGGGCTTAGGTCTTAACTGCCCCCTGCCCATGATATTGACAAATGCTTTATGGTTAATTGCCTTATTTTAGGACATTTGGCAAAAGCCATTTCTGCAAAGGCTGCAAAGCAGAATGTTAGCGCAGTCCTGTCTAAGCTGCAGAACAGGATGTCAGTGCCGTTTTCTTTCAGCTGTCCTGACTCCATATTTTCTTGTTGGGGACCCTGGCCCTGACTACCTAACTGTCCAGCTAGCTCCTAACATTAGGACTACGGGTGAACATTGGCTCCAAGCCTCCAAAGCACGTTTCATTGTCCCACCAGACTTCACTTACAAAACACAGATTCAAAGATAAAATTATTAAGAATTTTAAGACAGTAGCCACAGAGCATTAAGCCCCAATCAGGGTCCTTCTAAGTGTGGGGCCCTGTGTGGTTAGTTTTATGTGTCAACTTGACTAGGCCTCCAGGTGCCCAGATATTTGGTCAAACATTATTCTGGGTGTTTCTGTGAAGGTATTTTTGGATGAAATTCACATGTAAATCAGCAGACTGAGTAAAGCAGATTGCCTTCTGTAATGTAAATAGGCTTCGTCCAACTGGTCAAAGCCTGAATTGAACAAAAAGGCTTCAGTAAGAGAGGGTTCCTCCTGCCTGACTGCCTTCAAAATGGGACATCAGCCTTTTTCTGCCTTCAGACTCTTCCTGGGTTTTGCACCTATGGGCGTTTGGACTGGAAGTACATTATGAGCTCTCCTGGGTCTTCAGCTTGCCGGCTAGCCCTGCAGATCTGGGGACATGGCAGCCTCCATAATGGCATGAGCCAATTCCTAATATTATCCTATTGGTTCTGTTTCTCTGGAGAACCGTGACTAAAATAGGTCCTATATGACCGGCTGCCCTGCTAGGAAGCCTGCCTTGGGTGTGCCCCATACCCTTCAGTTTCTTTCAGTTCCCACTCTCGCCAGATGAGCTCAGAACTTTATTCCTTTTCACCAGCTCTATGCCAGAGCTTCCGAGCCCATCTCTCCTCTTGGGCACTTCCCTGTCATGAGTCCTGCAAATACAATCAATTAGTGCCACCCTCCGTTAAGAAACATTCCATTCTCTTTTACCTTCAGCTTCCTTAATTACATTAGGGCTCTAGTCTCAATGTAAATTTTCATGTCATTTATCTCAATATCAGCCATTTGTCCTAGACAGTTCTATCTCCTGCATACTTACATTTGGGTACAGTGGTCATTTCCACCACATCATTTTGCCCACATTATTCCTCAAGCCTGAAAAGCAATGCACAACCCTTTAATGCCCATCTCAAGCTCTTTTTCCTTCAAAAGGTCCAAGACAAAGCTACCTAAAGCCAGTTTACAATGGACCTGGAATCTCCTGCACTTGACCCCTGCCCTCATTTGTACTGATGCTATGAAAACAGAAGGAAACCTCTTTTAGCATGAAGTCAGAAGGCTAGCACAGGGAGCTTTCCTGCCTTACCCTCCTTGACAATTGCAGACCTGATAGGAAGAGACACACCTTGAGCACGGATATTACTATGTCAATACGGGGAAGAAGAACTTTCCTCCATGCCCGAACAGCTTAGCCAATGAGACACTGCCACATCTCAGCCAATGAAGAGCCACTGTACTTTGAACTCCTAGTTTACGTCAATGGACATTTTTGTTTGTTTTGTTTTTTAAAGATTTTATTTATTTATTTGAGAGAGGGATTTTATTTATTTGAGCGGGGGCCAGGGGGCAGAGGGAGAGGGACAAGAGAAGCAGACTCCCCACTGAGCAGGGAGCCCCAACAGGGGGGCCGGGATCAGGACCTGAGCCAAAGGCAGAGGCTTACCCGACTGAGCCACCCAGGCGCCCCTGGACTTTTTGTTTGTAACAGCCCCCCCCCGAGCCCCCCCTTTCCTCTATAAAAGAGTGTTCCTCTCCTTTGTTCGAAGGAGGCGCCTATGTTATCACCAGAGCTTGCTTGTCCGGGATTTCAGGTCTCTGCTATTCCTGAATAAACTCAGTTTTGATGGTTAAATAACTAGCAGTTTTATTTATAAGGTTAATAAGGCACTCCTTGTGTCTACTGTCGTTAAGCTTTGGCATGTGTTTTCTCCACAATGTGATTACAAGGTATTCATAGATGCCATGGTGCATGGATCCTCTTTCCTAGCATGCTATTATGTTCCCATTAGGAGCTCAAGGAATCTTTCTTGAAAGAATGAATGAATAAGTTGATCGTTGCTCATGGTAGTAGGTTGAATGGTACCCCAGAAAAGATGTGCCCATGCCCTAACCTCTGGAACTTATGAAGGTGAACTTTTTGGAAAAAGGTTCTTTGTAGACATAATTAAGGGTCTTGAGATGCAATCATACTGGTTTATCCATTGGGGCCCAAATCCAATGACAAGGGTCCATCTAAGAGACAGAAGAGGAGAAGACACAGAGAGATGAGGAAATGGACCGGTAAAGACAGAGGCATTGATTGAAGTGATGCATCCACAAGCCAGGGAATGCCTAGATGTACCAGAAGCTGGAAGAGGAAAGGGAGAATTCTCCCCTAGAGCCTCCAAAAGGAGCACGACTCTGTCAACACCTTGCTTTCAGAAATCTGGCTCTGGAACTGTGAGAGAATAAATTTCTGTTGTTTCAGCAATCTGCATTGTGGTAATGTGTTACGGCCAGCACTAGGAAACTAATATAGCTATCATTTTCTTGGGCTACTTGTAGAAATTAGTCTCTCATCACATCTGTACATAATAGGTAGAAACATTTTTATCTTAGAAGCTAAAGAGACAGTTGCCCCAGGCTCCTTGCATAAAATGTACTATTTGAACTCTTTAAAACGGCAGGTGCAAAATTCCTCAAGCTCTTTCAAAAACTGACATTCAATTTACATGATTCTTGAAGAATGCTGTCTTACTCTAATAGTCAAAAATGCCTCATGTATATTCTAAAACATTTATTTTGAGATCATTGTAGATTCACTTGCAGTAGTAAGAAATAACAGGGAGATCCGATGTACCTTTTACCCAGTTTCTTCAAACGGTAACATCTTACAAAACCACAGTGCCATGTCACAACGAGGATACAGACATAGATACAATTCAACCATCTTAGTCCAATTTCTCCAAGTTTAATTGTACTCACTTGCATGTGTGTATTTAGTTTACATAATTTGATCACCTGTGTTGGTTCCTGTATCACATGTATCATCACAGCCAAAATACAGAACTAGGGGCGCCTGGGTGGCTCAGTCGGTCAAGTGTCTGTCTTCAGCTCAGGCCATGATCGCAGGGTCCTGGGATCGAGTCCCACATCGGGCTCCCTGCTCAGTGGGGAGTCTGCTTGTCCCTCTCCTCCCCGCTCGTGCTCTCTCTTGCTATCTCTGTCTCTCTCAAATAAATAAATAAAAATCTCTAAAAAAATAGAGAACTGGGGCACCTGGGTGGCTCAGTCATTAAGCGTCTGCCTTCAGCTCAGGTCATGATCCCAGGGTCCTGGGATCGAGCCCAGCATCCGGCTCCCTGCTCCGCGGGAAGCCTGCTTCTCCCTCTCCCACTCCCCCTGCTTGTGTTCCCTCTCTCGCTGTCTCTGTCAAAAAATAAATAAAAAATCTTTAAAAAAATACAGAACTATTCTGCTGCCACAATGATCCTTTGTGTTGCCTTTTTATAAACACATCCACCTCCTTTTGTGCCCCATCCCCAGCCTTGTCCTTGAGGGTAACAACTTGGTGAATCTCAAGGGAATTATGCTGTGTGCACAAGCCAATCCCCAAAGGTTACATACCATATGATTTCATTTCTATAACATTCTTTTTTTTTTAAAGATTTTATTTATTTGAGAGAGAGAGAATGAGAGACAGAGAGCACGAGAGGGAAGAGGGTCAGAGGGAGAAGCAGACCCCCCGCTGAGCAGGGAGCCCGATGTGGGACTCAATCCCGGGACTCCAGGATCATGACCTGAGCCGAAAGCAGTTGCTTAACCAACTGAGCCACCCAGGCGCCCTCTATAACATTCTTGAAATGACAAAATTACAGAGATGAGTAACAGGTTATGGTTGCCAGGGGCTGTGCATTCTCCTCAAAGTGAAATTCATGTAAATATTGTCAGAGGACTCAGAGTCGCATCCTATAGAGCAAGTTAAATTTTTCATTCAATAAACATTTGGGGAAATCTTTTTTTGTGCCTGGCGCTATTCTGATGCTGGGACTCCTCAATCTCTGCCTCAGGAAATGCACTAAGATGCCAAGTGAGAAGCCTGTAAATGTAATTACATGTTAAGGTGGGCAAAATGACCCACCATGTATGAGAGGCTCCAAGAGAGATGGGATATAATTGAACAAAAACAACAAACAAACCAAAAGCAAAGGAGGGTGGGATTGTTGAGGAGATACAATGGTGATCACATAAGAAGCATGTTAATGTTCTGTCTCCACTAAGGAACTGTGAGAAACTGTCAGAGGATTTGGAGTTAAGGCTTTGAGAGTAAGCAGCTTAGGTTAAGAAAATGATACAGATGGTTTTTGATAAACTGTCTGGGCTCTGGATTTCTGGAAGAGGGGAAATGGACTAGGGAGGAGCCTGAGCCCCTAGGGGGTATACCACTGGCAGGGAGAGAGGACTGTTCTCCTGGGCTGGGTGGTGGCAAGGAGCAGGGGAGGCATGAGGTGTCCACTCTTGTGACAGCACAGGCTGAGTGTCATGGCCAGCACAGAAAATGACCGAACAAGCAGATATCTCACCCAAGTTTTGCGGGCAGAGCAAGGGGAAAGTGAGTGAGGGCACTGAAGAATTCTCTGGGACCATGTATGGCAAATGAGTTTCGTCTCCTATTCTAAAAATTATACTAAACGTTTGCCACTACTAAAGAAAAAAGCCCAAAACTCTGTGAGGGAATTGTTATTGTTCTGATTTACAGGGAGGAAACCGGCTTGGAAAGACTAAAAAACTTGCCTGAGGTCACTTAGCAGCTAGTAATAGATAGAGCCAGGATCTAAAAATTCATCTCTCTGACTCCAAATCCAGCCCCACTCTCCCATCTCAGGACTTAAACAATGATGGCATCGGGAGGGCTGTCCTGGTGGGAAAGAAGAGAGGGGGAATTTGGGAAGGTGACATTATTTTGGAATCTATAGAAACTGAAGGTTAAATTTCCCACTCTTGGTTTTTTAAAGTGAAGTGAGCAATTTCCCTGGCTTTGGCTTCCTGAATAGAGATGGAAAATTTGACTATTGGATAGAACTCTACAAAATACCAGATGCTCTATTTGAACAGAACTTCTTTGGGTAAATAAATTACACTTAAAAATATGTACCAAACCTCAGTGAGGCCACAGCCATTCGACAAGAAACATTTCAAAATAAAAGTGCAAAAAAATGAACAGCTTAGGGCCACATAAATAACCTTTCAAATTGAATCAGGGCACAAACTCAGAATAGCTCAGATGTGGTATCTTTTGGAGGGCTTGGGGTAGGAGTGAAGAAACTGCAATAGAAATTGGCCTAAAATTGAAAATACGGTTAAGGAAACAAATTTGGATAGGTAGGCTAATTGCAGTTCCCTGTTCAGGCTGCAGATATATCAGGGAAAGGCATTTTGCACATACAACCTCGGAGAAATCATAGAGCCTGTGAGACCTAACAGTCTGTGGCATTGGTCTGGAATTTTTATGCAGATGGCAATACTGCATGGAATAGGTTTTGTTTTGCTTTCCTTTGTCTGTTTGGCTACTTCTATATTTCTCAGACCAGCTGCAACCATTGGGCCTCTTGGTGTGTTGCTGAATTATCTCTAGTGACCATGAAATCCACTAGAGAACAGATCTTAATGCAATACTAAGAATATTTTGTTACTCATACTCCAATGGCTTTGCTTTTCAAAGCAAACAATGCATTTCAGTTTGATATAACTAGAGATCTTAAAGTTTAATAAAAACACCAGTCACAGTGAATCCTTTTGTGCTTAGACTGAAGGGTCCCATAGTCAGTTCTTAATCAAGAGTTGAGGTGACAGACTGAAGCGATTATATTTTAGGGAAACACAAACTTTGCTCCATATTTCCTCAGTTGCTTCTTCTCAGAGGGTCTTCTGGTGGACTTTTTTTTTTCTTTTTTCTTTTTTTAATGGGATGTGGAAAGAAGTGTTTTTGGATGACTTAATGTGAGGCTTATTCATTCATTTACTCAGAATTCTATGACTGTCAGGGTGTAGTCACATTTTCCCGTTCGCTCTGTGACAGTAAAAAAAAGAAAGTATTTGCTCCCAAGTTCTGATAAATATATATATTTAAGTACCTTATGGACTATGTGTATATTTTGCATCTGCAAGGGTGTGTGTGTGTGTGTGTGTGTGTGTGTGTGTGTGTGTGTGTGTGTGTGTGTGTGTGTGTGTGTGTGTATTTAGGCTGATCCATGGTTTCTTCATCCTTGCTTGACATTACAAACGGGTAACACTGCCGTATGAGACTTCAAAAAGTAGTTTTTAGATTCTGGTGCTGAGTCAGAATTTTTCTAGGAGGTAATATTTTATAAGACAGAATAATAAACTATTCTTCTGAAGAAGCCACCAGTAATCTTAATAATTGTTTATAATACACACTTGTACATAGTTTCAGGAAAAGGGACGTTACTTTGTAGTCATGATTCTAATACATATTTTAGATGTGGGTTACCCTATTCAGTATATTTTATCACCAAGACAAAATGCCAAATTTTGCAACACTGAAAGATCTAAGAGGGTTGCTGGAGTGCTGGGGGGTGGGAGGGACGGGGTGGCTGGGTGATAGACATTGGGGAGGGTATGTGCTATGGTGAGTGCTGTGAATTGTGTAAGACTGTTGAATCATAGATCTGTACCTCTGAAACAAATAATACATTATATGTTAAAAAAAAAAAAAAGAAGATAGTAGGAAGGGAAAAATGAAGGGGGTGGATATCGGAGGGGGAGACGAACCATGACAGACTAACCATGACAGACTATGGACTCTGAGAAACAAACAGGGTTCTAGAGGGGAGGGGGGTGGGAAGATGGGTTAGCCTGGTGATAGGTATTAAGGAGGGCACGTACTGGGTGTTATATGCAAACAATGAATCATGGAACACTACATCAAAAACTAATGATGTAATGTATGGTGATTAACCTAACATAATAAAATAAAATAAAAGATTTACTCCAAACCAGAATCTCCCAGAGAGTAGAATCAAAAAGATATTTTAAAAATCCAAATTTTTATGGTATCTAGAATTTTCTTGTATGTTGGTAGAAAAGTAGTAATAGATGGAAAACTAGAGTCTTTCTTTATGCAGATACATGTGTGATAATAGGATTTCATTGTATCTTACATATGTTTTATAATTTAAAAACCCCCTTATTTTGTATAGACGGTATTGCTTATGTATCAAATATGGTGTCATGAAATCTATGAGTGTTCCAGCTTTTAAACTATACTATTTTGCTCATATGAGGTATCTAAAGTCAAACTCATAGAAAGAGAAAGTAGAATGGTAGATGTCATGGACTGGAGGGACCGTGGAATTGGGAATTATTGTTTAATAAGCACAGAGCTTAAATTTTTCAAGATGAAAAGAGTTCTGGAGATGGATGGTAGTGTTGGTCACACAAAAATGTGAATGTACTTAATACCACTGGACTGTGCACTCAAAAAATGATTAAAATGGTAAAAACGTGTGTTAAAATGGTAAATGTATCAAATGTGCTGTGAAATCTGTGGGTATTCCAGCTTTTTTAAACTTTACTATTTTGCCCTTATAGGTTTCTAGAAAATTGAGAAATAAAACTATTAGCAAATAAAAAAGGTTATGTTTTAGCTGAACCAAAAAAGAGCATGTTAAAGTGGGTCATGGTGACCCCCAAGCTTTGAACCCCTAACTGGTTCCAAAGCTGATTTGGGGCTGCTAGCACTGAAGGGAATGTGGAGGATTTTTTCCTCCACAGACCTAGTCCTTCACCATAACTCTTAGACTTCTCTTTCACTGATGCACCCCTGCACACAATATCCTTGTACAGTCTACTATTTAAGATACAAAAACAATTATATGATAGTCTCAGGGATACTGAGAAGAAAACCTTTATTGCATAATTGAGTTTGAGTTCAGGTACTCAACTGCGTCATCACCAGGTCTTTCTTTGGTGATCCATTACACTTCTTGTAACAACTTCGGTGAAGTAAGAGAAATGTTAGGGCCCCAACATAAAAGACAGTAAGAGTGGGGATAGGCCTGGGAACATGGACCTGGGATGGAGCCTATCCTTGGCAAAAACACAGGGTGAGAGGAAAGGAGGGAAATTTAGGGTGAGGCATTTAGCAAAGGTCTAGCTAGCTCACTTGGCCAACAAAGGCTGTGAAAAAAGAGAATTTGGGAAATTTGAAGTCTACGTAGACACCTAGGACTCAACTTGGTTCAACTGATGACTGGTCTGGCTTGTCAGGAAAGGAGTTGGTGGGATGAGAGGAGTCACATTAGTGTCCTGAGACCTATACCAACAGGCTGGATGATGTTTGAGAGTTCCGAATGCACACTGCTGAGAACATTCTGAGCAACAGTTTTTAAATCACACCTGGGGGTGGTGTTTTACCCAGTATAGGTATCCGATTTGACGCTTCTACTTTTGTTTTTATTATTCTACCTCTGCTTCTTTTTTCCCTGATATTTTCAGAAAGCTAGGCAAGTTTCTGGCCGTATCTCTATGGGATTGACTTTATGATCCAATAAACATGCTTTAATATTTTAAAGTAACCTTACTCCCAGAGCTGATCAGCTTTTTCTTTTTTTTATAAACAAACTTTTCTTTCCGTGTTTCAGTTATCTATTGCTATGTAAAAAATTACCACAAGATTTAGCAACTTAAAACAATAACAATTATTTCTCAGGATTCTGTGGGGCTGGCTGGTTTTAACTAGGAGGTTCCCAGGTGGTACTGTCTGGGGTCACTCATGTGATACATTCGGCTAGGAGCTTAGCTGGGGCTGGAACATGTAAAGGGACTTCACTCAAACACCTGGGAACTCAGGTAGGGTGTCTGGGATGGTTTGAACCTAACTAGGTCTCAGTTCCTCCCTGTGTAGTTTCTCCTCATCTAGCAGCATCATCCAAGTTTCTTTATATGTTGATTGGATCCCAAGTCAGTGAAAATGGAAGCTTCAAGGCTCAGAAGTCACACAGCATCACTTCCAGGGCATTCTGTGGATCAAAAAATGTCCCAGGGCCAGCCTAGTTTCAAGAGCAGGGAATACAGATCCTAGCCCTTGATGGAGAAAGTGACATGAATTTGCAGGGATTGGAGGAATTGTTGGTAACCACACTTGCAGACAAGTTACTAGAGCAAGTATGGGAAACTGATGCCAAATGGAATATTCTGCTTGAGAACGGGTCCAGTTAAAATTCTGAGGCTTTTCATCAAGTTTTATATTTAACAATATTATGTAATCCTTATATGGGACATAGTGTAGTATGTTAGAGTTCTATATAAATCTTTGCAACCATCAAAGAGAAAATGAACTTTTCTTTCTAAGTATACACAAGGCGGGATGGGCTTTGAGGTTGAGCATCTGGGTTTGAATCTTGGCTCTTCCAGGTACTAGCAATAGGATCTTGGGCAATTTTCCCTTTCTCTCTCTCACATTTTCTCCTCTGTATTTATAGATTGTTGTGAGGATTAAATGAGTTAATATAGCTAAGTTACTTTGCAAGGAGCCTGGCACACAGCAAATACACAATAAATATTTGTTGTAAAAATACAAATTATTAATGCTTATTATCATGTAACATAGCAACACCTGTTTGGATTAAACCTCCTGGAGTTGCAAAGTCTCTGTTCTCTATAGTCTCATTAAACTTAAACTTTCAAACACTGCAGTCCTATGAAGAAATATAATTTACATTGTAACGCAGGACACTGTAACCCACTCACTCACACTTAATACTGTACAAATATTTCATGAAATAATACTTATCCTCACGTTGTGCTATGAACTCTGAAGCTTTTGCCCTATTCTATTTAAGTGATTTGAAAACAACAAAATGTTGGTTGTGCCCCACTATTATTAATTTCATTACCTACTGATGGGTTCTAACCTATATATTATGGCCATTGGCACATAGCATATTAAACACATTTTCAGATCACGAATTGTTTCAAGTGTGGTGCTATAAGAATATGGCATATGTCATTTCTATACAGGCCAATTCGGCTATAGATCAGAAAGCCACTTCATAAATATGGCCTCACCACCCTATATGAGAGGCTTCATAAATTCTTTCAGTGAGATAGGGGGAAACTAGGGGAAATACATGTAGAGTAAATATTGTGGTTTTAGGTACCCTAAGAAACAAAGTGCCTTGGGGTGCCTGGGTGGCTCAGTCAGCTAGGCACCTTACTCTCAATTTCAGCTCAGGTTGTGATCTCAGGGTCCTGGGATTGAGCCCTCATTCAGGCTCTCTACTCAGCTGGGAGTCTGCTTGAGGATTCTCTCTCCCTCTTCCTCTGCCCCTCTGCCTACTCTCTCTCTCAGATAAATAAATCTTTAAAAAAGAAAAAAAGAATAAAAGAAATAAAGTGCCTCATTTGTTTGAAGCTAGATGGACCTAGGCTGGAATTCCAACTTCACAGCTTACTACACTGTACTTTTGAGCAAGTTATTTAAACTTAGTTTTGGAGTCTTGATTTTTTGATTTGTTAAAAGTAATAGGCAAATAATATCTATTTTGACTAAGTTGTGAGCATTAAATGAGAACACATACCCAAAGGCCAGCAAAGGTCCAGCAAAGTACTGGGCACAAGAAGGCTCTCAGAATGCATTTCTTGCTTCCTCCGATGGAATACAAACTGCAGAATTCACAGCTATTATTTAGGTTCTGTGTTTTATATTTTTGGAGAAAAGCTAAGGCTGGGTAGAATACTTAACTATGGTGAAACCCTATTATTTTTTTAATGCAATTTAATTTCTACAACCATGTATTGTCCTGACATTCTACTTAATAATATTTAATAGTTATTAATTGTTCTGGGATGTGGATATGAACTATGAAACAATTTTGTTTTGTCGGGTCAGCTTTCATATAATGGGATTTGTACTGACTTCCCAATTAGCAACCCAATTGTAGGAAAAATGTGTGTCTAACTGCTGTGTTGCTAAATAATTTAAACAAAAACTACGTGCAAATACACGTATTTTTTTCCTTGGGCCAAATGTTTAAGGTTATCAGAGATCCAGTGCTTCAGGCAGGTAGCATTTTCCACAATAGGTTAGCTAGCTCTTAAGGCGTCAAAAGGTAATTGCCGAAGATGCTACGTTGATTAAGACTATCTCATAGAATCGATTCTCTAGAATGGGGCTGGTTATCTTAAATTCTTTTAAGGTCAGGATTATGAAAGCGTGTGAATGAGGGGAAGGGGGGCGCGACACCTTTTTCCCACTCTCGGGTGCTAGCCGTCGCCAACCACCGCCAACCACCGCCAACCACCGCTGCTGCCGCACCCACGTGGCAAGTCCAGATAGCTCAGCGCCGGGCGGGGGCCGCCGGGCCCACCTCTCCCTCCGCTCGCCGGCCCTTCCCGCCCGCCGGCCGGGCGCCCGCTCGGTCCTCCACCGCCAGGGGGCGGGCGCGGCTCCCGGCGGCGGGGGCCCATTGGTCGCGGCGGGGAAGCGGGGAGGAGGCCCAGCGGCGAGTGAGTTGGCTTCCTCCTGGCCACTTTGAGGGGTGAGGGGAAGCCGGAGGAGCCCGGGAGGAAGCGGAGGAAGGAGCGGGAGGCGGCGGCGGCAGTGGGTGCCGTCGGCCTCCGGTAGGACTGACCGCTGAGAGGCCGGAAGGCAGGCACGAGGCCGGTGAGACGGAGGGAACCCCGGCGGAGGGCGGGGAGGGATGGTGGGCGTCTAGGGGGAGTCGGGCACTCACCTTCACCTTCATCCTCCGCTCGCGCGGCCCCCGCCGGCTGGGGGCGGGCCCCGGGGCGCGCCGCGGTGGTCGTGGCGCATCCTGCGGGGGAGGGGCGGGGGGGGCGAGCGCGGGCAGGACCGGGGCCGCCGGAGCACGGTTGGCGGGCGTTCGGGCCGCCGCCGCGGCGGTGCTTCCCCTGCTCGGCGTCTCCCTGCCCGGGTCCGCGGAGGGCGGGGCGGCGCCTGCACCTGGCGCTCGGCTCGGCGCCCCAGCCGGGGCTGCACCTGGGTGCGTGCCTCGCTGGGGCCCCGGCTCGCCGTCGGAAACCCGGGCCCAGTGCTCTGAAGAGGCGAGGGTGGAACTGGATGTTGCATTTGTACTCTGTGGAGGGCCGTCTTGGCTCACTTGTAAAGTTCTAGCGTCTCCTAAACTGGAGGTACTTCTCAGTTTTAAAATTCATCCAGCTCATTGATATTGGGTGTCATTGATGAATGTGCTGTTCCTTCTTTCTTTTTCTTCCCCATTTTCTTCCCCGTCCTCAAAATTCTCTACTGTGTACCATGGTTAATGACCCTAGATCTAAATAATATAATGACAAATTGATGATTTGAGGTTGAGATCTACCAGCTGTGTTTCATCATCATCTCCCGCACCCTACTTTTTTTAAGTTTCATGTAATAGAAAGCTGCTGTCTAATCGACAGAACCTTTTGTTATTATTTTCTTTAGTCAGAAATATATAGATACAAGATATACTAGGTAATTTTAGATTGCTTACTGGGCACTGTGCTGTATGCTTTCATATGCACATTTATTGCTCACAAGCCAAAGAGTAAGTCCTTTTATCTGTCTTTCTGATTTTTACAGTTGAAAATGTGAACTCTTCTAGAGGTTAAGTAAAGGTTGACGGTGACAGTAGATGCCAGACCCCTTGGACCCTTGACTACCTTGTGGGGTTAGTGGTATGCAGTCAGATTTACCAAGTTTTTGGAAACGTTGCTGATACTCATACCGTGCATTATGGAGTACAAAGAGATCTCCATTTTAACTTAGAAAATAAATAGTTTATGCTCTTCAACAAGAAATTGGCAGAATCGGCATCAGTTTGGGTCATATCATTAATTGTACTTCTTTCTAAAGGCTGCCAGTCTCGAGTTCTTTAGCTGTTTACTGAAGTTACCACCCGCCCCCCCATTTTATACAGGTGTTAGAAGCTTTGTTTCACAAATTCCATGTAATGTTTTCTCAGCTCGCTGAAGACTAGCGTTTCTTGGTAGTGAGAAATAAAGAGTCCGATGCAGTGATTCTCAACCAGGGGATCTCTTAGAATCAAACACAAATGAGGCTTTTTAAAAGGGCCATAGGCCACAGGCCTCCATCCTCCAAAATCCCCATGGGAGGGGACTTTTGTTTCAAAAGGGAATCAGAATAAGACTGAGCACCCCTGGGTTAAAGTGGCTTTCAAAATAAACCTAATAGATATTTTATTACAGTTACAAAATTTGGATTGCTACCTTAAGCATTGGTAATTAATCTTTCATAATTAATGAAGATACATTAATGAGGGAAGGTAATTGGAGAGAGGGACAAAGGGTTAAGAGATTGTTGAATGGCAAAAAGTGGTAGTCTCGGTTTTGGGTCATCAGTCTTTTTTTTTTTTTTTTTTTAACCACATATGTCCCTGCAACTTTTTCTCCCTAGCACACAAAAACTCACCAGGGGCCATCAGTGGATGACTAAACAAAATGTGGAATGCATCCATACATGGAATATCATTTAGTCATAAAGTCAATGAAGTATTCTTACATGCTGTCCTACGGATGAACTCTAAAACATCATGCTGAGTCAAAGAACTGAGACATAAGAGATCACATCTTATAGGACTCCATCTATATAAAATATCCAGAACAGGTAAATCCACAGGGACAGAAAGCAGACTAATGGTTGCCAGGGGCTCAAGGGAAGAGGGGATGGGGAGTAACTGTTTAATGGGTATGAGGTTTCCTTCTGGAATGATAAAGTGTTTTAGAACTGAACAGAGGTGATGCCTGCACACCACTGTGAATGTATTAAATGCCACTAAGTTGTACACTTTAACATAGTAAATTTTATGTTAAATGAATTTAATTTCCTAAAGAAAGAAATCAGAAAAAAACTCACCAGAGTAAAACTGGAAAAATCATAAAGAGTAGATGAAAAATTAATTGGATTAGAAATAAGGGAAATGTAAGTCATCTTAGAACAGCTTCAATCAAATGGAGGAGGCCAATGAAAAAGAGAATGAAAATACCAGTGGGGTAAGCAGTGGAAACTTAGAAGAACGGGAACACTTAATTTCCCCCTCTGAAAGTCAGCTGACTGTATTTTAGGAGCTGAGTAAAAGTCACAAAACCTCTTAAAGTTTAAATATCTTAGGAATCTTGCTCAATCTCCCCAAATTAAGAAAATAAGGCCTTGCATGGAATTAAATAATTTGGTTAATGCCATTCATGAATCAACTAAATGCAGAACTATTGCTTAAAAGCCAGATACGTGACCCCAAGGACAGGAATCCTTGTGAACTAAGTACCAAACAAACGTATGTTACTATCCGAAGCTCTGAGCTAGCTGGATTTTTGTGAGACCTGGGGTCAAAATTTGTTGGTTCTTGGGTCTTGCACCTTTCAGCTTTAAGAATGTTAAATGTATTTAGTTTTATTTTTGCCCTTGTTCTCAATGATAGGTATTTTTGTCAGTCCATCTCTCTTTTCCTGGATGGTACAGTGTGGGATTAAGTGGTTTACATTACAGCTGTTTAACCCGCAGTTGTAGAACTCAGAAGGAGCAGGCTGAACTGTCATTTTCTGTTTTTGGCATGTTGGTGCTCCCAGTTACAGAAATCTGATCACCATTTGATTTCTTCCACTGGATTATAACTTTTTAAGCGAAATTCTGCTTTGGTGGGTCAGGAAAAACTACAAGAAAACATTTGGGTAATTTTGAATCTAATACTGTTGTAACCATTGCAAACAAGAGTTCTCTCTGCTCTGTTCCTCAGTACTTGTCTCCAGATTTATTCACTGCCTGCTTTTCCCTCCTCACCCCAACAGGAGATCTGGCCCAGAGTCAGGCTGATTTCCATTCATTGTTAAGGAAATAATGAAATTCTTGTTTTATAAGTTTACTTTGGGCTTTTTTGGCCTTGGTGTGTCTCACCAGCCCCCCCCCCCCCCATCTCCAAACTTCTGTGTGTGTTTGGATTGCTGTACTGTAGATCTGAAGTTCTCAGATCTGAGTGAGAGTGAGAACCACCTGGGGAGCTCATTAAACATGCAGGAGTTTTAATCCTCCTAGGGATTCTGGGCTCAGGAATTTGCATTTTAAAAAGCCCACCAATAATCGTGGTGTCTGTGCTGTGGGTTACATTGTAGTTAGGGCTTCAAAGAACCAGATACGCTGTTTCATTGAATCTAAGATATTTGTAAGGTACACCATTATTTTATATACTACCATGGGGGAAAATGTGATTGTAAACCTCATCCTAGTTTTAAGACATGTTATAATGGACATGTTAGAATGAGGGAAGTAGGGGCGCCTGGGTGGCTCAGATGGTTAAGCGTCTGCCTTTGGCTCAGGTCATGATCCCAGGGTCCTGGGATCGAGCCCCACATCGGGCTCCTGGCATCAAGCCCCACATCGGGCTCCTGGCTCAGCGGGGAGCCTGCTTTTCCCTCTGCCTCTGCCTCTTCCCCTGCTCATGCTCTCTCTCTCTATCTCTGTGTCTCAAATGAATGAATAAAATCTTTAAAAAAAAAAAAAAAAGAATGAGGGAAGTAGTGTATACCTTAAAATCAATAAAATCATCTCAGGTGCCCCAGGAACCACAGTCCGCTCTTAAGGTAAATGATTATTATGAGTCATGGAAGCTATGAGATACAAGAATTACAGTGTAGCATTTCTTCAGATCTTTTACCATGTAAAGTATTTGTTTACAATACGATTTAATGTAAGGTGTCCTTACCTGACATTTATTTGTAATGAAGATTATACTGATGACTTGTTTTAAAATGCAAGGTAGCTGGATGGAAGGCTGTAATGCACTCCAGTTTGGCCCCATATCATTTTCATCCTATCCATTTCCAGTCATTTATGTGTTGATAGTTCAGTTGAGAAATCTTATTTCTAGTTTCTTTGTACTTTAGTGATTTCCATTTTGTAATTACTGAGATATTAATGTAATGTCACATTGACATCATGTGTGGCTTGATCATTTGATTTCTATCTTTCTTATCACCCTTTTTCTTTTAGAGAGTCCCTCTTGATGCCAGGAGGTGATACTATGCATGTATACCAGCCATCTACTGTCCGATCTTGAGTAGTTACAGGATATAGTGGTAATAATCAGGGTAAACAGCAGTGTGTCTCTGAATAAACCTGAACTCTGGCTGCCAACTCAAGAAGGGCTTTTGTGGCATATCAGGTACTGAATGACAGAATGCCCGTGGGTTCCAACAAACCTTTCTCCGCTAATGAGAATTCAGCAAAGAGCAACCCCACCTACTTATGGTGCTTCCTTCAGTGGTATCATCTTAGAAAATGAAATATTTTTGTCAGGAAGAGGTTGGTTAGCCCTGTTAGATTTGGGAGGGGAAGGAGAACACATGTCCATTTAGTTTTTAATCACATGAAGTGTTTACAGAAAATGTGGTTAAAAAGCTTGTTGATCAACTGAAATATTTCCGAAATCTGATACCTCAAATTTCTGAAGAGGTAAGAACTTTAGATCTCTAGCTAATTCACATTGGTTGAAGGAGTTGGACTAGGGAATCCTTAACATTGAGATGAATCATGTTGAAATACATTTGCTCTTAGGATGTAGTGTGGGTGGTCTGCCAGGTGTGGTTACTTCTCCCTCCGTTGAGTCTTTGAGGTGAGGTTGATCTAGGAGAGGCACGGGCATGATTTTACTTAGCAGGGCACCTTCGCTTTTGTACATGGAGAGACAGGTTGATTGTTACAGTTATACTTTGTCATATTTCATTGTTAGAAGAAAGGCATTTTATCTAGCTGCTGTAGATCAGGTAGAAGTTTTCAAAGGGTTGCTCTCTCCATTCCCTGCCTGGAGAACCAACTAAAAACAAGGTGTAGGTATTTATGGTGGACTGTGGAGGAAAGCAAAATTCACCCAGAACAATCCCAGTATGCTTCATATTAAGCATTGATTAGCATTCTGGAGGGGAGTTAGAAACACTTTCTGGCTCATCTGTGCTTTTTCATAGTATGCTTTTAATTCTGTTTGTTTTTTAGCCATAATTAGCTACTAATTCTCTTTTTAATGTATTTTGAATATGATGCATTACAAAATAAGAAAAGCCATTTGATGGTAGTTCAAATAGTAAAAAATCTAGGCATAGATTATATCCCTCTCTTGCCAACGTTTTCAATAGGAAATTAAAATTCTTTTCTGAAAGACTTATTTATTGGTACTCTTGAGCCATTATTTAAGTTTTGGTCTGTTGCTTTACAGTCTCACCTTTTTGAAAGCTGCTTTGCAGGAGTAGTTACATTCATGTTTTTCCTCAGTGATCATTTGAAAAAAATGGTTATTCTTGACATTATAGAATCCATACAGATCTCCTCTCCCCATTCCCAGGAGTGTGTGGATTTTTTGCTCCTTTTTTCTTCTAGTCAAAAGAAGGTTAGTTTGGTCCTTTAAAAACCTGGGATACTTTTCTAATTGTTAGGTAGTCATTTAAAAAATTGGGGTGCCTAGGTGGCCAGGTCGGTTAAGCGTCTGACTCTTGATTTCCGGTCAGGTCATGATCTCAGGGTTGTGAGATCGAGCCCTGTATTGGGCTCTGCACTGAGCTTGGAGCCTGCTTAAGATTCTCTCCCTCTGCCCCTCACCCCCACCCCTGCTTGCATGCACTCTCTCTTTCTCTCAAAGAAAAAAAATTTTTTTTCCTTTAATTATTACCAGGTTAAACCTACCCAGTTTTTAAAAGGTGTGTAACGTGTGTATGTTGAAGTGGTAGACTCTTTTAAATAGATGCATTTTCTAGGATTGAGAATCAGAGTGGCCTACTGGTACTGAAATACTTTCTGAAGTTAGTAATCGGATTTTTTTCTATTAAGCATTTAGTTTTAATAACACCAAATTCTATTAAATTCACAATATTCATAACACAATGAGAGCAGCTCAGATGTCATAATCAGTTTTTAAATGTTCTGGTGCTTTCAAATGAATGCAGTCTTCTCACCCTCTCTTCATTTTGTTATTTCAAAAATGTATCCAGCCTGGCAAGGGTGAGTGTGCGGTGAGACAGGGTACTTGATAGCAGTCTGCAGCTACTATAGTGATAGTTTGTTGGGTTTTTTTTTTTTTTTTTTTTTTTTTTTAGTAAAGATTTTTGAAAGCTTAATATTTGCAATTTTAAAAGTTGATCAAACATCGAATACACACCCACCCCCTTTAAGCCTATCACAAAAATAATCACTTTTAAATCCCTATGTAAAGAAAACAGTAGTGTCAGTTTTCTTCACCAACATAATTTTACAGTTAATGAAATGGGTTGTAATAACATTAATTTTTATCCATTTCTTTATACCTGCTCAGATTGCTTTGGAAAACATTCCAAAGTCTAGATTATACCTATTTTTGCTATAGATGGATTGCTTTATTTATAGGAAGGGAAGGATTTTTTTTTCCTTCTTTTTCAAGAGGATCCATTATGTTGTTCCTCATGGAGTATCTGCTTCTTCCCGTGGAGACCAGGGGAGTAAGAAACTGTATGATGAACGCATACAGAACACAAAATTTAGGGTTGTTTCATCTGTCTTACATCTGTAGTAGTACTTCTGAGAGGACCAATAGAAGCCTGGTGGAACTTATGTCCTGCAAATAACCCTGCAAGAAATGTTGAAATATTAGAGCATGGTCTATTTTAAAAGTTTTTTTTTTTTTTAGTTTAAATTTTACTTTTGATTTCTCTGTCTCAGGTTGTCAAATAACGACCCATGGGTCACTGTGGCTCATGAGCCAAGGTAGATTTTTATGTTTTTAAGTGATTGGGAAAAAAGTCAAAAGAAAAGTATTATTTGGTATCATGAAGACTTTATGAAATTCGAATTTCAGTGTTCATAAATAAAGCTTTATTGTAACACAACTGGGCCCATTTGTTTACGTGTGTCTATGGCTGCTTTCCAGGTACAACTGCCAAGCAGAGTAGTTGCCATGGGGACTGTATGTATGGGCAACAAAACCTAAAATATTTACCGTCTGGCCCTTTTACAAAAAAGTTTGCCAACATTTGCTCTGTTTTGTTTGCATAAGTGTGGGTATTTTTCGCGAATTGTTTTTAATGCCATACTTCTGTTTGTAATCTACAGGAGAGTCACTCACCCTCATGACCATTAGGTGTAGAGTCGTTTTGTTTTCAGTGTTTGCTCATTTCCCTCTTTAACTGCTCTAGGACTGAAAATGTAATCTCTCACGTTCTGATTTTGAGGAAGCCTGTTACTAGGCTGGGTTCTCTAGAGATACTGCACTGAGAGGAGATAAGAGACCTGAGACTGATCGGTAATCATGAGGAATTGGCTGCTGTGGTTGTGGAGGCTGAGAAGCCCCAGGCGGCTGGGGGAGCCAGTGAGTCTTCCTCCAGCCGCGAAACGGCAGAGCCCGCGTGTGAGTTTCAGTCCTGATTCCAAGGCAGCTGAAGATGACGTTCCAGGCAGAAGACTGTGTGGGCAGGGAGAGCGAATTCTCCCTTACTCAGATTTTTTTGGTTCTGTTCAGGCCTCCAATTGGATGAGGCGGATTTTTGTTGGGGAGAGCCACCTGCTTTACTCAGATGTTAGGCTCATCCAGAAACGCCTTCACAGATGATCCCGTAATAACGGTTAAGCAGATATCTGGGTATTCCATGGCCCAGTCAAGTTGACACATGAAATGTAGCCATCACAGGGCCTAAATGTACTGAAATCTATCTGCTTGCACTGACCTTTGTTTCTCTGCGTCCTTGTGAAAAGCCCTAGCATGCATGAGTATTACAGTCATCCGAACTTCACTCTGTTGATGCATGTGACATTGCTATTTGACCAGCACCGAATTAAAGTTGGATTGAATTAAGTGATGGTTTCTTTATATTTGCAGAGAAGGATTTATAGTACTTTCTTCCAGTTTAGTTGATTGTGGCTTGTTAATACTGAATCCATCAGTGGGTGTTTTTGTATGCTTCATTTTCTTCTATCCTTTCTGTCTTGGAGGGGTGTTTTAATACATGTGCTTAATCATTTTGACGAACTCTCAAATCTCTGGAGTGGCTAGTTGGCAGCAGAGGTTAACAAATTCCCGAGCAATTTACAAAAGCCACATTGATTGGCATGGAATTTGGTCAGCAAGTTGCTTCTATTAGAGTATGTCAGTGAGCTGCTGAGGTGAGAGGGAAGTGTATTTGTACTATCAGCTTCTTACCCTTTGTATGACTTGAGACAAACCCTTTGACTTCATTTCTAATGCCATCAAAACATGCACTACACCTAGGGGGCTGCTGGGAAGATTACATAAAATAAGAGTGTGTACAAAAAGCACTGCTGAGTGCATTACCTAGTTTATTTTAATTGACAAGACCTTCCCCTCTGGTAAATAATTGTTTTTATGGCTTATTTAGTTGATGTAGAATGGTGTTCTTGTCGTGCACCTGTTGTAACTCAAGTCTACTTCTCAGGGAGAGAAAGTATCACTTGACCTGTGGTTTTATCTGTTCTCAAATTGATTAATTCTAGGTTGAGGCCTGTTGATTCAGGCCTGATTTTAAAAAAAAACTTGACCAAATTAGAGCAAAGTAGGTAGTTGGGTTAAAGAAAATGTTTAAATGACAAGGTATTCAAAGAAATTCAGGATGTCAGTCTGAGATCCTAATGTGGGCTCTCTTCTGCAGTCTAGGTCACATACTTACTGTTCTGTGGCCCAGGGGCATCGTGGTGGCCCTCCTTGCAGCAGACTCTCAGATGATTGTGCGCTTCTACACATTAGCAGCCTGATTGGGTTTGAGCATTTATTTAAAACACTGAAACTTGTTGTTTTGACTTAGACTACATTCTTGGGGAGCAAAGGTACTATCAGAGGTTTTTTTGGTTTTGTTCCTTTTTTTTAATTTTATTTTATTATGTTATGTTAGTCACCATACATTACATCATTAGTTTTTGGTGTAGTGTTCCATGATTCATTGTTTGCGTATAACACCCAGTGCTCCATGCAATACGTGCCCTCCTTAATACCCATCACTGGGCTATCCCATCCCTCCACCCCCCCCTTCCCTCTAAAACCCTCAGTTTGTTACTCAGAGTCCATAGTCTCTCATGGTTTGTCTCCCACTCTGATCCCCCCCGCCTTCATTTTTCCCTTCCTACTATCTTTTTTTTTTTTTTTTTAACATATAAAGTATTATTTGTTTCAGGGGTACAGGTCTGTGGTTCATCAGTCTTAACAATTTACAGCGCTCACCATAGCACATACCCTCCCCAGCGTCTATCACCCAGCCACCCCATCCCTCCCACCCCCCACCACTCCAGCAACCCTCAGTTTGTTTCCTGAGATTAAGAATTCCTCATATCACTGAGATCATATGATACTTGTCTTTCTC
>NC_138380.1:26281795-26291226 GCF_054177405.1 Leptonychotes weddellii
CTGGGTCATAGGGTAGCTCTATTTTCAACTTTTTGAGGAACATCCATACTGTTTTCCAGAGTGGCTGCACCAGCTTGCATTCCCACCAACAGTGGAGGAGGGTTCCCCTTTCTCCACATCCTCGACAACATCTGTCGTTTCCGGACTTGTTAATTTTAGCCGTTCTGACTGGTGTGAAGTGGTATTCCATTGAGGTTTTGATTTGGATTTCCCTGATGCGGAGCGATGTTGAGCACTTTTTCATTTGTGTCTGTTGGCCATTTTGATGTCTTCTTTGGAAAAATGTCTGTTCATGTCTTTTGCCCATTTCTTGGTTGGATCATTTGTTCTTTGGGTGTTGAGTTTGATAAGTTCTTTATAGATTTTGGATACTAGCCCTTTATCTGATATGTCATTTGCAAATATCTTCTCCCATTCTGTTGGTTGTCTTTTGGTTTTGTGGACTGTTCCGTTTGCTGTGCAAAAGCTTTTTATCTTGATGAAGTCCCAATAGTTCATTTTGCCCTTGCTTCCCTTGCCTTTGGCGATGTTTCTAAGAAGAAGTTGCTGTAGCTGAGGTCAAAGAGGTTGCTGCCTCTGTTCTCCTCAAGGATTTTGATGGATTCCTGTCTCACATTGAGGTCTTTCATCCATTTTGAGTCTATTTTTGTGTGTGGTGTAAAGAAATGGTCCAGTGTCATTCTTCTGCATGTGGCTGTCCAATTTTCCCAACACCATTTGTTGAAGAGACTTTTTTCCATTGGACATTCTTTCCTGCTTTGTCGAAGATTAGTTGACCATAGAGTTGAGGGTCCATTTCTGGGCTGTCTGTTCTGTTGGTTTTGTTCCTTTCTAGGCTATCCTAAAAGTGCACTTCCTACCACCAGTATTCTAGTTTTGGTAAATAGCTCCAATTTCTATATTTCTACCTTTTTAATGAATGTATCAGAAAAACTGTAGATTCTTCCACCTGTTGCTTCTGGATTAAAGAGCTGTGAATTTCTAGCCCAGGACTTTTTACTTTTTTACTGTTGTGTTAATTTTCTGTGAAGCTGTTTTATCCCTGCTTGATTTTTGGAGGTTGAGCCTGAGGTTTGTGCCGGGTATATTCCATTAAATTTCTGCTTTTTTTCTCCTTGAGATGATTATATGTAATGATTTTCTTTGTCTTTTAAATGTCATCCTAAGAAGACAAGTTAGGGATGACTTGGAATTAGCATACTGTAAACACATTCCTTGATTTGCTCTCAAATATATTTGATACTTTTTCCTTATGCTGATCTGCACTCTTGCATCATTAATTTGTCGTAAGCAAACTAAAAATGTGTTAGGCTGAGATTTTATGAGATTTTAATTTAGAGATTTTATGAAATGTTCTCTCAGAAATTTAATGGAAAACATGAATTCCGCTAGACATTTGCAGTCGCTTATTGCAGTCCTGTTAGTGTGAGTGTAGAAGCAGGCCTATGGGACTGCGCCAGTAGGGGGTGGGTTTGTGAGGCGGTGACTTCGCTGGTGCAGGGGTCCTCAGCAGGGAATGGAAGTAGTGAAAAAGAACAGCATGCGTCTGCCCAACTGCTTACCCACTTCCAAAGAAATTTTCTAGGCCACATTCGGATAAGAGCGAAGTTATTTTGGAATATTAACTGGGGGGAAAGGTCTGTGAGTGTTGTGAGCGTAGTGTTCCATTTTGCTGGAAGTCAAAAGAGGATTTAAAACCAGTCAGGGATTTCATTTGAAAAGCCAAGGATTTTTTTTTTTTTTCTGCTTTTATGTGACGGTTTGTGGATACTTTAGTATCTGTTGTTTCCTTTTAGTATTTCCCTAGCCTGTGGATAACTAGTTAGCTTAAATAGATTGATAACACTGGCTTTTCGTATTATGTGCAAGGTGTTCAGATAACAGAGGAAAAGAAATCAATAATGTTCCATTTGCTATTAGTTTAAATGTTGATATTTTCTTCAGGGGAAATTGGGCAGAAGAAGGGGAGCTCTCCTAAGAACACTGGTTCTTGGATGCTCACCACCCCCACCCTGGCCTATTTCTTACTGGTGAATGAACAAACTGGATGGTTCACTTCCTTTCTGTGTCCTTCAGGGGTGTGCTGCTATTTTTATTTAAAACATTCTGTGAATTACTAGATCAGACATCAGCATTGAAACATCAATATCAAGGACAATCTAAAACAAAGGTCTCAGATTCATTAATCAAAATTTTCTTTTGAATTCCTTTCCTATACCGTAGGTGGAGTAGACTGAGGCAGCTGTCTAGTTAAACCTGTGCATGAATTTCCTGTCAAACTCATTTACTTGCTTTCTCATTTTCTTTTTAAAATTTCACCAATCTTGAGTAATTTCCTAGGAGGGAAATACACACAAATGTCGTGACATTTGTCCAGTTAATTTATTATATATACTTCAAGTCAAACTCAATCTAGGCAGGAATGCTCATTCTAGACCTAATGATGTTTGCCTTTTCTTTTGATTTTAGGAGGTTGTTTAATGAAAAGTGCCATAGACTGAAAAACGAAACATGAGGGTAGCAGGTAAGATACTTAATTCAGTAGAAATAGTTTTACTTTTCACATAACTTGTTTATTTAAATGGCTAAAAGAGAGAGTAAATAATCTTTTTCTATATTAAGAACAAAGCTGATATATATATATTTATATATATATATATTTAGTCTGTTATATATATATATAGAGAGAGAGAGAGACTAAATCACTACTTCGCCTACTTTTTTATGTAGTCAGTAAATCACAAATTGGACAAACTTTTGTGAAAATTATTTATACGAAATTTTTTTAAGTTACGGCTTTAATGTTTATGTTCTTACACATTAAGCTTATTTGCCTAATAGAATAAAATGCCCATATAAGTAACAATTTTGATAACCTAATAAGGAGACTGATTTTTGTTTTTGCTAATAAGTTCTTGCTTTTTGAGAAAAATAAGTCATAAAGTTTAGAAGAAGCTTACGTCTTTGCTATATATGTACTTACCTAGAAACTGGAAACTGGTGTATGTGAACAATTCGGTAAAATGTATGTTTGCTTAAGTGAATATTTGCTGGTTCGAGTTCAATCTGCATAAGTGAGGTTATGTCTAAGATAAGCATATTGAGGAAATTGCAAAACACAGCTTGATGTTCATAGTATTAAGGGAACTGTCTTTAAACATTATAAAAAGTTGCATAAATAATGGGAGAGGCTGATGACCTCTTCCTGCCTTGATTGTGAAAGTGTTTTCTCCCAGCACCACCCCTCCTTCAGCACAGCCAAGACCCTAGAGGAAACGCACACTTTACGTAGAAATTTCTACTATATGTGTTTCCAACATAGAAGGTAACTTGTAATTTCTCAAAATCGAGATAGCCTTTCTTGTAATTATCATCTTCTCACCAGCAAGCCAAGTAAAAATAGGGACACACTCAGATTAGTGCAGTCCATGGCTAGAAGGAAGAGAGAGTCTCATGGAAAGTTAAGAATGGGGACTATGACAATAGCCAAACTATGGAAAGAGCCTAGATGTCCATCAACAGATGAATGGATAAAGGTGTGGTATATATATACATATATATATCTCTCTACACAGTGGAATATTATGCAGCCATCAAAAAGTGAACTCTTGCCATTTGTAATGACGTGGATGGAACTAGAGGGTATTATGCTAAGTGAAATAAGTCAATCAGAGAAAGACAAGTATCATATGATCTCACTGATAGGACGAATTTGAGAAACAAGGCAGAGGATCATAGGGGAAGGGAGGGAAAAATGAAACAAGACGAAATCAGCGAGGGAGACAAACCATAAGAGACTCTTAATTTCAGGAAACAAACTGAGGGTTGCTGGAGTGGAGGGGGATGGGAGGGATGGGGTGGCTGGGTGATGGACATTGGGGAGAGTATGTACTATGGTGAGCACTGTGAATTGTGTAAGACTGATGAACCACATACCTGTACCCCTGAAACAAATAATACATTATATGTTAATAAAAAAAATTAAAAAAAAAACCTTGTAAAGTTGTTGAAAGGATTAAAATTTTAACCCCCCCCCCCCCCAAAAAAAAGAATGGGCACTATGGTGTGGTATGGTCCGGCCCCTTTATGTCCAGAGTTGAATGGTGACTAGCTCTGGAGGAGTCCGCTCTGTAACGGAAGTTCTAGAACTCTAACATTATGGAGGCTGTTCTAGTATTCACCTGCCTGCTCCTTTCTGGGGCCATCTGTTTATTCTATTACCAGTTCATTTCTCCATCTCGAACTTTTCTCTGCCTTAGAGCTTTTATTTCCTCCTAGTTCCTCTGATGGTCCAGTGCCAGTGAATAGGTCTTGGTTGAAGACTCACTTCTGCCAGTAACTAGTTATGTGACCTTAGGCAAGTGATCAAAAGATTTTCAGCCTTGATTTCTTTTCTGTAAAATGAAAATAATACATTGGAAAGCTGTGCTAATGCGATTATGCTTGGAAAGCATTTAGCTCTATAGAAGGCGCTCAGTAAATGGTGTGTGTGTATTGTATACACAAATGTATATATGTACATATGCGTATATATGACGTATATGACGTATGCAGTTTGTTTAGTGTAGGCTCACATCTAACTCTAATTGAGTTTAGTCTAGAACTTTCATGTATTATAACCTTGATATTTTATTCATTTTAATATTTTAATCTTAAACAGTAAAGTTTCATATATCTGTTCTAAGGGACAGGGAAAAGGTATCTCTGGTTGCACATGCTCATGATTGCTAGAAAATGAGTGGTTAAGGCTGTCATGTGATATACAGTCTTCCAGCCCTTGGTCTTAAGTGATCAAGAAGGAATGTGTCACCTCTTACCATTCATCTATTTAGCAAACACTTGTTGAGAGGAATGACTATGTCCGGGCACTCTGCTAGATCCTTGGGGGCAAGAGCTCAAAGCCTATTGGAATTTTGCTCTCTTAGGCACTAAACATGTAGGCAACTTGTAGTTGCTTTTGAAAATAAGAAGTGATTTTTGGAGGGGAGAAGGTTGGACACAGGAGGTGCAGAGATTGATTAGGTTAGTGAGGCTTCCTCACTGCCATCTCATTTCTGTGTTTGTAGAGTGTTTCTAAATAGAAGTGAGGAGCTCTGTGAAACCAGCACTTCTCAGCATCACTGGCCCTTTGAGAGCATCAGTTCATTCTCTTCCTGCTCCTTGAAGGATGTAGTCCTAGTTCTTGAGGTTTAGGAAATTAGAGCGAACACATAGTTCCTTTTTTACTCTTCCTTACCCACTGAGTTGAGTTTTGGTAGTGTTTTAGGAGAAGGTGGTAATTTGGTGCTAGAACGGAGTACTGTACCAAGCACTGGGCCCCATCAGGATTCCTGGATTCTGGGCCTTCTGCTGCTGTGATGTTATTTGTAATCGGGCGCATTTGCCTGACCTCTGGGCTTTTGTTTCCTTAAGGGTGGAGAGATGCCTGCTGATCCATCTACCTCTTTTAGATCAATATAAATTAAACTTTTGGTAAGAGGGGAATGGAGATGGTACAGGCAAATATTAGTATTGTTCCTGAAAAACCTAATGAGATGCTCTGAGATCCTAGGGGAGAGGGGAGGATATTTCTTCCTTGTCATTTTCCATTTCCTTTCCTGTCTTGCACTTTTTTTTTTTCTTTCCTAGATTTGCCTAGCTATGGAGAAAAAAGACAAGTCTTCGATTCCTGTTAAGCAGTTAGTTAGCTAGTAGCTGGTAGCGCTAACTCTGTGAGGCACCCAGAAATGGTTAAAGGTAGAAAGGTATGAAAGTCTACGAGCGTGTCTTGATGGAGCTTATCATGTAACCGCATTATGAAGCATGTGCGATAGGTGCTAGATTAAGTCCTCTAGGATTCCAGGAGGATAAGTGTAAGGATGAACACTTTGTTGTTCACCATAGCAGGAGTGCTTGTGTAGCTCTAAGAGACAGGATGGTTGGTGATAGGACAGGAAACCTGTTATATGTCACTTGAGAGTTCCTTACTTAGCGTCATGGTGTTGCCGTAGTATTTCCACAAGGTCCCGCGTTTTTGTATTATCCCTGTATAGTGTTGCCCTTTATATTTGGACAGGGTTAGGAATGCGTCATCCCACATACTTGGTGATGGTGTTCCATTTGCCATGATACTTTTGTGTAGTTTCGGTTTTTTGTTGTTGTTGGTTTTGTTTTTGTTTTTTCATGAGAAAACTAGGCAGATGAGTCAAGCAGTCCTGTGTTTGGGTTACTGGCCAATCTGATAATTCTTTGATCAGGAAAATCCCTTATCTTGATGGATGGTGGGTGCCGTTTTTGTTGTAACTCAAGTAAAATTAAGATCCAATAGATAAAATTTATTAGTTTTAAGAAATTTTTTTATAAGCTTAAATTTTTCATGAAAACGCATTCGTAAAAGTTCTGTGGTCTCAGGAGCTCATGCCGAATTATTTCTGCCCCTTTCTAGGTGCTGCAAAGTTGGTGGTAGCTGTGGCAGTATTTTTACTGACATTTTATGTTATTTCTCAAGTATTTGAAATAAAAATGGATGCAAGTTTAGGAAATCTATTTGGTAAGTTCCATTTTTTTCCCCTTTCTTAAATCTTGTTTTTGATTGGTTGTCTATAAATTTTTACCAATTATCAGCATCAAGTCACTCTGCTGTTTAGTCTGTCTAGAAAAGAAAATGTAAATATGTCAGTAAGTGAGATCCATTAGAATATTCTAAAATACGCAATAGGAAGTCTTAAAAATAATTCCGTATAAAGCATGAATCTTCAACATTTGGAATAGATTTAATGGGGTCTATTTCATTCATGGCATTCTAAATGAATATTCTGGAAGATACCACATGCTATTCGAGTCAGCTGCTAGAAAACTTGGAACCAAATCTAGCCCTCAGTTAGTAAGTGGAGTCATGATAATGCATTTTAAATACCAGCCACAGAAATCCATCTTGCTTTCCTACCCTTATTTCCTTCTGCATCATTTTTCTCTTTGCCAATTTATTTAATGCTATATTGTAAACATACCATTGTAAGCTACTTTAACTCAGTTTTTTAACAAAATTCTTAAGTTAGTAAAATAAGTTAACTTTTGGAATGTTTGAATAAGCTTTGGTTGAAACATTAAGGTATTAAAAAATTATGCATGAAAAGTGAGAATATGAAACCTAGAAACAGTATTTTGACCCATGAGACAGAAATCTGTTGGAACAACTTTGAGATCTCTGGAATAGGGAGTTTTGCTTTCCATAAATTAGTATTTGGAAGGGATCCCAAGACCTCGTTCACTTCTTCTCACATCTAGTTTCAAGACTCCCTTAAACCAGTGGTCCTCCAGCTTTAATATCAAAGGAATCTCCCCGGGATCTTGGCATACAGACTCGGATTCAGTGTCTGGGATGGGGCCTGAGAGTCTGCATTTCTAACAAGCTCCCAGGTGATGCTGAGGTTTCTACTCACAGACCCACATACTGAGTATCGAGGCTTTAGACAATTCTGATGTGTAATCATCAGTTTCTGTATAACCATTTTCAGGTCACTTTTCTTGCAAAAACTACTTAAAAGTACTTTTTATATTGCACTGAATTCTGTCTTTTATACTCCCCAGTAGTATCAGTGCACTGATCTTCTGTCTGCTGGAGTTCCCTTCCACACCAATGAGCTCTCAAATGGTTAAACTGCAGTCATACTCCTTCAGGCCATCTTTTTTTGTAAGTTTTCATCTTCTCCAGTTACGGAATTCCCCCCACTCTGAACCATTCCTCTCAGTGTACTGGCTGTTTTCTTCCTGAACCATCTGTTTTTCAGTACCCATTTTAAAATGAAGTATCCAGGGGTGCACCTGGGTGGCTCCATCGATCAAGCGTCCAACTCTTGATTTTGGCTCAGGTCATGATCTCAGGGTCGTGAGATCCAGCCTCCTGTCAGGCTCCGCACTGGGCATGGTACCTGCTTAGGAGTCTCTCTCTCCCACTCCCTCTGCCCGCCCCTTAAAAAAAATACACACACACACACACACACACACACACACATAAGGATTCAGTATAGAGTAGTCATTACAAAGTACAGTGGTATCTTCTACCTACTTCTACCTACTTCTGTTACTACGAAGAGGCCTGCCTGGTGTCCTTTGAGAGCACAGCTGGTTGTGGTTGAATAATGGGGCAGAAAAACACTGAAGGCTTTGAGGACTTGTTCAGGGTCACTGGGAAAACAATGTGTATGGCCAGGTCACCTAAGAAAGGTTGATGGTAAGGGAAGAAGATTGTGGCAGAAGCAAGTTGAATGTTTTGTTAATTTTAAGATTTTATTTATTTATTTGACAGAGAGAGACACAGCGAGGGAGGGAACACAAGCAGGGGGGTGTGGGAGAGGGAGAAGCAGGCTTCCTGCAGAACAAGGAGCCCGACGTGGGGCTTAATCCCAGGACCCTGGGATCATGACCTGAGCTGAAGGCAGACGCTTAACGACTGAGCCACTCAGGCACCAGTTTTTTTCTTTTTTGAAGTACTGTAGAGACTCGCTTGTCTATAGCTTTGGGCAGAGATTCAGGGAATTACAAGTCAATGGGATGAGACTGAACAAACAAGAAAAAGAGGGTTCTTGAAAGAAGGAAGGCAATGGGACCATTGGTACACATAAAAAAACTACTTTGGAAACAGGCCCAGTGTTTTCAGAGAGAAGAAGCTTGGGCGAATCCACAGCCGCGCTCGCCCTAGTTTGGCTCTTCATCTCTAGTCTGGACCGTCTGTGTAAACATCGCAGGGATGCTCCATGTCTGTTTCTCGTCCTTGGTATCTGTGCTTCATCGCTGCCAGAGCAGTTCTCTTAACACTCATGAACCTTTGGTACTTCTGACAACTAGAGAGTAAAATCAGAGTCCCTACTTAGGATGGCACGCTCACACCCTCAAGCCGCCTCTGCCCCTCCCCTCCTTACCTCGTGCCTTGCACTTGCTGTGCCGGTCTGCACAGCATCTGTAGACCCACACCCCAGCCTTGCTTATGCCAGTTCCTCACACTGCACATCTTTCTCAACCCCCCTTCCTCCGTTAATCCTTCTCATTTTTCAGAACTGCATAAATGCCCTTCTTGAGAGAAATTATATTTGAACCTCCCCCTTTTCCTATTAGAATGTGTAGCTTCTTTTTTGAACTGTTTGTTCCTAAAGCATAGTACTTATATCTCAATTTGGCACTCATTTTATTCTGCCTTACATTGTATAATGTCTTTTATTTTCCACGTGTCTGTTTCCCCTTATTAGAGAATGAATCTTTTTTTTTTTTATTCTTATGTTAATCCCCATACATTACATCATTAGTTCTAGATGAAGTGTTCCATGATTCATTGCTCGTGCATAACACCCAGTGCTCCATGCAGAACGTGCCCTCCTCAATACCCACCACCAGGCCAACCCATCCTCCCACCCCCCTCCCCTCTAGAACCCTCAGTTTGTTTTTCAGAGTCCATC
>NC_138380.1:26291326-26385497 GCF_054177405.1 Leptonychotes weddellii
AGAGGATGAATCTTAAGGGCAGTAACACCTTGGTGCTTCACCCGGCTCTAGCGCTGGGCCGTACATGTAGACAGTACATGCTGATTGGATGGAAAATGGATGTAGGTGATTGAGGATTAGGATTTTTACATGGGGAGGAAGAGTATTTCCAAAGTGGGACTCATTTAAGGCTATATTAATTGAAAAGCCCCTGGTAGTCAGCTATGAAAAGACGCTGAGCTATTTTAACTAGAATAGTTGTCTCTTAATTTTCATTTTGATTTTCCCTAATGTTGGGGATCCACAAGGTTTTATTGTGTGTGTTTTAGGTATTTGATTTACACATTCTTAGGACAGATGGCTTATTTTGTTATCATAACTGAAGTCTTACACTATATCCACAAAACCTTACTGGATTCCAATTTATTGAATTGGTGAAAATTTAATTTGTTATATTTTAATTCTCATCACAGAATAATTGGGCAAAGATGAAGATAGGGTTGTCTTTGCCATTTGCTTAGCATTTAACTCAGTTTACCAAAGGGTGATAAGTTTAACTCAACATTAGAATTGTTTCTATAATCAGTATACTAGTGGATCCCATGAGGTGAACTACAGTTGTATTGGTGGTGAATTTTTCCTTTTTTTTCTATGTGTTGATATAATAGCTTACTTGATAGTTCTATAAATTTAGATTCAGGTTATTGTATAGTACTATTATAGAAAAATAAAATGAACTATTTCTAGAATGGAATGAAAATTTTGCTCACAATTAGTTGAAATTACTAAAATACATTGTGATTTTTTAAAAACAAGCTTTTCACACAACTTTTTGAGATAATTGTAGGTAGATGCACATGCATTTGTGGGAAGTAATACATAGAGATCCTGCATACCCTTTACACAGTTTCTCATATTGGTAACATCTTAGAAAACTATCTACAGTGTCACAACCAGGATATCAGCGTGGATACAATCTGTGAGTTTTAGTTATGATTGCATTTTAACACAGTGTTAGTTTTCAGCATGGATACTTAAAACTAGTGAATGTACTAAACACATTCCAAATTATTTTTGGATATATAACTGCAGTACTTACTGTTCTATTGAGTTGATTTATTTTTACCCTCAGATTTAAACCATTGAAATAGTATATACATAAATTACTTGACATTATTAAAAACTAAAGTATGAAATAGTTCTGATTTCTGTAGCTTGACTTATTGGATGGCATTCATTGATGAAACCCAAATCTGAAAAAAAAATTCCAAGTGAATTCATTTTATCAGCTCATCTGATAAGAGGAGATAATAATGATTAAGCCATTAACCTTTTTCTTGAAGAAAGTAAGTGTTCTAATTCTATTTGATATGTTACTTATTTCATAGATATTGGAGACATTTGTTTTTCAGTCATTTTAAATTATTTTTTAAGAATTCTTCAGTCATCATATAAGCCATAAAAACAACTAGTAATTTGAAAATTAAATTCAGTTAATGTAAAAGATTCAGCAGTCAGTGAGCTTCTTTAGCTTTCCAGAGATATTTTATATCTAAACTGTACAAAAGCTCAGTTTATCTTGATGCAATTTAATCTTGAATAATTCATGATTATTATTCCACAGTTAAAAATGGTGCCTGGCTGTTTATTTTCTTAAAATAAAAATTTTATTTAATTTATTTATTTTAAAGATTTTATTTATTTATTTGCCAGATAGAGACACATAGAGAGAGGGAACACAAGCAGGGGAGTGGGAGAGGGAGAAGCAGGCCTCCCACAGAGCAGGGAGCCCAGTGTGGGCGGGGCTCGATCCCAGGACCCTGAGATCATGACCTGAGCTGAAGGCAGACGCCTAATGACTGACCCACCCAGGTGACCCTAAAATAAAAAATTTTAAATAAAACTTGAAAAAAATGCAAACCAAATGAAAAATGTTTATTATTATTCCTTAAAGTGAAAAGCTGTATATTGGAAGAAACTAAGAATTAAAGCTGTTAGGGTAGTTGGAAGAATACAAGTTGCAGGGAAGGAGGGATTTTTGCTGGCCTGCTGTGCCCATACTCTACATATGGAGAACATCCCATTTTATTTGTGAAAATTTACCTGTCTGGCTTTCAGGTGTTAAAATTCTCAGAATTGCAGGCTCAGTAGAGGGCTTTTGGTTTTGATAAATATTAGATAAAAATTAGTTTTCATCTGGTCTGGGAAGAAAAGTCTTTCCAAGACTTGTTTGTTGTTGTTTAAAGATTTTACTTATTTTTTGAGAGAGCGTGTGTGCACTCAAGCGGGGGAGATACAGAGGGAGAGAATCTCAAGTGGACTCTGAGCTGAGTGCAGAGTCTGACAGGGGGCTCAATCCCACGACCCTGAGATGGTGCGTGACCTGAGCTGAAACCAAGATTTGGATGCTTAACTGACTGAGCCACCCAGGCTCCCCTATTTGTTTTTTTTTTAAACCTTTAGCCTCTTTTCTCTTTATTCTTACACAGAGTAAATGGAGGTGATGTTAGTATTTAAAAGTCTAATGATTAAAAAACTGGTTTTCCCCAGATCCTATCCCAGTAACATTTTTTGAATTAAATAGCATTTACCTTTTTTTTTTTTTTTTTTTAATCTCTTAAGTTTGACAAGCAACCTAGCTTGACCATTTTATAGGCTCATCCCTGGCTTTTCTTCTACCTCCCTTTGCTCAGCCACACTCCTCTTTGAGCATTAGTTGATTATTGATGTCTCTAAATTCTCTAATCAGCTCTCTGATTTTAAATCCAGAGGCCTCTCTGGTCAGCCTTTGTTAACTTTCCCATTTATATCTTCATCCCAGATCTCATTTAGGGTGGCTTTGAGACTTTCCCACTTGGATCGTCTCCAAGTATCTAAAATTGGCAGGTTCAGCAACGAACCCATTCCTTACCCCTATCTCCTCACTAGATTATGAGCATCTGAGTGCAGACATGGTGTTTTTGTTCATTGGTTCATGTGAATGAATAAATGAAGGCTTCTAGGGCGCCTGAGTGGCTCAGTTGGTTAAGTGACTGCCTTCGGCTCAGGTCATGATCCTGGAGTCCCGGGATCGAGTCCCGCATCGGGCTCCTTGCTCAGCGAGGAGTCTGCTTCTCCCTCTGACCCTCCCCACCTCATGCTTTCTCTCTCTCTCAAATAAATAAATAAAATCTTTAAAAAAAATAAAATAAAATAAATGAAGGCTTCTAAAGCCAAATGTCCAAGAGGCAAACTTGACTGCTGCCTTTCCATCATCCCTCCATCTGGTCCATTCTCAAGTCCCATCAGTGTTGCTTCCTTAGTTGTTCTGAACTGGTCTACTTGTTTCAAACCCACAGTCATTACCTTTGTTCCAGCTGCTATGCCTTTTTACCTGGACTACTTTAGCAGCATCCTGGTCCTTGTGGACTCCTTGTCTTCAGTCTTGAATCCTCTCCAGTCAGAAGGGTTGTTCTGAAAGCTCCCTATCCTGGCATCCTGCCCTGAGCAGGACTAGCAGTTTTTATGCATGTGATCAGAGGACCTCAGACATTTCCCATTTTGCAATGCAATAGGAGTTTGGGTGCTAGAGTGAAATAGGACTTTGAAAACGATCTCTGCCAGTTATTAATTATGACTTGAAACAAATCAAATCAGTAAACCTCTCAGTTCCCAGTTTCTTTCTCTTTGAAACAGGAATGATGATTAAATCAGTAATACATGCAAAAGTACTTGATAAGAGTACCCAGCATATATGAATGAGCTCTGTTATATTACCCCTATTCTGATCCCACTGTCTTCCCCATATCTTGTTACCATAAGTTAGGCATACCAGAATTCCTGATTTGAACAGTGTTTTTCTGTAAATATTTTAACACCTGAGTCTGATGATATGTGTTTGTTCAGGGCAAAGTGAAGTTGAGAATATCTAGTGTTTATGCTGCTAATCACTCTCTGGGCTTTAATTTTGTTTACAAAAGTGAGAGCTTTGGACCAGATGATCTCTAGAATTGATGTTTCCCTTACTTTTATGCCATAATTAAGGAAATTAAAAGAATGATCCCAGTAGTCCCAGCACTCTAATTTACTAAATGGTCTTTTTTTTTTTTTTCCTTCAAGTCTTTGTCCTTATCCATGAATATGTTTCGTATAGATAAGGCTTGATTTTTTGCTTTATTTCATGCATTAGACTTTCTCCATGTTACTCCCATTGCTTTTATGACTTCAGTGGCATGTAATATTTTGAGTGTTTTATAGAGTTAATGAGCCTTCATTTACTTGGTAATTTTCCTCTTTTTAAACATTTACATATTATTTTTCAGTTTTAACTTTCTGTTTCCAGTTTCAGTTCTGGACTTACAGGAAATTCTCAATTATCTAAAATAGTATAGAACTTTTTAAAAACCCAGTGACTATTTATAGTCATACAGCTGACAAATATTTGTGACACCGCATACTTATTAGCCAAATCGGGAAGTGGCTGCCCACAATACTGTCGATGATCTGAACTGTAATTCCCTAGACTGGGATCAGATGTTAGTGCTTTTTAAAAAGCTCTAAGTGTAGATGGCCAGGTTGAGATCTGCTGCATTAAAGTTTAGATTTGATCATAAGATTCTGGCTTCCTTGAACTGATAAATTATAAAAGGCTTAGTAATTGACCTTATTTTGTTTATTACACCCAATACATTTCTATTCTAGAGAAATTAAACTCCTCACCACCACCATCCCTCTTGTGTTCCCTGCCCCCGAATCTCCTAGCCTAACCACCAAGATAAGTTTATATATATTCTCCAGGACTTTATATGCATGTGTACACAACACCTGTGTACAGCAGGATCAACTTTTAAACGCCATAGTAGTCACCGAGTATATATTTAAGGTCATTTAAAGGGAAGTTTGAAATAGTGTATGGTATCAGTTATATGTGAAATCTAAAAAGGAAAAACTCAGAGAAACAGTAAAATGGTGGTTAGCAGGGGTTGGGAGGAAGGTAAGGGGGAGACTTTGCTCAAAGGGTCTAAACTCCCAGTTACAAGATTAACAAGTTTGGGGATCTCTAATGTAGCATGGTGATTATAGCCAGTAATAACTGTATCATATACTTGCATGTTGATTAGAGAGTAGATCTTAAATGTTCTTGCCACAAAAAGAGAAATGGTAACTATGTGATGGGATGGAGGTGGTAGCTAATACTATACTGGTTATCATTTTGCAATTTATAGATGTATCAAGTCAACATATTGTACACCTAAACTTACAGAATGTTCTGTGTTGATTATGTCTTAAGAAAGCTGGAAAAAATTGAAAAAGAAATCTAAAAAGAAATTAAGTTCGTAGAGTATCTTTCTGATTGAGATTTAAATTATAACTAGAAATAAAAATAAAATATAAAGAATAAAATGTTCTATCAGTAATAAAATACTACCATCCATAATTCCTCTGCATAATTGTTTGTAGTGAGTTTTGTAGCCTAAAGTTACTTTCACACTTTTTCTCTAGAGCAATATTGTTTTTTATTTTATGTCTTTTAGTTCCAAATGTGTTTAAAAAGTGGATATTTGACAATAGCTTTATTCCTTCTAACAAAGATAACCTTTTTTTTTTTTTTCCTAGCAAGGTCAGCATTGGACACAGCTGCGCGTTGTAAGTATTTCATGTCAATATTTTGCAGACGGTTTATTCTGTTTTATCTTAGGCATATGAGCACTTAAAATCAAACAATGGAGAGATTTCAACTTGAGCAAAATTGAGTTAGAACTTTTTAAGTTATAAGGATGCTATTTGAATGGACAGCTTAATATTCTTGGTATATATTGGTATTCATAATGGATATTTTATTAGTGTTTTTAGTTTCAGTAGTGTAAGTACAGAAAATGTGTGAAAGAAGAGTTCCTCGTTAGAACTAGAACGTGAGCAGATATTCAGTGTCAGTGATGTGTTAGGCTTTTTACTCATTCTAGAGTTAATAGTGTATTGTGCATATATGGACTAGAAATGTAAAGTAGCAATTCAAAACCTCCCCTATCCTGAATTTTTTTAAAAAGATGTATTTATTTATTTTAGAGAAAGAGAGAGCGAGCATGAGCAGTAGGGGCAGAGGGAGAGGGAAAGAGAATCTTAAGCAGACTCCGGGCTGAGCACAGAGCCCCACGCAGGACTCAGTCTCACGACCCTGAGATCATGACCTGAACTGAAACCAAGAGTCTGTCGCTTAACTGGCTGTGCCACCCAGGTGCCCCTCCCCATCCTGAATTTTAAAAATAAATTTAAAAATAATTAGAAGGGAGATGGCTGGGGGATGGGCAAAAATGGGTGAAAGGGAGTAGGAGAAATAAACTCCACGTTTAAAAATTAACAAGTCAGAGGAATAAAAGCTATAGTGTAAAAATATAATCAGTTGTATTTTGATAGTGTTGTATGGTGACAGATGGTAGCTACACTTGTGAGCATAGCGTAATAACATGTAGAGTTGTTGAATCTCTATGTTATACACCTAGAACTAATGTAATATTGTTTGCTAAATTAAAAACTTTAGAAAAATAAAAAAAGTAATTAGATAAAATATATTTACCTTCATCAAGATCAATTACTTGATTCATTTATGTCAATTATTAGCTTGTTTCCTAGGAAGTTCTGTTTTTTGTTTTGTATGTATTTTAAGATACATATATCTTGGTGTTTTTACATAATGCTCTTTCTGGTTTAAGATATGAAACAAACTGATTATAGAGTCTACTAATACTTTTTTAAAAACATTTCTCCCCAAAGCTACAAAACCCCCCAGATATAAATGTGGAATCTCAAAAGCTTGCCCTGAGAAGCATTTTGCTTTTAAAATGGCAAGTGGCGCAGCCAATGTGGTGGGACCCAAAATCTGTCTGGAAGACAATATGTAAGTATTTATCAGTTTGGAAGTATATGATGTGCTATTAAATTATAGCAAATTGAACCTGAGTTTAATGGATCTTTTGAAAATATATGGGGCGTGTTTTAAAAAGTGATTTCAGTTTTCATTACACAATTTCTTCTCCCATGTGTTTAAAGAGCCTTAAAATTCTGAAATTTTGGGGTGCCTGGGTGGCTCAGTCGGTTAAGCTTCTGCCTTCGGCTCGGGTCATGATCCCAGGGTCCTGGGATAGAGCCTCGCATTGGGCTCCCTGCTCTGCAGGGAGCCTGCTTCCCCCCTCCCACTCCCCCTGCTTGTGTTCTCTCTCTAGCTGTGTCTCTGTCAAATAAATAAATAAAACCTTTAAAAAAATTCTGAAATTTCATATTAGAGTGACATAAGAACATAGCATTTATTCAGCTTCATGTAAAGATGAGGGATTTCCTCTCTGAATCCTCTAGACGTGGGCTGTCCCATCCGGTAGCCATAGACACATGTGATGATTTAATTCTGATTCTTAAGTAATCAGGAAAAAATTAATTCATTTAAATGAATTAAAATTAAAAGTTCAGTTCCTCAGGCACACTAGCCACATTTCAAGTGCTCAGTAGCTACCCATGGCTTGTGCCTACCCAGCTGAATACAGAGCATTTCCACCATTGCAGAAAGTCCCATTTGACAGCACTGCCCTAGATAACGAATGCTCTGTCTCACAAACATCCTTTGTTTTAAACGTCTGAGTGCCTGTTGAAGTGTGAAATAATCCAGTAATAACCTCCCCCTGTTGTGATACAGAACTGTTTGCCACTAAGTGGAATGGTTTTCTGTACTGAGATGCTCTACCAAGTACAGTTTTTAAGTTTTCAGCCTCCTGCCTTAGGGTTGACGATCACTTGTATGTGAAGTTGGTGTCTGAGATCACAAGCCCTTCCTTTAGGTTGATGCTTTTAATCTGCTCTTCCCTGGACAATCAGACAGATGAGCTGTGCACAGCAGCAGGGTGTGATGCAGGGCAATGGGGGTGAGCGAGATGAGATTGAGGGAGAAGGGCCAGGCCAGTAGGAACTTAAAGGCCGTGCAGGTAAGGAGATGAGATCTTTTTCTGAGTGTTTGAGTCGTCGAAGGTTTTCAGATTCTGGCATGTCATTTGATTTATGTTGAAAAAATTATCTGACTGATGTATGAAATGATTTGGGAAATAGAATAGAGAGAACAACTGGAAGGCCATTGCCAGTAGCTGCCAAGGCTCTCACTGCCCCTCTCCACAGTGGTGACAGGGCTTTTTTCATGTGCATTCACTAAATCTATCAATAGATGCTAAAAATATGTAAGTAGAAATTTTAATATTTTCCTGCACATGCCCTGAATACATGCACACTCATTTTGGAGACGACTAGTCCAGATCAGTGCTTCTCAGTGGGGATGATGTTGCTCCCCAGGGGACATTTGCCAAGGTCTATAGGCATTCTGCGATGTTTTGGCTACAGTGGCTCTACTTGGCTCTACAGTGGCTGGGATGCTCTGACCCATTCCCCCAGTGTGGCAGGACGGCCTTGCCACGTGAGTTATTGGGGCCGTAACGTCCTCATAGACTGAGTTCGAGAAACCTCAATATAGACAAAAGACGATATTAAGATTAGGGTGGTGGTTATGGTTTTAAGGACAGGTTAGATGCATCAGATATATTATGGAGATTAACATGGATTTCAAACTTCTCATTAGCTTGGGATAGAAAATCTTGGGTATAAACATCAAGTGTCACACAATACAGGAATTGTAGCTCTTTTTATTTTGCATTAGAGAACCCATTAGAATTATCTTACGTTCAAGATACAGCTTTTATTTTAGGCATATACTCATTTGATTTCAGTTTATATGAAGTTGATATTAGGATAATACTTCGCCTTTTATTATAATCTTAATGTTTGGTATAGGAATATACAGCAAACTATTTTGATGGATTTATTCATTTACTTTACCTTGAGGGGCCAGATAGTATTTTTGACTGTAAGGGTCAAGAGGTAAAATCAAGGAAAGTGTATAAGTACTTATATAAACATTTAAAGTGTAACCATTTAAAAATATAAAAACCATTCTAAGCTCAAAAATAATAACCCCCCCCCCCCAAAAAAAACAAAAACAAAAAACAAACCACAGGCAGTTGGCTAGATTTGTCCCATGGGCTATAGTTTGTTAAACCCTGCTCTAAACTGATCATTTTAAGATGTGGTATTTAAAACATAAAGTAGGTATTTTAAACAAAACTATGTGCAAAGATGTAGAATCTGTCTACAGATTACATAGTATTTTCTTTAGATTTTCGTCTGGAGGTGTGGAATGGTTGTAGGGGAACCTTCATATTCATGAAAGATAAAAGAAAACACTTCCACTTGTGTGAATAAGACCGGTTTATATATTTATAAATTGACATATTAAAAATCTTCAAGTTTGTCATTTGCTAGTTACAGGTTTTAAAAATTGATTAGCTGCTGCCCTCTTGTGGGAAGCCTCTGCCATTCTGCTTCTTTGTTGCCTGTGTTCCTTTGCTCTGAGATAGACAGGGCAGCATACTCCATGGTGGAGACACTGTGAAACTCTGATTATTAAGTATTAAGACACCGTGATACACAGCTATTAATGTAACAGGTTAATCATTGGTGTTGCTTCTTAACATTAATGATGGAGTTTACCTACATATTTCTCGCAGGAGCAGAGCAAATGCATTTCTAAACTGCCTTCTTTTGGGGCAGCACGTTTAGTTGCTTTCCTTATGGCTCATCTTTCAGAACTACTCTTGAACACACATGGAAAATGTCTGTGCTTTATTACATGTAAATTTTAGAGAATGAAAGGTGAGATTTTGAAGGCAGATATGCAACCCATATGGGTAGATATAAATAGTTAAATGCTACTAAGCTTTTCAAAATCAAATTTTTATCCTTTTCCTTTTTTAATGGACCTTCAAGTAGAGTTATTTTTTTTAACTCTTTATTTTGAAATAATTACAGAAATCACGGGCAATTGCAAAGATCGTACGGAGTAGTCCTGTGTATTCTATACCGGTTTCCCCATGATTGTATCTTACTTAATTAGAGTACAGTATCAAAACCAGGAAATTGGCATTGGTACAATGTGTGTCATTCTGTGTCATTTTATCACATGTGTAGATACAGTAGATACATGTAGCCAATACAGCAATTAAGATGCAGAATTATTCTATCGCCATGAAGATCTCTCTTATACCACCCTGATATCCTCTCCCCACCATCACTGACCCCTGGCAACCACTCACCTGTTTTTCATTTCTATCATTTTGAAATTTGAGAATGTTATAGAAATAGAATCATAAAATATGTGACCATATGAGATTGGCTTTTTTCACTTGGCCTAATACTCTTGAAATACTGGTTCATGTTAATTACCTTTTTTTTATTGCTGAGTAATAGTCTGTACTATGGATATACCACAGTTTATCCATCACCTGTTGTCCTCAACCAAACAATTTAGTTGTTTCCAGGTTTTAGCTGCTAACCAATAAAAGTGCTGTGAGCAACCACATACGTGTTTTCTTGTGGATGTACATCTTTATTTCTCTGCAGTAAAATCCCCAGGAATTCTAGGTTGTGTGGTAAGCGTATGTTTAATTTTGTAAGAAACTGCCAAACATTTTCCAGAGTGACTGCACCGTTTTACATTTCCACCAGCAATATATGAGAGATCCAGTTTCTCTGTATACTTGTCAGAATTTGGTGGTGTTACTGTTTTTTATTTTAGCTATTCAAATGTGTGGTGATATCTCAATTTAATTGCTAGTGATGTTGAACATCTTTTAATATGGGGTTTTTTGTTTGTTTGTTTTGCCATCCATATAGCCTCTTCAGTGAAATATCTATTCATGTCTTTGTCCATTTTGTAATTGGAGTGTTTGTTTTTCTTTTTTTAATTACTGCAATTTGAGTTTTTGAGATACATTCTGGATATGAATCCTGTTGTCAGATATGTGGTTTGTGACTATTTTCTCCCAACCCATAGCTTGTCTAGACATCCTTTTCACTAGGATCTTTTCTAGTGCCAAAGTTTGCAATTTTGATAATCCAGTTCCAATTTATTGATTTATTTTTCTTTCATGGATGTGCTTTGTTTATGGATTGGTGTCAGGTCTAAAAATCCATCATTCATGGAGCCGTAGGTTTCAAAGGTTTTCTTCTGCATGATTTTCTAAAATTTTTATAGTTTTATGTTTTACATTTAAATCTATGATCCATTCTACATTTATTTTTGAATAAAGTATGAGATGTAGGTTGAGGTTCAGTTTTGGCCTATGAATATCCAGTTGCTTCAGCACCATTTGTTGGAATGACTATCCTCCCTCCATTGAATTGCTTTTGCTCCTTTGTTGGAAAATAAGTTGCCTATATTTCGACTGGTGCATTTTTTGGTCCCACTTGGCTTTGGGTTCTCTATTCATTCCGTTGATCTGTATATTTATCTGTCCACTAATACCACATGCTCTTGATTATACTAGTTATGGAGTAAGTCTTTACATAAGGTAGAATAATTCCTCCCATTTTCTTCTTCTTTTTTTTTTTCCCCCAAATTAGCTACTTAGTTTCTTTGCCTTACCATATACATTTTAGATAACTTGCCTCTATCTACAGAAAATCTTCCTGGGATTTTTGTTAGGAATTGTGTGAAATCTGTGTATTTATTTGGAGAGAATTGGCCATCTTTACTATTCAGTTGATGAATATGGCATTTCTCTTTATATATTCTTTGTTTTCTTCCATTACCATTTTTGTGGGTTTCAGCTTGCAGGTCCTATGCATGCTTTATTAGATTTATACCTAAGTATCCCCCATTTTTTTTAAGCAATTGTAGGTGGCACTGTATTTTTAATTTCAGTTTTTATATTGTTAATATATAGACACACAGTTGATTTTTGTGTGTTGGTCTTGTATCTTCTGTAACCTTGCTAAATTAATTTATTACTTCTAGGAGTTTTGTTTTTGTTTTTGTAAATTCCTTGGGATTATCCATACAGACAAACATGTCATCTGCAAATAAAGACAGCTTTATTTTTTCCTTCCTGATTTGTGTGCCTTTATTTCACTTCTCTTGCCTTATTGCATTGGCTAGAATTTCCAATACTGTGTTGAATAGTAATGGTGAGAATGGACATCCTTGACTTGTTCCTGATCTTAGGGTAAAAGTATTGTCTTTCACCATCCAGTATGATGTTAGGTGTAGATTTTTGGAAATGTTGTTTATCAAGTTGAGGTAGTTCTCTATTACTAGTTTTCTGGGACTTTTTATCATGAATGGGTGTTGAATTTTGTCAAATGCATGTTCTGTATTGAGGTGATCATGTAATTTTTCTTAAATCTGTTAATACAGTGGATTATATTAACTGTTCAAATATTAAAACATCTGTGTATCCATAGGCTAAACCTGACTTGGTCATGGTTTCTGGCTTTTTAAATATAAGGCTAAATTCTATTTACTAATGTTTTGTTAAGGAGGATTTTTGCCTGTATACTAATGAAGCATATTGGTTTGTAGTTTTCTCATGATGTCTTACTCTGGTTTTGGTATTTTAATACTGGCTTTATAAAATAAAATTGGAGGTATTCTGTTTTCTGAAAGAGTTTGTGTAGAAGTAGTGTTAATTGTTTGTTTTTTTTTTTAAACATTTGGTAGAAGTCTCCAGCGAAACTGTCTAGGCTTGGAGATTTTCCAGTGAGTTGAGTTTATAAACTATGAATTCAGTATCTTTAATAGTTACAGGATTATTTAAATGATCTATTTCATAATGGATGAATTGTGTTAGTTTGTACTTCTTGAGGAATTGGCCTAATTAATCTGAGTTGTCAAATTTACAAGGGTAAATCGTTCATAGTATTCCTTTATCCTTTTGATGTCTGCAGGGTCTATAGTGATATCCCATTTCACTTTTGATATTGGTGATTTATGTCTTTTTTTCTGTCAGTCTTACTAAAGGTTTGTTAATTTTATTGACCTTTTTAATGAACAAGCTTTTTGTTTCATTGATTTCTGCTGTTTTTGATTGCTCTCCTTCTGCTTACTTTAGGTTTATGGGATTCCTTTTAGTTTCTTTTTTAATTTAAGTACTTAGTGTTATAAATTCCTCTCTCGGTACTCTCTTAGCTATGCCTCACAAATTTTAATAAGTTATATTTTCTTTCATTGCAGTGTGTTTTTTAATTTCCCTTCAGACCTCCTCTTTGACCCATGGATTATTGAGAAGTATGTTGTTTAGCTTCCAAGTGTTTGGAAATTTTCCTGTTATCTTTCTGTTACTGATTGCATTGTGGTTGAAGAATACACTTGGTGTGATTTCAATTCTTTTAAAAATGTTGAGGTTTATTTTGTGACTCATGGTCTATCTACCTTTAGTATATGCTCCATGGACACTTGAAAAGAATGTGTGTTCTGCTCTTGTTGGGTAGAATGTTCAATAAATGTCATTTTGACACTGTTGGTTAATGCTGTTGTTGAGTTCTTCCATACATTTGGTAATTTTCTGTCAATCAGTTGTTGAAAGAGGGCTGTTGACGTAACCAGCTGTGATTGTAAATTTTCTGTTTCTCTCTCAGTTCTGTCTGGTTTTGATTCACGTAGTTTGTACCTCAGTTGCTTGATACATACACATTTAAGTTTACTCTGTCTGGCTGAAGTGACCTTTCGATCATTATGTAATCTCCCTCTCTGCTAATTTTCTTTGCTCTGGAGTCTATTTAATTGGTGTTAATATAGCCACTCCTACTTTCTTTTGTTTAAACAGCTTTATTGAGATATAATTCACATGCCATACAATTCACTCATTTAAAGTATACAGTCATGGTTTTTAGTATATCCACAGATATGTGCAACCATCTCTACAGTCAATTTTAGAACATTTTTATACCTCAAAAAGAAATTGTGTCCTTTAGCTGTGTTGCCCTTCTACCCCATTCCCATCCCATTCCACTCCCTTCTCCCCCACTCCCCAACCGGCCCTAAGTAACCATGTTTTACTTTCTGTCTCTATGGACGTATCTATTTTGGACATTATCATATAGAAGGTATTATATAATATGTAGGGGTTCTTTTGTCATCAGCTTCTTCACTTAGCATAGTGTTTTCAAGGTTCATCCATGTAGCATGTATCAATACTTCATTCCTTTTTATGACAGAATAATCCTCCATTGTATATAGATATATCACATTTTGTTTATTCGTTTGTCAGTTGATGGACATTTGGTTTGTTTCTACTTTTTGGCTATTAGGAATAATGTTTCTATAAATATTTGTATATAAGTTTTGTATGGACATGTTTTCATTTTTCTTGTACACATACTTAGGACTGGATTTGGGTTCATATAGTTATTCTATGTTTAACTATCTGAGGAGCTGCCAGATTATTTTCTGAAGTGGCTGCACCAATTTACCTTAACAGCAGTGTATGAGGGTTCCAGTTTTTCCACGTAACACTGCTTATTATCTGACTTACTGATTACAGCCATCCTAGTGGGTGTTGAGTGGTATCTCACTGTGATTTCATTTTGCATTTCCCTGATGGTTAATGATATTTAACATCTTTTCATTTGCTTGTTGGCCATTTGTGTATCCTCTTTGGAGAAATGTCTATTCAAACCCTGCCCATTTTTAAATTGGATTCTTTATTATTGAGTAGTAATCCTGTGTTCTTCTGATTAAAGTTTACATGATTTTTCTCTTTCTACTCTTTTACTTTTTACCTACCTGTATCATTATATTTAAAATCAGTTTCTTGATCTGAAACCAAAAAACTATTAGAAGAAAATCTAGGGAAAACTTTATGGCATTGGTCTGGGCAATGAATTTTTTGAATAAGACACCAAAAACCTAGGCAACAAAAGCAAAAGTAGACAAATGAGATTACATCAAACTAGAAAGCTTTTGCACAGAAAAGGAGACAAGAGAATGGAAAGTCAGCCTACTGAATGGGAAAAAAAATTTGCAAACCATATATCTGATAGATTAGCATCCAAAATATATAAGGAACTCCTGCTGCTCACTAGCAAGAAACCAAATAACCTGATTAAAAAATGAGTAAAAGGCCTAAATAGACATTTCTCAAAAGAGGAATACAAATGGCCAACAGGTATATGAAGAGGTGTCTTACTCTTTAAATGAAATGTCATCCAGCGTTTGTTAGAACAGCATTCATCCATCACTTGCAACCATGCTTTAGCTACAGATCTAAATTCTATGAAAAGCAACATACTCTGTTAGAATCAGTTGGCTCTGTGGAATGCATAATGAAATATTATAGCTTTTATTATTTGTGAAATTGTGTGCTACAAAATCCTTTATATTTTAGTAAAGTTTATAATAAACTTAGGCACCTGCCTGTGTAGGTATGGATGTCCCATATATGGACATGTGTGTGTCTGTGTGTATATTCCCATATATGCATCCTTCTCCTGCTCCATCAACCTCAAACCAGTTGTTAATCATTGAACAGCACACCAGTAGCAATATTACTATTACCTTGAGTTTTGAGACTGTAGATACCTACAATTTTAATTATTCTAATTCAGCAAACTGAACGGATACAAGCAAATGTTCCACTCATGCCTTCTGTTTCACAGAATCATAGTGGTCTGTGAGCTGCTCCTGGATGTTGATTACCTCAGGTGTGACAATGCAAGTGACTGTGCTTAGATGCAGTAATTAAATGAATGCAAGATACCTTCTTCTGGGTATAGAGAAATTTTACATTGATAATCACTAAGAGAATGTTCACAATTAGGTGAAGTAGGTGAAACTCTTCTTGCTTCCAGATGATAAAAGCATCTCATTTCTGTTTCATGTCACATGGATATTGCAAAAAGTAGAAAAGAGATTATCAATTGTTTGATCCTTTGAGAATGGTGCAAAATATGTGTTTACTGTCCACATGTTTTAAGGATTTTCTAAAATGGTATTTCATAACCTGACACAGAGTAGCAAAAAGTAGTCTACTATTTGGGTCCTGATACTTTTTAATACATCGATTTGTGAAATCTTACTTAAGGACATTGCTTAAAAATTATATAATATTAGACTGTCTTCTCTGATGTAGTAGAGATCTTTTAATCTCCACTGCAGTTCTTAAACAATTGTGTGTATATATAATATCCCCAACTTTTTTTTTTTTGGCATGGTTTTATTTCTCTGATACATGTTTATGTACAGTATCTAATTCTAAATTTGTCTTGACTTTTCTCCTTCAGTTTAATGAGTGGTGTTAAGAATAATGTTGGAAGAGGGATCAATGTTGCCTTAGTAAATGGTAAGAATAATTATTTCACCTTACAGATGTGGTCAGTGGAGATTCATGTGGCCCAGAGTAAAATGCCCTCTGCTGTCAAGGGATCAAGTTAGAAAGTGCCACCCTTGACACTAAAGCCCCCTCCCCAACTTCCTCCCATCCTCCTGAAAAACCAACTATACGTGGCGACTTGGTGTCTAAGTGTGCGAGCATGCTTCCTTGGAAGCACCCTCCTTGCTGTGCAGTGTGTGGAGAGTTTCCCATGGGGTTGTCAGGCTAAAACCAACCTAACATTAAATTGATGAATTCTGAAGGTGTTGGATTCTAACAATGGGAAGACAGAGTGACACATGAGGGTTTGTAAATGACAAAGGGTCATGGACTAATGGAAGGGGTGGGGAGAGGGATGAAGAGTAAGGATTAATTGTAACTTTTCGGTATTGTCCACATTTGTCACATAAGTTCATTAGTGAAAATAAGTTCATCGAATCCTGAAGGTCTCAAGTGTTCTTGCAAAATCAAATCTGAAAATATGAACCCATGAAATGAGGCCTGACTGCATGATTGTCTTTTCCTTCTGGTACGGTAACCCTCTAAGGCTGTATCAGGCGATTAGGGACCACGGCCGCCTTACCCAGTTCGTAGTATAGGAAAATATTTTTTATTTCTTTCACAACAGAAGATAAGTTTCTGCATTTTTACTTTATTTTCTTACATAAAAGTTTCTATACGTATTTGATAGCAAAAAAGATACATTTTCAAAGGGAAATCTGAAAAAAATTTAAAAGATGGCTTTAATGGTAGAAAACGCAAGTCATCTTTTTGTAAAAGGTTTACGTATTTTTTGCTAATTCTTAAGTAAGGGAAGATGGTAACACACAAGGATGAAACCTAACTGAAGTTGAGCGGTCTACACTCAGCTGTGAACTTCAGTTTGCTGCTCCTTGGCTTATGAGATTCGTGAGAAAGTCCAGAATTTTAATTTATTCAAAAGTTATTCTTAGAAATATATTTCAGATGCATACAGTTCAGATTTTAAGTCTCAAAATAATTCTTTCTCTGCTAATGAATCCAAACCCATCACTGGATAAGATCTCCTGTCTTACACAGTATATATTTCAATTGCATAATCTGACATGAATTCCATTTCTTTCAGGAAAAACAGGAGAAGTATTAGACACCAAATATTTTGACATGTGGGGAGGAGGTAAGTGTGAATAACACATAACTGTTCTGTTGCTAACACTGACTTCTTAGGCTTTCTCAATATAATATAGCCCATTAATGAGAGATTGATGGTATATTTGTGTTAGTTCATTTTCTCTTCTCACTAAACATCCAGCTATAGTGAAGTATTAGGTCATATTGCATTTACTTTGCTTTTTTTTTTTATGGAAATTGTGTGTGTAATTAAGAGCAATAATATCAAAATTGAGATTTTAAAAATCTGAGTCCTATTTTCTGCAGGACAACTAATTGAAAGCCTTGGATCCTTTAAGTCTCTGACATTTTTTAAAAAGAATAAGTAATTTGGAGAAGGGCATAAACAATTTAAGCATTTTTAACTTAATTGACATTTTTTGCATATGATTTGTTAGTCTCAAAAAGTAAATTATAATTAGGATTATTATTAAAGTAGATGAATATTTGAGAGAAGGCATTTTCTTTTTAGTTCATTGCACTTAGAGCAGTTCACAGGCATCTTCCTAATGTGGAAGTTCCTCAAGGAACAGGTGTAAGTCAGTTACCCACATGCAGAAGCAAGGACCTAGCATCTTGAACAAGAGTGTGCCCAAAAGAAATTTCTTCCTCAAATCTCATGTAAGGCCAACACTGATTTATCTTTTGATTCTTTTCTAAGTTGTTGGTTCAGGATATTTCTCAGCATGAGGCTGTGCCCTGTACCTCCCCGTTTCCAACCCCTTTATATATTCCCTAGAAGCCAATAACTGGTAGTCTTCTTGAAATTTATGTTAAGTTTTCAGACCATTCAGCTTTTCTAATACTTCTTCAGCTTGTAATGAGATGCAGTGTTTTATTTATTTTTTAAATGAGATTAGGAGGACTTTTCATAGCTGTAAAAACGGTATAAATTTAAGATGCTGCCATCAGTTTTAGCTTCTAATGGCATAATTGGCCTTACCAACACTGAACTACCTGGAAACACTCTTGCAGAACCTTCGTTGAAATCAGAAGCTCTGTTGCTTCATCACAGGTAGATTAATTACACCAAAAAGTCTCTTCAAGTGAAGAAATAGTTGCAGTTGACTTCTGTCTGTGCATTTAAAAGAAAATGATTTGTTAGCTGCTCTGTTATATTTTCTCAGAGTTGAAAATGCTATTACTATAAAATAGAATTCAGTTAGAGGACATCTTTGGATTTTTTGCTGTGGAAAGAAACTGGGTAAATTTGAAGCAACCCAGTTCTGAAGCAATGTTAGACTTGGGCACTACATGGAGACCTGACATTGGAGAGTTTGAAGACGTAGAACAATCGGTAGTATGTGATCTAGATCTGCCATGCCAGTGTGTGGTCACCGAAGTGGTTTATCTTTAAGTTTTCGTGTATCTTGGTGCACTAGACGAAGCAGGTAATGACTGTAGTATTTGCCATAATTAGATATAACCTTCATTCCTTCCTCTAGTTTACAGGAATTAGATGTGCCCAGAGGATCCTTTAAATCAGAGTGTATATATGTATGCATGTATGTTCGTGTGTGTGTGTGTGTGTGTTTATATAATATTTTAAGAAATTACAGAACCTTTTATGAATTAGATAAAAGCTCTGTATCCTCCTCTTAGATAAGTACCCATACAAACAATTTTACATATGCTCTGAGAATCCATGAGCTTTTCTTCTACGCTCCTCCCCCATCCCCATCAGGTTTCTTTCTTCAAATTGTCAGTCATACTTTAATACAACTTTGCTATGTTTTTTTCATTTAGCCCCTGGAATATCAGTACAGAAGACACATAGGATGAATCAGGGTTGGGAAATTCTAAGTTGATGCTGGGATCCTATTAAAGGACAAAGTTCATTTTTAACCGATTCATAAGCTTTGTCTCCCTTTTGGTTACTCTACATTTGAAATTATTGATTTGCAAATACTTTATATTTTAGTTAATATTAACTTTTAAGTGGTTATCATGACGGCTACTTAGTCACTAAAAAACCCCAAAACCCATCAATCCTTTCTTTTTCTTCAGATGTGGCCCCATTTATTGAGTTTCTGAAGTCCATACAAGATGGAACAATAGTCTTAATGGGAACATATGATGATGGAGCAACCAAGTATGTAAACTTAAAAATTTGTATTATTTTTGGAACTATAATTAATTATAAAGCAATACATTTTCAGTGAAAAAATTTATAAAATAGAGCAAAGTAATCAATTCCAGATAAACACTATTAACATTTTATTTGCTTCCTTCTTTCTGTGTATTTATCATACATATATTGTCATAAAATTCGATCCACATACCTCAAGTTTGTTATGCCCTGTTTTTAACAACCTTAAATTGTTTTCTCTAACATTAATATTCTTAAGTAGCATTTTTCATGGCCTACCAGCAGTTGATCATATGTCCCCACCTTTATTTAAAATTTCCCTATTATTGCCAGATTTATTTTATTATAAATAACATTTCCATAAACATCCTTTTCCATAAATGATTTTGCACTTTTGATTATGTCCTTAGGGTAAGTTCCTAGAAGTGGAGTTAACTGTGAAAGAATAGGTGTGATAATGTTTTTCATAATGTTTAACACATGGTAATTTATAACTTTTTTCTTAAAATTGCATACGTTGTAAAATTTGTAAAATACAGAAAAGTACAAAGAAAAAACAAGTTACAGTTCATCTATTCAGTGATGACCACTGATAATTTAGTTTCCATATCTAGTTTTCTTAATATACATATTTTCTTCATCTTAAACATTTGGAATGCTAGTATTTATAGCATTTCTTTTGATTTATTTATGTGGTGGATATTTTCCTGTAACATTAAATAGTTTTGATAACAAAATTGTTCATGTCTGCCTCATATAATTCTTAAACGTGTCATGATTTAAAATTTATTTAATAAAACACCTACTGCTGGACCCTCAGGCTATTTCCAAATTTTCATACTTAGCAAAAGTGTACTGTCTTAAAAATTTTTGAACAGTCATCTCTATTTCCTTAAGACAGATTTTTTTTGAGGTGAGGTGTTGAATTAAAGGATGTGTATGTTTTTTAAAAAGGATTTTTTAAAGTTTATACGAATTTAACATGTCTCTCAGAAGTTCCAGGACACCGATTGTTTTTAAGAAGTTTTGGAAAGAGATTTTGTTAATGTGCCTTTCTTTGGTTATTGGTGAGAATGCATTTTTTTTTCACAAGTATATTTGGCTCTTTCTCTTGCAAAGTGTCTTTTGACCATTTAGGTTGACTCCTAAGTTTAGACTCATTCTTATTTAGTGAAGTGTATGGATTTTTCATTTTAGTTTCTTCTACTTTTATACTTGAGAAGTATTTTCCCATCTCCAAATTGAATACTTAGTAGATTTTCCTATTCCAGTGACTTCACTGTTTTCATGTATTTTAAAAAATGCATTCATTATTTCCCAGTGGCTTACAATGCCTATTTTTATGTAGATTTGACTTTGTTTTTAGTTGTGTTCTGTTCCTACTTCTTCCTGCCCCAATCAGACACTATTACAATTTTTTAATAACTATTTTATAAAAATTAAGTGTACTACCTTTCTGGGGTGGCTAAGACCCCTTTAATAGCATTTCTCAAATCCCTTCTATGATACTTTATCCAGATGAAAAGTATACTTTTGTCAAGAATGAAAGACATCCTTTACAGATCTTAATTGAAAAGGCTTGAAATTCCACCTCAGAATATGGCATGTCTTTCTATTCATTGATTTTTTCTACATGTATTTAACGTGTAACTACATTATTGCAGATTTGCACTAACAAAACAGGGCTGTGGGCACCTGGGTGTCTCAGTCAGTTGAGCGTCTGCCTTCTGCTCAGGTCATGATCTGAGGGTCCTGGGATCAAGTCCTGCATTGGGCTTTCTGTTCAGTGGGGAGCCTGCTTCTCCCTCTCCCGCTGCCCCTCCCCCCGCTCAGGCTCACGTGCTCTCTCTCAAAAATAAATAAAATCTTTAAAAAAAAAAAACAAAACAGGGCTACTTTGTGACTGTTTTAAAACTGAAGTATTTTCTTTGACATATATTATAGCTGGTTCAACTAAGGATGTGTTAAATCCGTAGATCAGTAAAATTGGCATATGTATCCATTGCCATTTAGCTACATAGAACTAAACAGAATGTAATTAGGCTTTCCTTACCAAAAACCAAGTAACTCGCTGTTTGCTTTTGCTGATAGGATATTACATGTATAATTTGAGGTTTAAAAATTTTCAAAAACCCTACTTTTCTGAATAGACACACATGACCTCTCTTTTTCATCATGTTATTTCATTATTATACCTGCTCGGCTTCAGACCTGTTTCTCTTCTAATAAGAAATTGTGGTCATACCTAAGAACTAAGGCAGGATGATGTTTATTCTTTAGCTGCTATTTATTGGTGCCCATCACATACCAAAAGCGGCCTCAGAAGACGTTCAACCTGTAAGGCAAAAACAAAAATCTAAGCTTGGATGTCTTTACACTTGTATATGTATCAGTATATGATTCAACTTCTATGCAGTTAAATGAATTCAGTTGTGTGCGTTTTCATTTTGGGGCACATGAATTTGTATTTTGAATACTTCCTTGTTCCAAATACGGGTTAAATAAATTGTATCGTGTCCTTTATACAAAAATGGATAATCCTTATAAATGCCCATCTACATCTATTAAATATAACAAAATATAACCATATTCCTTGGCAGGTATCTGTGGAACATTTGAAATGATTCATTAGTGGTGGAATACCCAGTCTTTCATGGGAATAGAAGTTCTGCTTCAACTGATGTATGTTAGCGCTTTTCTTTACATAAGGATGCTGGATTTTGCCTCATAAGGAGTAGTTTGTTCTCCCACTTATACCCAAAAGAGTCTACTTTTTTTTTTTGGTAAGATTTTATTTATTCGTGAGAGAGAGTGAGCACAAGCGGGGGAGCAGCAGAGGGAGAGGGAGAAGCGGGTTCCACAGCAAGCAGGGAGCCTGACCCAGGGCTGCATCCTAGGACCCTGGGCACAAGGCCTGAGCCAAAGGAAGGCACATAACCAACTGAGCCACCCAGGCGCCCCTACCCAAAAGAGTTTAGAATATGAAATGGATGTGCCTGCTTTCTCCAACAGGGAGTTGGTATCCCTTCTCCATAGTTGTCCCTGTCTGATCCCAGTACTCCTATCTGCAGTGAGCTCCTTGGCTGTACTGTGAACTTCTGAGAATGTCTGGGCTTGGTCTCTATCAGAGCATTTCCCAAAGTGTGTTCTGGTGGGATCCTAGTTCTCTAAACCTGTACTGGGGGAATAAGTTTGGAGATGGCACCTTGCATTTTGCCCCTTTCAGGGATTTATAATGCAAGGCCCTGAACTTTGGCCCTAAGGAAACCTCTTTACCTTTGTTTATCCCAGTATTTCTTGATTTTAACAAGGAAGCCCATTTTATTTGTGTGTGTTTTTTTTAAAGATTTATTTATTTGAGAGAGAGAGAGAGTGTGTGCAGGGGGAGGGAGAGAGGGAGGAGAGAAGCTGACTCCCCACTGAGCGTGGAGCCCTACTCAGGGCTAGATCTCAGGACCCTGAGATCATGACCTGAGTTGAAATCAAGAGTTGGATGCTTAACTAACTGCACCATCCAGGCACCCCTGGAAACCCATTTAAAACAAAACAACAACAACAACTATATTTAAGAACACTTACATTTGGAGAATGCAGGTCTCTAATGATGCCTACTTTCTACACAGACCCCTCTAACATAAGTTCTTTTTTTTGTTCATTTAATGAAGAATTATAATAGTTTGAATGAGCAAGCTAAATTTTGCTATTGTATTCCTCCCTTTGGAGACAACACTCTATGACATGTGTACCTCCTGGCTAAGTGAAGGGTTTAAATGCGCGTGTCCTGAAGTATGGGATCTGAAAAGTCCTTGTCTCCGCACCCTATGCCGGGCAGAATTCCCAGGGACTGTTCTACAAATAGCACCTCTGAAGGGCGCCAGTATCTCATCATTCTCTCTTTGAAACAAAACAAAAAAGTATCCCTAAGTCAACGAACATTATGTTCTCAGGGTTGGTCTTCCTCTAAATTCCACCTGGTAGTCTTAGTAGTCTTAGCCTGGGTAAATGGAACAATAAATATGTTCCCCAAATCATTTGATGCTTTACTTGTTTGAAACTAATGAGCATTTCTCTTTCAGTTTTCCCTTTCCCTGCTCAGTACTCAGGGCTCTTGTAACCTTCTGTCGTGTTAAGTTTCTAGGTGGGTTTACTCTCCTGGCTGCATTTTTTGGGCATTGGTTCTCTGGTTGATTATCAACCGTTTAAAATGAGTGCCCCAGTCAAACCCAGGGTTCCTGATGGGGTCTGGCCATTTCAGGGTACAGCAGAGGTGCTAACTTTTACCGTGTTGGAGATACGCTTCTTTGAATATTTATACAGACTAGTATTATATTCGTTTTCTTTAAAAGGTCACGTCACATTTTTGGCTCGTGAATTTTTGGTTAAGTTAAAGTCTCAGATCATTTCATTTGCTCTCTGACCTTTTTTTTTTTTTTATAACCACTGCCAAATCAGGTCTTTCTCCGCATTCAGGACTTGATTTTGTTTAATCCTTGTTATCCTTGTTAAATTTAATTTTGCTGATTTTGGCCCATTAGGTCATGATGCTGACATTTGTCCTATGAGAGTTCCATGATCCAGGCTTTGTAGTCTCTCCAGAGTCATTCTTGTGTCTAAGTTGAAGTCATTGATAAAACTATTCACCAAGGGCGGTGCGCCATCCTGCCAGGGTCCTCCTCCAAGGGTTTCTTCTGTTAATCAACTACAGACACTGTTTTTTAAACAGCTGCCCATGTACCCTACACGCACCCCATCCAGCTGCTGTTCCATTATTTTATTCACAGAGGCTGTTTTCAGAGACTCTCAGATGCTCACTTGAAATTCATGAGCTATGCTAATTACACTGCCCTGATCTCCTGCCCGCAAACCTCTTCAGATGCCGAAATAGCTGACATGACTTTAACTTGGCTTGATTTATTCCTCCCTCTTCCTCACTACCCCCTCTTTTTCCTCCTCCCCCCCTCTTTTTTTTGTTCACAGGCTCTCCTTGTTGTAATCCATTCTAGAATTTGCTAAAAATTGGAAGTAGCTTTATTGACCATTGTTTCTAAAAATTTCCTTGCCTTTTTTTGAAGACTGGAATATGTAATTTACTTTTAATGACTTAGCATCTTCATTTTCCATGATGTTTCTAAAATAACAGACACTACCTTGAAGATTATATTGAAGTTCCTTAGAATTTAACTGTGTGACGTGTGTGGGCCTGGAGGCTTCAGTTTACTTTACAGCACTGATATAGACATTCCTGAACTGCTCTTCCCTTTTTATGTCGATCAGAGTGTTTGCCTCCCTGGAAAAGGCAGGCATGCTTTGATCTTCATATTATATCATTCTTGTGAAACAGTGGATCCCTTCGTTGTTTGCACTTGGTAGCAAAAGTTCTTTGTGTGGCCTGTAATGGTTTTATGAGTCTCATCTTATCCTGAGCACTACCGGTCTTCCTGGTAGTAATATTCAGAGTTTCCTCATTAGTAATATGATTTGCCCTATATTTTTGGACACTTCTGAGTTTGTGCCCATCACAGAACACTCCTGTTGTAGCACTAATTTATAATCTATCCTCCTCTTTTCCAAGATCGTTAGCAATTATATAGTGAAAATTATTTGGTTTTGTTTTTTTTTTGTCTTTGAAGAGTCCTATTCTCATAAGAGCTTCTAATCTGAACTTTTTATAATGTGCTGTCTTTATTTATTTTTTTTTTTAAAGATTATTTATTTATTTATTAGAGAGTGAGCAGGAGAGAAACAGCATGAGAGTGTGGAGGGTCAGAGGGAGAAGCAGGCTCCCCGCTGAGCCGGGAGCCCGATGCGGGACCCGATTCCAGGACCCCGGGGTCACGACCTGAGCTGAAGGCAGTCGCTTAACCAGCTGAGCCACCCAGGTGCCCCTATAATGTGCTGTCTTTAAAGTCTAGGCTGCATGGTCACCTGTGCCTAGCTTTGCTTTTTCTTCAATCTCTTGAAGTAATATGGCGATTTTCTTCCAAAGTTCTTGACACTTCTACTTCCCAAGTGGTTCTTCCCTGTTAATCAGCGTGGGGCCCAGAATATTAATTCTCCACGTTGCTTTCAAGAAAGGGAGCATTGGCCTGTGTGGTGGCATGACTGTGGGGCTCTCCGATGCTCCTCCTCCCCAGCAAAGATGGAGGCGGATCTCTGAGTCGCCCCCTCTCCCGTTCCTGTTGCCTCCATTGCTACTCCCTATTGCCCCTGTGCAGCTTTAGAATCTCTTCAGAAAAACTTGGTCCCTATCTCTGTCATCTTGTTTGTCGCAGAATAATTTTTGATTCATTTTAAAGAAAATTCTTAACTAAAATAATTTATTCCATAAAAATTTTCAACATCTCAGCTAATTTTTTAATAGCATTTGTTTTTTATTTTTTAATAGCTTATTTATTTATTTAGAGATAGAGCACAAGCTGGGGGCGCTGAGGGGCAGAGAGAGTAGGAGAGAGTCTTAGGCAGGCTCTACACCCAGTGTGGAGCCCGACGCGGGGCTTGATCTCACGACCCTGAGATCGTGACCTAAGCTGAAATCAAGAGTCATCGCGATGTTCAACCAACTGAGCCACCCACGTGCCCCAGCATCTCAGCGAGTTAAGACCGTTCGTGGAGGGCGCCTGGGTGGCTCAGTTGGTTAAGCGACTGCCTTCAGCTCAGGTCATGATCCTGGAGTCCCGGGATCGAGTCCCACATCGGGCTCCCTGCTCGGCAGGGAGTCTGCTTCTCCCTCTGACCCTCCTCCCTCTCGTGCTCTCTGTCTCTCATTCTCTCTCTCTCAAATAAATAAATAAAATCTTTAAAAAAAAAAAAAAAAAAAAGACCGTTCGTGGAGATGAAGGTATTTGTAACAAACTCAAGGTGCTCCTACATAGAATAAAAGCTTATATCTTTAAAATTTATACCATGTATACATTAGTTACACTGGCTTGTAAAGAAATGGGACATTTTGATATCTAATGTGTATTGAATCAGTGCTGAAAATATTGGCTGCCTTTGCATGATTTTAAACTTCTTTTTGAAACATGAAATCGTCTTCTACTTAAACGGAAGATTTGAAAAAGGAATAATGAAATCCTTCAAATTCTACATAGGCAGAGCAGAGAACTTTAGAAATTATTGAGAAACTTAATCTTGTTTTACAACCATACTTAGATATACATAGAGACATGTGGCAGGGGTGCCCGAGGCCACCCCTGGGTCTGATGATTTGCTAGGACTCACAGGACCCGGCCTGCAGCCCTGCTCACCTCATGGCTACTATTTGTTACAGCAAAAGGATACAAAGCAAAATTAGCAAAGGGGAAATGTGCGCTGAGTGAAGTCTGGCGGGAACTGGGCTTCAGGTTCCCCGCGTCCCCTCTCAGGTGGAGTCGCACAGGATGCGCTTCCCTCCTCCGGCGAGAGACGGTGACAGCACTGCGAAGTGCTGTCTGGTGTGTACTGGGGACTCGGTGCCCAGGGATGTTACTTGCTCAGAGGCACCCCCGCCTGACACCCCCCCAAATTCCAGCCTCCCCGGCAGGAAGTAGGTGTTCTGCGTAGACTGCACCGCTCGTGCAGCGTCCCGTTGCCCTCAGTTCCGGAGTGCGGGGGAGCCGCCGCCGAATCCAGGCTGCCGGTCTGCCGGCGGGTTTCAGCTTGCCCCTCGGCTTTTCTACAGACAGCCTCCCAGGCCGCTGTGCCCCGCCCTTCCCTGCACGGGACCTGCGGGCGTTCTCCCGGGGAAGGAAGAGGAAGGAGAGATGAACGGAGGGGGTCCAAGCAAAGCGAAATTTTCCAGTTGCTTCTAGATCTCTGGCTAACTTGGCTTAGTTTATTCACGTAGATCAAAATGATCAGTTCTGAAATTCAGAAGTACAGGAGTAAAAATGACTGCCCTTCAATGTATTTCTTAATTGATTCACAATTTTTGCAGGCAGCCAGGCCTGCACTGGGATAAACCACCTACTTTGCAGGCAGTTTTTGCATCTAAAGCAGTCCCTTGGTATTTGTGAACTTCACATTCACTCATTATTGAGCAACCCTAAGAGCCCATGAGGTGCCAGTGGAAACAAGAAGACAGGGTTCAGGCAATGCCTTCAGGGAGTGTCCCTCTAATACACACCTTGCTTATCAAGTCAGCAAACAAATGTGGAGTGATGGCTGATTCATGTAAGCACGGCATAGGATAATGTGGCTGCAGACTTTGGGGAGAAGGCTGGAAGCACGTGGACTTGAGTCTCTGAGGTCTCAAAATCTTCAGAGAGGCCAGGACTCCAGGGGTTCTTTTGCACAGTTATTTCACTTATTTTTATTTCACCAGGTTGTAAGTGCATCACTTTATATAGATTTGGGTCTGAAAGTCTAAATATTGTAGGGTTATAGGTGATTTTCTCAGTGATTCTAGTGAACTTCCTCCAGGAGAGCAGTGCCCAGGCTGTGGTTAAAACAGTTCCACTACTGGGTGTTTACCCCCCAAAATACAAAAATACTAATTCAAAGGGGTAGCGGCACCCCTATGTGTATTACGGCATTATTTACAATAGCCAAGATAACGGAAGCAGCCCAAGGGTCCATCGAAAGATGAACGGATGAAGAAGATGTGGTGGATATGTATATACATATACACACACACACACACACACACACACACGAATATTAGCCATAAAGAAGAACGAAATCTTGCCATTTGCAATGACATAGATGGATAGAGCTAGAGAATATAATGCTAAGTGAAGTCAGTAAAGAAAGACAAATACCATATGATTTCACTCAGGTGGAATTTAAGAAACAAAACAAGTAAAGGAAAAAGAGAGCAAGACAAACCAAGAAACAGCCTCTTAACTATAGAGAACAAACTGCTGGTTACCGGAGGGGAGGTGAGTGGGAGGATGGGGTAATAGGTGATGAGGATTAAGGAGTGTCCTTGTGGTGAAGAGCACCAGGTGTTGTATGGAATCATAGAATCAATATATTGTACACCTGAAACTAATATAACACTGTATCTTAACTACACTGGAATTAAAATTAAAAAAAGTTCCACTGCCCATGGATGTGGTTTGCATCAGTTGGAAGTCTAATATATATATATATATATATGCAGTTCGTTCTTTTTTATGAAGTTTTTTTTAAAACAAATTATTTTGTTCATCTTGAAGTTAGTTAAATGAGAACTCTTGTACCTAGTGTTTCTTTCATTAATACATTGAAGGAGCTGACTGATACAAGCATGAGATGTTTCAACAGTCAGATAAATAAGTACCTTCTTCACTCGTGCTGTTTGCATTTAGTGATCCCCCCCCACCCCCAGCTATTTGCAAATATAAAACTTCCCTTGACTCAGATTTTAGCAGAACAGACCTCTCCAACTGACCTGTAAGTGCCATCTTTTGGGAGCTATAGAGACCTTACTGCCTTTTTTTTTTTTCTCTACAGCCGGCATGTATCTACTGAACCTCTTCTTTTTTTGTGAGACAGAGGGGATATTGAGAATTCTCAGCATTAAGATAATAACCTACACAAAATTTATTTCTTTTTCTAAAGATTTTATTTATTTGACAGAGAGATAGAGCCAGAGAGCACAAGCGGAGGGAATGGCAGAGGGAGAGGTAGAAGCAGGCTCGGCACTGAGCAGGGAGCCCGATGGGGACTCGATCCCGGGACCCTGGGATCATGACCTGAGCCGAAGGCAGACACTTAACCATCTGAGCCACCCAGGCGCCCCCCCTACACAAAATTCCTTAATGCCAAATTTCATTTAGCTATTTCCCTACCACTTGACTTTTGCCACTGCCCTTCCTCGTTGGCAGGTACTTAACTGCTGTCTGGTTAATGTTCATTTTTATTAAATAATCACTCGACATTTATTAAAGTATAATTTATATACTTACTCTCAAGGTTCATTTTCTTTTAAAGAAACCATAGTATTAGAAGCACCTAGATTTTTGTTAGCATTTACCTTTATTCAGATGTAATTCACAAAGGGATTAGTGGAAATTCAAAGTGATTTTTAATTTTACGAAGATATGGGTTGCTTAAGACCTTGTATTAACCTAAGTAGGCATCTGCTAACTACAGTATCCCTTATTTATTTGATGGATGTGGATGAAAGTGAATTATTGTAAAATAAAGACATCTAAAAGGTATTTCTTCATAGAATAAACTTAAAACTAATTGCTAGATTTCGTGTCTGTTGTCACTAGAGAATTCAAATAGCAGGAATGTTGCTCTGAAAAAAATTCTATATTTTTTTATGTTCTCTTATTTAAGCTGGTATTTTCTCATCCGTGTTACATGTTAATATACTGGCAAATCAGTATTACTTAGATAATATATAGTGCTCTGTGTTCATCGTATTATTCTTTTCTTCCTCTTTAAGACTCAATGATGAGGCACGGCGGCTCATTGCTGAATTGGGAAGTACATCTATTACTAATCTTGGTTTTAGAGACAACTGGGTCTTCTGTGGTGGGAAAGGCATCAAGACAAAAAGCCCCTTTGAACAGGTTAGTGTCTTAGACTTTCATAATTAATGGACAAAAGTAAATTGTGTGAAACCATATAGTGCATAGTCGTATCCTAGTTATTTGAAACTTAGACAAAGCAGCCATTAAATATGTTTATATATTTTTTCATAAGCTCTTGGTAATCAGTTACTTGAAATAATCATGCACTGATTTAAAATCAAAACTGAAAAATAGTCCTATTCTGCATGGAAAATTTTTTCCTATATGTCAGTGCATTGGCATATGATTGCCTTTATCATGAGCCGTTTAGGAAGCGTTCATAAAGATTTTATTTGAGCTTTTGATAGTATAATCAGTTAAGTTTAGAAATACTTTAGAACTTAGTAGAATGTAAACTTTGCCTTTTGGCTAACAAATGATCCTTCTGAAAACTTCTGCACTGTTTTGTTCTTTTCGGCTGGTATTTGAAGGTCTGCCCGGCCCCAGGGGTTGCTCATTTACTCTCTTGAGCAGTAATTTGCATGAATTCATCACTGACTTGAGTGTTAATGAAACGAGTACACTAAAGTATGTTATGGTAGAGAAGCAGTTCATAAAGGTTGTTTTTTTTTTTTTTTAACTGTATACTATTACTGTATTCCAACAGCACATAAAGAACAATAAGGACACAAACAAATATGAAGGATGGCCCGAAGTTGTCGAAATGGAAGGATGCATCCCCCAGAAGCAAGATTAATGCAGAGGAACTTGAAGGAAACGCACTTTCACTATTAATGGCTGAGCTGTGACAGAGAAGCTACATGTAAATACTTTAGGAGCATGCAGCCATCTCGGTGTGTGCATGAGCATTATCTCTTTTGATATCAGGATTATTTATTGCTAACGTAAATAGACGCCTTTGTAAATAGTCATCATAATGAGCAAATCACTGAACCATTTCTAAGCACATTTCCCTAATAATAGTACAGTGTTAGACTGCTCCAGTAATGACATCTTTTAATTCTAAAAGCATACCCAATGGATAACTGAATAGATTGTGAAAAATATATTGATATACATACGGGTTGCTGTGAAAACCTATCATGGAATAATATGGATTTTAGGGAGGAGACTTTGTTTTATTTTATATATGTATGCGTGTGTGTGTCTATATATCCATATTCGTATATATATATATGCATATATATGTTGACTTTTAATGATAGTATCTTTTAAATTACAAAGATACCTGGCTAGTTGTGTGTGTAATGTTCCTTTATAGTCTGACTTTCTGGTGTACCTTTTTTCTGTTTTTCTCTTCTCTTCCCAAAAAAACCTAGAAATAAAACGATATGAAAACCTATATCAGATATGTGAAAAGCACAACAGAATTCTTTTTTTTAATGTACACAGTAAAAAAGGAAATATGTAAATGTAAGTGGTATTCAGGACTGTAGCTTTCTGGGTTTTGTGTTGGCAGTGTGAATAATTTGAATTCACAGAAGCTGCTTAGAATGAGGCCGGGGGCGGCAGCCGCACAGAGCCAGGGACACGGGCCCCGGCCCTTCTGCACCCTAACCAGTGGGTTCGGGACAGCCGTGGCTATGTAGTTAACACAACGCTGGTGGAGGTTTCCTTATTTAATTGTTACCAGCATTGACCAAGTGGTTTAGAAAGAGGCATGCTTTAATGTCACCATTATTTGGATGGTAAACCAAGAAATAGAATTCTGTATTCATCTAACTTCGTAATAGCAATTTTTGCCTGAAGATATAACGACATATTTAGGAAAGTCTTAAGTACTGAGTGGACTGATAACATTTAAAAAATAATCTTTATTTGACTCCAGATGATTTCATACCCAGCTCTACATAAAATTGTGTTCACTTGAGATGTTCACTAAATGGCTCAAGTTTGTTTGTTTTTGTTTTGTTTTTGTGTTAGGGCATTAAATACCTATAGTGTATGAAGTATCTTAAACTGGAACATAAATTAACGATCAAACTACTCACAATAGAAGGCAGCACTTAAATTTTGAATCTAAATTTTAGATGACTTGTATAAAAAAACTAAAGGCAGTATTTTTATTTTGCTGTAAACCAACTTGGAAGCTATCCAGCTATTTCTTAAATATTAATGAACTTTGGGGTACTGGTTCTTCTCTCAAACTGAATGTAATTCAAGAATAAATGCACCTTACACATTTAAAGAATTTTTGTAAACTTTTCAGATTTCTGGTGCTTATATTATAACTCATATTCAGCATGTGTATCTTGACATTTAAAATACTTCCCTAAATTCTGTCAATTAAAAGAATAGCTATTTTCCAGTTCCAGGGATGGTGAAATAAATGTTGCGTTTTCGCATTTTTTTTTTTTTTAAATAATGAAAATACTCTTGGTTTTGCATTGTGAATTGTTTTGTATTGTCTGGCAAAGTAATATACCTGCAGAACTTCATATTAATGTTTGTCAAGCATTTATTGTACTGCTTAGCATGGAAAATTTAAGACATTCCTGTGGTTTAACACACTAGTATCCTCAGGATATATCTTAACATGTATAGAATTTAAGTATCCAGATGGCAAGACATCCCTTTCGTGGTAAAAACTATAAAACGATAGCTTCATGAAGCTGTGCAAAATGTCCGAAGAAGGGAGAAAGACAGATTCTTGGGGCGGCTTTGGTGCAGTTTGCTTTTGTTTCAATTCTGTCTTGTATAGATTGTGCCAACTTTGGAAGCAATAATTTTACTACATTTCATGTTTAGATGTCTTTTAAAAGTCCACATTATAAATGAAACAATGTTCCTTTAATGTTAAGAATTTTCTTTATTAAAATCAGAAATTTGGCATTGACATTTTGGTATATTAAATGGTGTATAAGGACTTTTGGATGCATATTTTTTATTTGTAATCACAATTTTTTTTTTTTTCTGGAACAAGTGTATTATAATGTTCCTATTAATTAAGCTAAGACAGTAGGAAAATAAGTGATATTTGGGAAATTAAAGAAAAATTGAGCCAGAGTCTTTATATTCCTGACTTTAATTTGATTAAAGTAAAATTTATCATTGTTCTGTCTGCATTTTGTATTTGTTTTGAAATGAATCAGCTAATATTTTATTATTTTATGCCAGGTGAAGCTCAAGGCATTTAGCCTGCATTGCATTTATACTTTTAACAGTTTTTACAAATTATAATTTGAAACCCCAAAAGAGATGATAGTTTCAATTCAGCTGACATACCCCATTTTTAATTGAAGGAATGAGAAATGCGTTGAGTTCAGGTAGAATATTAAGAGTACAAATATATTTAGAATACTTTTTAAAATGAGTATTAAAGAAAAAAATTACTTGTGTTGATCGGGGAAAAGATTTGCCACTTAACCTCTTCAATCAGGCCTTGGACAGCAGTTGGTACATGTAGATTAACAGTGGCAGGGTAAAGTACCAAATTTTACCTTTTCTAAAGCACCCCTCGGAATTATTTTGCTGCCTCTACCCAGGATGATTTTTCTATCACATACTTGGTTTTTGATTGTCACATGCCAATAGCTACTCAATACCTGTTCCCCTCAGAGCTCTCTCAGTTTCACTACTCCCATCCTGCTGCTTGTGTCTCTTCTCCCACACCCCCTTTCTTGAGGTTCCTGTCAAATCAAAGGTAGCTAGAGCAAAAACTAGGCAGGCCTGGCTTGGGAGCGGCAGTCTGTTGCTAGGCAGCTTGAGGAAGCATGGGGAAGGCCATCCAGGAACCTGAGACTACGTCCACCAGTACCTTCCTGCAATCCAGCGAGGGTGTAGGCCACTGGAGGGCAGCTTTATGGAGGAAATGCTTTCAACACTACGATGTCTCTTCTAGAAAGGAGAAGGACTGGCTGGCCCTTCAGTTAGAAGAAAAATGCCTCTTGCCTTGTTTGATGGGCAGTTTATAAGCAGACTTATTACCACCTTCCCAGAACAGCTAGTTCACAGGTACAACTTGCTGCCATTACTAAACTCACCGTTCAGGGGCGCCTGGCTGGCTCAGTCGGTAGAGCATGTGGCTCTTGATCTTGGGGTCGTGAGTTGGAGCCCCACCTTGGCTCTAGGGATTACTTAAATAGAAACAAAACTCACTTCAGCTCTACATAAAGTATGCCCATCACTGGAGTGCATTGGACATTGAAAGAAGTTGAGACTAAGTTGGCAAAACATAGTCCTATATTTGGGAAAATTGACTGATGAAACTGCATGCTTCTGATGTTCCATGTAATCCGCCCATATTTATTTTACTCGATCGCCAGCGAGGAAAAGGGCCTACAACCTTAAAGAGGAGTGAATTCGGTAATGGAGACAGTGTAGTGCATTGGGTAAGAGTCAGACTTGCCTGAGTGTGTGTCTCTCTACCTCATTGTTGACTGCACGAGGAACCTGAGAAGGTCCGCCTCCTCACTACAGTAAGTGAGGGATGGTACCACGCATTTGTGGTGCCTGCCGAAGTGCCTGGCATGCACTGCATGAGATGCAACTGCTAGTCTTGCTCTTCTGATCGACTGTGCCTCTTGAAGGCTAGTCATTTTTTAGCCAAAGAGAAAAGTTGGCCAGCCTCCTTCAGCTTCCCAATCCCATCCTACTGAATGCTATGGTCTTAATGTTTGTAGCCCCCCAGCATCCCTATGTTGAAACCTAATCTCCAATGCAATGGTACTTGGAGGTGGGGCCTTTGGGGGGCGATTAGGTCGGAAGGGTAGAGCCCTCACTGAAGGTAGAGCCCTTATCAAAGAGACCCCAGAGAGCTTCCTGCCTTCTGCCATGTGACGACACAGCAAGAAAACACATGAACCAAGAAGCAGGCCTTCACCAGACACTAAATCTCCGAGCACCTTGATCTTGGACTTCCCGGTCTCTAGAACTATGAGAACTGAATTTTTGTTGCTTATAAGCCCCCCAGTCTATGGTGTTTTGTTAATAGCAACCTGAACGGACGAAGACACCAAGCCAGAAAGGAGCCATTGAATGACTTGGACGCTAAAGCTGCGACAAGGATGCAGCTCTTCACCTGGACCTAAGCCTCTGGCCATACACCTGCTCTTTCATTCAATCCGCACTGACACCAACCAAACTCCTTTTCACACGCAGAATTCGGGCTTTTGTGGTTCTCCAGGCACTGGCAATTCCAATAATCACCTGAGCTTGTACTTCTATAGAAATCTGAAACTTCTGGCCCAGGAATGAGGTGGGAAGCCAATTCTTGTGGAACTGTTAACACCTTACAAGGGTACATTAAAATTCTGTTACGGAAATAGTCTGTTTAGGGAAGGTTCCCTCTAATTCTACAGCATTAGGTGTGTTGGACATGGACACAATGACAGTTGTGACAGTTGCAAATTTGAGATTGTAGTTCTCTATCGACAAAGTTTAGTTTCTCAAGAAATGATAAAGTGGACATCCGGGGAAAGGAAGAAGTGTTCAAACCAGCAAAAGGAGGGAACTTCTCATTCTGAGTAGTGAAATTTATTTTTCAGCTTGTAAAGTCACTCAGCCCGTACCCATTAAATAGGGGGCATGTCGAAGAGGTTTTATCACATTCACTTTTTCAGTGTTTCCATTTTGCTGGCTTGCCTCGTACAAACCTATATGGAGCACACGTTGGTTGTCTGCCCGGGAGCTTGAGATGAAGCAACTTCAATGGACAGGCCCTTAAACTTACAGAATGTTGTATGTCAGTTATATCTCAGTAAAGCTGGAGGGAAAATGAAAATGATACAATTTACAAAAAACCACTTTAAAAAAAAAAAAGTAGGGATTATGTACTAGAAACAAAGGTGATTACTGACTTACATTTTGTATATTTATACGTTTAGTTAATGAAGAGTTCGAGGAGTATTTAAATGTGCAGTTAATTTTGGTGACATTTCTCTTTTGTCAAAGAATAATTGGGGGCTGCAAGAGGCCACCCTTCCTTCTTAGCTAAACATGACCAAGTGGGTATGGGCATGATTACGAGGGTTTGATTGTTACTAGCATGCAAAGGGGAAGGCTCCTTGGCCCGTTTGGAGGTGAGCCTCCCCGAGGATTCAGAACAGCACTGGGACAGAGAGAACCGGGCAGCCCTCTGTCCCCCACTCGTTCCGCTTTTCCATTCTTGCACACCAATCAGATGCTTCCACTTACTCTGCAAATTAAATCACATACGAAACTGCAGTTTGTGTTGACTTGGACCACATTTATTATTACTTTCCTTTATAATCAGTGGGAGAGGCTGCTTTTCTGATCCTGATTTTGTTTCAAAAGGTTTTTTAAATCATGCAAACCACCTCTAGTGGTTTTGCTTTGGGTATGAATGTAAATCATTACCAATGGTAAGATTCATCCATGTATTAAAAATGACACTTTATGCAACAATTGGCTGTAAGCACAATAAAAAGGACGTAAGTATTTATTTAATGTCACACTAAGTTAGTTTGATCTTTACCCCTAGTCATTTCCTTTTGGAATGATTGTTAGGCTCCGGCAAAATCCAACTGTCAACCACACTGGGATCTAAAATAGCAGGGAGTTCAAATCACTTTGAGCTTAGAAATCAAGAGGCAGTGTCTTTTAATTCTATTTCATGGTGAATTCTAAGATCTCAGTTCTTCCATCACTTCACTACTGTGCTTCAGCCAAATTTATACAGCCAAACCCTGAAGGAACATCCTGTAATTTTTGTTATATTTACAAATACAAAAAAAACTCTTTAAATGGTATACTGTAAACGCAGTGTGTGACAATTTTGATGTTGCATGAGGCACAATATTACATGGTGGCGAAGGGCACAGATTCTGATTAATACATAGAAGTTACTGGAAACAATGCCTGGTACAGAGTAAGCGCTATCTAAGTGTCTGCTCTTATTTTCTGTTTCAAAGGAAATGAGTCCCTGGTGTCCCCCTGTGTCCCCCTTTCATGCTGTGCCACATGCATTTATGTCCTTCAGCTTACCCCATCACCCTACTCCAAGAAATATTATGACTTATCACATCTGGTCTACAGTGAGAGTGAAATTTTAAAAAAAGAAAAAAATCAAGGCTTCCTAGCCAACTTTCCCTGAGAAGGGCTTGTCCTGAGCAGTATTCATGGTTCCTGGAGATAGGATTTGAATTTTTCTTCTGCAAGTCAGCTAAGTGGATTATAGTGCTCTGGATCATGGACTAACTGACTCCAAATGGTTGATTTGACTCTGCAGTCTTTAGTGGACTTTGGGATGGGATGCAACAAGTACCAGCAGCTCATCCAATTGCCTATCAAACAATATGCTGATGGAAAGCTTTTCTGGTCCCACATTTTAAACTAAGTGAAAACCCAAACCTACCAGGACTGACAGTACTTCAGAAAGTTAAAGTGTGTTTCAAAAATACCTACTGTGGATGTCACATGATTACAAAGCTGCAAAAACATACAGGGTCCAAGTATCTAACTTATATAATTGAATTCTATCATTATTCTAAATACAACTATCATAGTTTGTTTAAAAACAAAAACAACTATCATCCAGATTGTGAATAGGGAAATAATGCAGTTGTTTATAGTCAAACAAATTCAAGTGCTTTTAATGTTTTGTAAAATACTGCTATCAGGGAAATGTTTTAATTAGCAAACTTCTTTATCCAGAGGCTACAGATTATGCCATTTGATATGTTTTTCTTGGTATCATTTTTAGACAATCATCATTGCCTCTTACCGCTGCCTCTATTAGGCAGTTCCCAATTTATAAAATAGTTGAACGCCTAAGTGTAAAATTAATACACCAGATCACCTCTCCTCCCCTTTTACACTTCTAAGGTCATAAAGGGCATTTAAACAAATGAAGGCACTTTGTATCCTATACATAATCCACAGCACTTTGTGTGGCTATAAGCCTGACGCAAGTGCTGCCGGAAAGCTGTTTTCAAAACACATCACTAGAGCTGAGGACAGCTTATGTCTGTGCTGCCCAGCACCCACGTACCCTTTAATGGTAACATCACATCCCGGTTTTCCTCTGCGGATTCACCCCTTCCCTATTCTCAAGCTATGTGGGTTTCGTTAGAATTGACCCCACTGCCAGGTTCGGCATGGGTCTTGACTACCTTAAGATGATCAGTGTATTTATCCCCTAACTCCAACTTCCAATGGCCATTCTGACTGGTTCAAGGATGGACACATTAACCAACTGGAGCCAATGAGACTCAGAAGAACCTTTGCTGGGCATTCTGTGAAGAAGGAAAAAACAAAGTTCTCCATCTCTCCTATGGGAGCAACCAAAAAAGAACCTCTCTCTTTCCTTAGAATGAGTGGTAGGAGAAGGTGAGGTCTGGGGGGAGTGTGGCAGCCATGTTGCTAAGAAAAGAGGAGAGCCTGAGGCCACTGGGGGCAGAGTGGGGGCGGGGAGGGTCCACCCCACCATGTGGGGCCTGAAGTAGACGACAACACTGCAGAAGCCAGACTGTTTTCGGCTAGAGCTGGAAAGACCTGAACCATGGGAGCACAGTGTGAACTTTTTGATCAAGCTTTATCGGAACCAGTCACAACTCTGGACTTTCAGTTACCTAGTCAGTACATTTCCTTTACTGTTTGTCAGTCTGGGTTGCGTTTTCTGTGACTTGTAACATAAAGAGCCCTAAATAACGTGGGCAAAATAGCCTAGACTGGATAGGACCATTTGGGCTCCACAACTTGTATTCCCAAGAGCAACCATGGTGCTACCTCAACCATGATGGAGAGTGGGAAGAAAATGAGCCAAGTCCAAGCTCAGTAAAACGGGTGAGAAATTCAAGGATGGCTTCCGTGGTGATGCCAGGGAGGAGAAGTAAAAGAAGAAGCCAGAGACACAGCATGGGTCTTAGGAGTTCCTGCTCAGGCATCCCAGAGAGGAGAGTCTGAGTTGGCATCACCATCTTCAGCAACCGCTGAATTGTAACCAGGTATTTGGGAATTAGAGGCTGTCTGGTTTTTCCAATTGGTTGGTAAAGTAATTACGAAAAGATTTCTAGTTAATAGAGGAAATTGGTTGTTAATGGGAACTATTCTTTATCTTAAAAAAAAAAGTGCTTATTTTCAATGCAGACAAAATAGATTTACTATGCAAAAAAAAAAAAAAAGACATGAAAATAAGTGTCTCTCAGGTTATTCTAATCAGTGGATGCTAAAGATTGATAAACCACTCTTTTAAATAAGTACTATATTTATTCAATTGTCATTTCTGAGTTTTTCATTTATAAATAATATTTTTTTGTTAAACTTTAAGGGTCACAATTAAATGTTTTGCCTTGAATTTAATAATAGGCAGGCCTGAGATATTTTCCATGGGTTTGCTGTTTTTCACACATTATTGCTCTGCCTTGGTAAATAAAATGGAAAGGCAATAGAATGAGACCTGTGGGCAAGAAGACATTTCTTTAGCTTACTATAAGAAAAAGAAAATTCTTTCTTTGTCCTTTCTGAATTTAGAAATTTTTCCTACATAATACTGAAATGTTTAACAATTCATAAAAAACATAAGCGTCTACATTTAAACACAGCCTTAAATGTAGCCATGTAATTTTTAAACGGGAACCTTGTAAAATATGATGAATATACATGCATGAATACTAAACTTAGAAAGACCATTCAACATTCACATGGAAATGCAGCATTACATACAATATAATAAATATCCAGGATATCAAATCCACAAATTGATCATTATTTTGATTTAGATTCTTTTATCCGTTAACACTTTTACTGCATAATTTATTATAATAACCTTACAAGTTAAGCACAACTAATTAAAAGCAGAATTGAACTAATCTGCTGAAATAACACAATTCTCAGTATTTTGCAGCATATTTTAATCTATAACATGTAAAACTGTCATTTTGACAAGAAAAACACATCCATATAACTAACTCCTCAACTTCTTTTTCAACATTTAAAAAAAGAGTTAATAGTATGAAAAGAAACAGAAGCTAATCTTATTTCTGAGATAATTTTATTGCCTTAGCTCTTGGGCTTTGGCAATAAATGTCTTAAGTTTTCATATATATCATATAACTTAAATACTGTATTTACAAAATATATAACTTTTTTTTTAGCAAAATGCTATACAAAATACTGTCTTTACACATTTAAAGGGTGCTTTCCCTTACAATGTATGAGAGCCCTTTATGTTTTTACCTTTAATTTTCCCACCTGCTTTCAAGATCCCTATCCTCCCCATTATTTCCAAGCTGGGGTTTTAATGGTAGAAATTGGTCTACCATTAAAGAATGAAGCCAACTACAGTATATGTTAAATAACTTAAATTTAAATTTTTAAAAAAATGAAGCCAAAAACGATTGCTGTATATCTGAGATTTTTCTAGATAAATTCTCCTAGTTAAAAGGCACTTAAAATCCAAACCATACATTTTACTTTTTAACGTTTAGATTCTTCCCTTTTGTCACTAAACATCTCTAGCAAACACTTTTTAGGGGTACTGTATCACTTACGAAAATTCTTTTTAATTGCCTTCCTTTTAAAAGGCGTGAAAGGGTAAGTAAGCACCCACCACTTCTGTTAACTTCTCAGCGTCTGTTTCTATGCACAAACAGTATGATTTCTTCATCTAAAATACTGAGAGAATAAATGAGATCATGTTTACTGTTCCTTTCTGCTAGAAGAGGTGTCTTTTAAAAATGCCTACTATTCACCCACCACTATTGAGTTTCATAGCTGAGTTCCAGAGTCCAGGATCTTATCCTGAGTATGGACCAGGTCTCCCTGCGTGAAGGCTGCTTCCTGTTCTTTCTTGTTTAGGAGACAGATTATCTTCCTGGTGTGTCAATATATATTTCTAAGCCAGGAAAAGATGAACCCAAAGCTGGTCAACTCTGACATCCCCCCAAAATCCACATGCTCTGTGTGCGATTGGATATCCACCAGGTAAAGGGGGCTCAGCGAGAGGCACGAGGGTCTGGGGCTTCTGACGCCGGAGTCCGCCTCCCCAGCCCTGCAGGGTGAGAGGCACCCTCTGGATGACACTCCCTCAGCTGTAACTGAGCAGCGTTGCTCAACGCTGGATGGAGGGGCTACTTGCAAGTGTGGACGTCAGTCATGCTTTCACACCTCCTGCAGCGAACGTAGCAGCACCAAATAAACTTGCACTCGCACCTCTCCACGTGCCTGACCACGTGGGTGTTGTAGCCTCGGCCACAGCAGAGGAGGTTGCAGCCGTCCGCGCCCTCTGACGTGCGGTTGCATTCTCTGCCTTGTGTCCCCGGGATCCCTAGTTTCTTATCCTCGACACAGTAATTGGGAGACTTATTAACGTAGAGCAGATCATCCTTGCGAATCGGTATTTTCCTCTGATCTTTGTCTCTCCTGCGCATTTTCCTCTTTATTTTGTCTGAGATTTGGACACTGTTTTCATATTTATCCTTCAACAAGTGGCCAATCTTCTCGAAAGAAGACATGGTTTTCCAGCACGTTTTCACAGCGCAGGAGCCGGAAACTCCGTGACAGCGGCAATCTACGGACATCAACTTGGCGACAGCCTGAAACCAACGTAATGGTATTAAATATCATCCATGAAGGGTTTTACCCAACAACCGAAGCACGACTGACTTCATGACTTCACTTTCTGGGTCTACTGAGTCCTGCATAAAAATGACAGCTTTGAGCATAAAGGCTCTTTACAGTTGCTTCAGGGTTCAAGTGTTTTGTCCTTCTCTCGACCCTGCAGAGCAAGCATTTCCAAGTCTAACTGAAAGTGGTGGACCAGGCCAATATTGTTATCGGGGCTTAGCTGAGGCGACAGAGGGAAACTACTTTTATTTCTATATCTTTGCTTAGTTCTGGGTGTGAGGATGTTCACACGTCCGTCCGTGTCCCTGACACCAAGAGTGTGTGCTTCATGGACCAGCAGCACCGACATCACTCGTGAGAAATGCAGACTCTCAGGCCCCACTCCAGACCCGCAGCATCGGAATTTGCATCTTAATAAGATTCTCAGGTGACTGGTATGCACATTAAGATTTGCGAAGCACTGAGAGGGCAGGTGTCCTGGGTGCACAAGTGCATAGAAACATCTGGGGAACTTTACAAATAACCAGTGCTCTAGTCCCTGAGATTCTGATTTAACTGGCCGAGGTGGGGTCCAGGCAGTGGCACTTCTCTAAAGCTGCTCAGATGACTCTAATGGGCATCCAAGCATGAGATCTATGGAATTGAGAGCTCTCACGTTTGATCACTTAGGTTCACGCGGGCAGGGGGGGGACCATGTCATCCTTTGGTCACAGACCACATGAGAAACCCGGACTAATCAACTTAACTTGGTCAAAAGGAAAAGGGGCTGGAGTGTGTGGTGGCTCCCAGCACATTCTTCCCCCCCTCTGGAAAATTAATCCGAAACATATGTCCTATTCTCTTAGCACCATCCTAACGTAGAAAAGGGATAATATATATATATGTAATTTTTCAATTCAAAGTGCTGAGTTTGCTTTATTCAGCCTGAGGAATTAAATGAAATTCCATATATCTGTAAGAGCCCTCTGCCTGGCACACATTAGAGTCTGCATAAATGCCCCCTTCCCTGAAGAAGAGGGTACAGGAAGAGTTGAAAGAAAATTTTAAAAAGGGGCTAACAGTGCAAAGGCAATATAGAGATTTCAAGAATTTCAGGGTTCTGATCTCTTACACACCAGGCTAGTCAGCACAGCTTCCTTCAATCCCCAGAGGATGGCAGAGCAGATTAATAAATCGCCAGGACTAGCTCTAGCGTTGACGTTCTGTCAACATGCTGGGTAAAATGACAAATTGATCTGTCCATTCAATAACTTGGAAATTATGTGTGTCATCTCACCAAAGAAAGGAAAAACCTCACAGCTTAAATTCCACTTACATTTCTTATCAAAACTATAAAATGATGGGTTTATGCTTTGCTATTTTATACTAAACCTGGCACGGACATGTTTGTGGAATGCTATGTTTCCTAACAAATTAAAGTTTCTGAACTATCTAATGAGACAGAATATTTCAGACAATTTATAATATTTGCAACCTTGAGTGAGAGCATATGGTATTGATTTGTGCAATATTTGATACTTCTTATTAGTGTTTAAAATAATAAACAGAATAATATTTAAAGCCTGTCCTTTATAGAATAGAGCACATATGCTCTTTGTGAATTCACAAAACCTAGAAGCAAGTAGCTATGTCTATTTCTTATTAACGCAGGGCAAAAGATACCTCTCCATGATAAAGCAATTTATAAAGTATGGCACACACAAAATAATAAAGTATGGCACAAAAGCTTATTTGCTTAAATTTATGGCGTTTGATATTCACAAAGACTTCAATTCTTTCAAATGTCTCCAGGCAAATGAATGTTCAAATGAATGCAATCTGCCTACTTTTGTTCAGATTTTAAAGGCTCGAAGGATATGAGAAAAAGAGAGCTCAATTAATGCTAGGTAATAACAAAACAAATTGTCCAAGGAAAGCCTAAAATCGAAGAATGTCTGTTTATGTATTTAAACCTGATCAACATTCCTCACAGTCATCACTTAGTGATTTAAAGCTGCCTCTCGCTCAGGATCTTACTGAGCGGCCAACTTTTTCTTTCATTAACCAATTCAGACATCACGTACAGTGTTGCCAATTTGCAAAGCATGGAAGACAGAGTAGATGTTCACCAAATACTTATGGAATAGTTAGTCCAGCTCACTGGAACAAGTTTTAACTCATTCTCTGTTGGTGATATGAATCGGAAGGAAGAACTAAAAACCGCCTTTAGCAAAAGAATCACTGCCAGGAGAGTCAATGGTATGGGGAGACCTTGATCCTGCTGGGTTCTCCTCCCATTCCTCAGTCCACAGCAGTGTTAGTCCACAGAGTGACACGTTACTTCACGGGTTTGAAGGATAAAAAGAGAGACTGATTCTCAAATCTAATGATACCACCTGCTGAACGTGTATCGGAATTTGGGGAAGATTTTCCTGCCATAGGAAAACTAGAATCTTTTAAATACCTGGAGTTGATTATAACTTTTCAGGGATGATATTTTAAAGTTTTATTCTATTACCTTTCAATTCCATTATCTTTTTGTCCTTAACAATAAGTATAAAAATAGCATTTTTATCATCTATATATTTTATATTTTATCATATATATTTTATATATATTTTTACCACATATATTATCATACATATAGTCTAGGATAGAAAGACAAATATACTTCAAGGAGAGGAATTCCAATAACTTGACATGCAATTTAAATGATTATAGCCCCAAAAAACTCTAAGGAAGAAACTTGGACAAACAGGGATTAAAATAAAGCAATGTAATTACCACTAGGAGAATTTGATGAAATGCAGAGTTCAAGGGCAGATCTCACACACACACACACACACACACACACACCATGGTTTAACTGCAGAACTTAGTTTTTCTCAGAGCACCTTTTCATAAATTATTTTACTTGATTTAGTTTTATGGGAAGAAATGCCTTGCACACAGTAGGTCGTTAATGAACATGTACTTACATATTATTCCAACTTTACCAACAAATAAACAGCATGGTTAAGACACTTGCCTTGTTTCAGGAATGGCGATATATGATATAAAGTCTTTATATCCAGCAGGAGAATTTTAGTAGACCAGAGAAAAGCGAGAGTGGAAAATGGAGTATATTTAAGGAAATTGCACGAACACTCCACAAAAAAGTATATTCTGGAGCTTTTCAGCTAGGATTCTTAATTAATGTCCAACAGCCATTCTGAGCTGCAGTGATAGCAGTCCTTTCCTGCTAACAGGAAAAGTAAAAGGATAGCAACCGTCTGAGTAGCATGTGGTTATGAGAAAATTCTTTTCTCTACTCTAGTTGAGTTGTTAGGGTTTATAACGATATTAACAGAGGAATGTTTTGTGAACTATTGCAAACAGATGTGCACATTTTGGTGGGATATTTTTAAACTATGGGAGTGCAATTAGGAGGGTAGCATTTAATTTACTGGGCTCTTTGTGTTAAGTGTTGGTTTGATAAACTTCTACTGAACTGAAATAGGCAAGATGTATCATTAATACTTAATGTAAAAATAGAAACTGCTTGAAAAGTGGGCTGTGGAGTGACTGGTCCCACTATTTTGACTCCGAGGTAACCCCAGCGGGAAATGATTGTTTCCCAGTATATTGCTTTATCCAAACTTTACAGAAATGACCCCAAAACTGCTGTGGAACATTTTGTTATGAGCAGTTCATTTTGTCAACTATCAGATGATCTGGTTAAGTTTTTAGGAAAACTGTGACATAAGGTTGGATGGTTATAGGTAGAATTCCTATTCCTCTGACCCATTTTGTCTCTTTCAGTCCAAAAATATATTTGAACCTGCTAAAAGGCAAAACACTTATGTGTTGTTCAAGTACTTATAAATATTCTTGAAACAGGTCAATGAACATTTGGGGTTGGGCCCCTCCCACTTTTTTGAGTTACTCATCATAAAACAAATTATGGGGTAGGGATACTTAAAAGTTTATGAGGTGGACATGGGAAGAATGGAAATATTTTAAGCACACCAAAAGAAATACCCATAAATATTCCAAGTCACATTATTCCCAGAAGTTCTGCCCCTGGAAGACATCACATCATTCTGTCAGCCAATCACCATTCAGCAACATTATTCTTGGAGTCAGAACTTTAGGAATGGTGTCAGAAACCAAGTGGGAATCAGAGTACTTAAGGTCAGCGGTTAGAAAATCATCTATCCTGTTCACAGCACTACTAAGCGCCAGTACCCACATTTCTCTGAACGCTTTCCTACATTTTAAGTTTGGGATTTTGAGACCAGGAAAATCAATTCAATTGAATGCAGACCTTGAACTTTACCCAGAAGAATATGCCTATTAGATTAAAATCCTGATTGCCAATCTTAAAAATGGAGTTGGTTGTTCTTCCATGTTAGATAATAGCCTGCAAACTTGGTTGGTTTTTGTTGTTGCTGTGGTGCTGGTGGTGGTTTTTTTTTTTTTTTTTTTTGGCCACCAGTGGAAAGAAAAATACAAAAATGTTTGAGTTGTAATATTTCCTGAAAAAAAGACCAACAAAAACACCAGTCCAGGTAATATTCTGTAATATTTTAAGATTCCATCTAGACCAATGAGGAACAAAAAGATTCCGTAGAGAGAACTCTGAAATTTACACAAACTGTATATATATGTATAGGCTGAATTGTTTTCTGCATAATTAGAATAATGGCAGAAACCCCGGTAATGTGAGAAGATGGTTTTTTTGCCAACAAACACAGTGGATTAAAATTGATGCTGAACAGTTGTATGCTTTTAATAAACTCAGAATATAAATAATAGTTTAAGATCAAATAGTTACAGAGGCAGCTATTGCTACCTAATTTGAAACAACACACAAGACAGAGTAAAACTAACTAGCTGCCTAATGACACTAATAAAAATACAGTTAGAATACTTCTGAGCTTCTCACGAGTTTGGGGATAACCTTTATTCAAGGGAACTAATTATGACATGAATTTCCAAGTTCTGTTTTCTAGTTAAATTTGTAAAAATCTCTATGAAATTATTTAAAGAATGGCTAAGGAAGAGTTGAGAGATCTAAACTAGTAATCAATATTCATTTAGTTTTTTTAAATATATTAATTTGACTTATTTTAGTGTTTTTCTTTTTAACTCCAGAATTTTAAAGAACATATATTTAAAAATGTAAATATCTATTTAACCCTCTTTTATATGTTAGAAATAATTTTAAAAATTCTTTATTGGATAATATTTAAATTGAAGCAGAACCCCATTCGTTGAATTTTTTTACATGCAAAACTTTAAGGAGAAGAGACACGTGCATAACTATGGTGTTAAACAAGAGTTACTTTAGTGTGATCAATGGAATTTTAAAATTTCTAAACAAAAATATGAAAAGCCTACCTTGCTATTTACTGCCTTTCCTACTTTCTATTTTGCTATTTTAAATCAATATTCAAATTGAATTGAAAGTTCAAATTGGAATTTGAAGTGTTAAGGTGATAATAACATTTACTGAGTTTTCTGGTTTTGTATTATAAACCAGTGTGGTTAAGCAGAGAAAGCTGGCTGCCACTTGCACCTATTCTAAGTGGGTTCCATTTATTCACTTTCCAAAAATGTAAAACAAAGGCAACATATATTTTAAATATTCCTGACAGATACTGCAACTTGTTTTAATTTATTTCAGGAGATTGTGGCAGATTGCAATGACTACTTTGGGACTCTTACAGGTTATTGGATATTTACAATAATATAGGACATGTGCTGATATTCCTGTCCTGAAAAGATTATTACAACACAGAAAATGTATATTCACAAAGAAGTTTTGACTGTTTTAGGAAAATCACTATGACTCGCCAAGTAATTCAGCTATGCTATAGAGCTCAAACTTTATTGTGTCAATATTCATTAAAATAAATATTAAAAGGTAAATTAAGCTACAGATTTATTCTATTTTAAGAAAGCTTAGTATGAAAAACCAGAATTCATAAAAGAGGTTAATTAGATGGTGGTTCTTCAAATTTGTCTACCCCCAGTCTTTAATATATATATTTAAATATCCATACATTTAATATAGCTAGAGCTTCTTTACAATTATCTGCATTTATCATTTTTACAAGGTATCTATATCACTTTGTAATAGAATAACTAATTATCTTTAAAAAAAACTTTGTTTTACCAAAATGTTAGTTAAGAGTTATGTATTCCCGGATGTATTCAAGAATGTTTGCCAGAGAACATAGGGACATATAGATAACATGTTTAGGAATCACTGCCCACTAAAAAGAGATTTAAAAAAAATCAAAATTCAAATTTGAGGTGGATTTTGATTCAGTCCCATTAGAAAGGCAGATACTATAGATCTTATTCTGGCTCTGTCACTAACCAGCTCAGGTGATGGAACAAAATGACCCAAAAGGCATGTGTACATCTGTTATTTCATAATTAGTGTTTTGGGTGTACAAAGTAAAAATTACCAATACATTCTATAATAAGATTCAACGCATATCAGATGGAGAACTTAAACGAAATCAATGTAGAAGTTATTCATATATAATAAACCCATATATAATACATATGTATGACATATATATTTCTTAGACTGCAAGTGTATATTTTTTTAAATCATTTGGACAGGGGCGCTTGGGTAGCTCAGTCGTTAAGCATCTGCCTTCGGCTCAGGTCATGATCCCAGGGTCCTGGGATCGAGCCCCGCATCGAGCCCCGCATCGAGCCCCGCATCGAGCCCCGCATCGGGCTCCCTGCTCTGCGGGAGGCCTGCTTCTCCCTCTCCCGCTCCCCCTGCTTGTGTTACCTCTCTCGCTGCGCCTCTTTCTGTCAAATAAATAAATAAAATCTTTAAAAAAAAAAGATTTCTGTTAAAAAAAATAAATCATTTGGACAGATTCATTCAGAAGTGTAATCCGAGTGTTTTTTACTTAAAGGCACTAGATTTCATCCCATTTTCTAATACATACATACATACCTGCCTTCCGGCTTCGTTGTTGTGTAGATTCATTGCTAACAGTACTTTGCTTTCTTTTCCTGTGCTGTTTCTGACGGGGAGATCTAGGAACTTCCTGCTGAACCACATGCCATACTGGACATCATCCGAGCAGCCCCCCCAGTGCCAGCCTTCACTGGCGGAGCCGCCACTCTGCAAGCTGGTGTCGCAGGAGCACTCGGTCATGTTGCCTGCACTGCAGGACCTGGTCACAGAATGCACCAGGCCTGCAGCCATCACAGCATAAATAAACGCTGTTTCCTTGGTGCCTAGAACAAAACACACATTGCTGAATGCAAGAGTCTGTTTATGTTCATAACAAAGCTTCCTGCTCATCCCCTTCGCAGGGAAGCGATTTTTCAACTGCTTTCAATGGATGCTTGAATGAGTACATACTCAGGAAGGACAGTTTCATATTGTTTTAGTCTTTCACAGAAGCAACATTAATTTTCAGTATCTCACTTGGGGGGATTTTTATATATTGTGTATCGAATCAGCTGTTTGTTTTTAAAATTTGACACGTATGTCAGCACCTAGCTCAGTGCTTAATAGACAAGTTCAAAAAATCCGTGTTGAATTTAAAATCCCTTGCATGGATACAGCAAATGGTAGTACAATGTCCCAAAGAGTCCAGATTACCTTTCTTTTTAAATTTCAAATGTGTTCTCGTGAAACACACGCTGAAATGTTTGGTGTGATTCTTGTTTGTATAAATTATACATGTTGGAATGCAAATCAGAATTAAGCAAAGGCCAAAGCAATCAGTAGATGTTACAGTTTACTTTCATATCAAAGACTGGTCTTCTTTTTAAAGGATATTATAAATAACAATCACAAATATTAATATGAAACAGTTAAATATCTTATATAGTACTAGCTAATCCTCTTACAGGCTGAAAGAGAATGAAAAATTGAAATGTCACCAGAAAAAGAAAAAGAATTGTTATAGAAAACTATTGAATATATATTTAGCACACCTGCAATAAAGTTTGAGCTAAACTCTTCGCAAATTAAAGTCCCATTAAAACATTAGTAAAATGGACTTCTATAGAAGAGACTCAGAAGGTGACCTTTTTTCTTTTGAGATGTTAAGATTGGAGTACGGTTGCATGCCCGTTGTCCAATCAACCTTTTCAACAGCTGATGTCTCTGCATTTCAGCAACTGAAACTTTTCTTCTTCTTCTTTTTCTCCTCCTCCCCCTCCTTTTTCTTTTCCTTCTCCTCCTCCTCCTCCTCCTTCTCTCTCTTCCTTCTTCCTCCTTCTTTTTTCCCTTCTTCCTTCTTCACTTCTTTTTTCTTCCGCGGGGGTCAGGGCTCCCTCGGAAGGGCGTGCCGCCCAAAACGCAGCGGGGCAAACGCAATGCTTTGGCGGCGGTGTGTGTAGGGACCGGGTGGAGAAGGGTCAAAGGAGGAGGGAGAACGGAAATGAAATGTGAAAAACAACAACGAATCTTTCGGCGCCCAGGTTCCAAAATTCTCTGAAACTGCTGATATTCCTAGAACAATCCTGGGTCCCTGTGCCTTCATCCCCACCGAGTCACTAGGCACGTGGAAGTGGAACTTTGTTTTACTGCAGCTTCCCGCGCCGCGGGTGTGCTCCGAGGAGGGAAGATAAAGAAGGAAAAGAGAACAGAGGGGAGAGCCAAAGCAGTCGTGCTCGGGTTAGCCGCACGTTGAGCTGTCCAGGACACTCCCTTTAAAAATCACCATTAATTCTGTCTACCCCGCGCTCCGAGGTGCCAGCAAACGTGGGGCTTCGCTGCAATTAGCCCCTTGTCCAGGGCTCGGTGCGCAGCGGAGTTGCTTAAATCAAAGCAGATGCGGCGGCAGCATTCCCTGCTGCCGACATCATGTTTCTCCAGCTGGTCACCCACGTAGGGGGGCGCTACGGGGTCCGAGGGGTCGGCGGGGTGGAGTGTCAGAGTTTTTCTGCAGCTCCCGCCGGGCGCTGCGGGAAGGAGGAAGAGCTACAGCTCCTAGCGCCCCGCTCGGGACCTGGGGAGTCACCCCCCTCCGGGACCGCACCTGCACCCGGGTCTGACTTCCGTCACCCCCAGTTCTCGTCCGCTAAAGGACCTCTTTTGGGATTTAGAGAGCGACGGACCACGCAAGCGCTACTTTATTGACTGTACTTGCAGGAGTTGTCGCCCTCCACCCCGCGCCATGCCGGAGGGTCCGGGGACTTACCGCTGCTCAGCTCGTAGCCAAAAAGGGGGCTGGTGCCCGGCGGGGCGGCGGTGACCAGGCAGTTCCACCTCTCGTGCCGGAACTGGCTCCTGCACTCCTGAATGCCCAGCCGCGCGCCCTCTCCGATGCTCGGCAGCAGGTACGGTTTCCTCTTGCACAGCTCCTTCTGGCGGCTGTTCAGCGGCAAGTTGGCGCAGCCCAGCTTCTCCGGAACCCCAAAGGACGCGATGCCCAACCACCTGCAAGACACCGCCGCCCCTAGCGTGAGCCGCTCCCCAGCTCTCCTCTCCAATCCCAGAGGTTTCGCCGCAAATTGGGTCATCCGCCCTAGGATCCCCGGTCCTGCTCCCCGGCTTCAGCTGAAAGTTCCCTGAGGCTGGGCACCCCTTTTGCCACAACCCCCGTGCGCCCCTGCTGCCCGCATACTCACATCCAATTTCCCTGGGCTCCGCAGGGGAACAGCGCGAGCAGGGCTGCCCACAGCGCGCACAGGCGCGACAGTCCCAGGAGCGCCGCTCTGTCCATGGCCCCCGCATGGAGTCCTCCAGCCCCAGCCACTCCTCTTCTGCCCTCCCTGCCCAGGGGCCCGCCAAGCCAGAGGTCAGTTCCCCCGCACCAAGTTGTCCCTCGCCCTCTTTCTCCCTGCAGACAACATAAAAAGAAGGCCAGCGGTGGGGGCTCCCGGCAGCCTTCCCCTGGCTTGCAGGGAGCTGAGAGGAGATGGAGAAAGTAGCCTGGGGCCCTCCTCCTGCGACGAGCCGGAGGTGTGCAGGAGGTGCGGGAGCGTCCCTCGCTGGAATAGGTGAGAAACTTCTGTTGATGTAGCTCTGCCTCCATCGCCCCCGGCCTCTCCTCCCATCTCCTCCCCCTGGCCGCGCCTGGAGCCTGATTGGCCCAGCCTCAGCCCCGCATCTCATCATCCCCGGACCGCAGGCTCCCATTGGCTGCGAGCGGGCTCCGCGGGGGGCGCTCCGGCCCGCTGCTCCCGGACGGCGCGCCCGGACCCGGGTGTGTTCTTGACCTTTCCTCCTGTCACCGTCTTCCGCGAGCCGGCCTCTGCGGGAGGGGTATTGATTCAACCCGAAGACTGCTGGGGCCGCTTCTGTCTTAGCAACCCTGGGGGAAGGCGTGGGTCGAATGGGACACGTTTGAGTTCCACCCACCCCCCTCGCATTTGGATTAATTACCCTCTGGGTGGAGTGGCTGGAAAATCTCACTGCCCCCGTTCCTTTCCTCTCCTTCACCTCACCGGAGAGGAATCGTTTTGAGTCAGAGTTGGTACCAAACAAGTTGACCTTTCAACACTCTGCTTGAGGTCCCAGTGTGTCAGGAGACTTGAGACTGGTGAAATGCTGTCAGGCTTGAGGTTGTCGTCGTTTAAATAGACAGCTATTTTTAGCGAAAGAGAAGGTTCTGGCCTAGTATCTAATCTACCATATTTAAATTGTGTTACGTGATTTCGTTTTCCCGGTTTGTCTTATTTTCTGCAATCTTTGAGAGCATTGTCAGAAGGTGGAGGGCAGAGAAAGAATGCATGAGAGAGCTTCTGGAGAGCTTTCGAAGAGATGAGGCTTGTGTCCTTACCCTTATCTCCAGTCCATATTGGTGGCTCACGTGGAGACCTTGGACAGGGCTACACATTGAAGACATGTTAAAAAAAACTTACTTATTAACTGCCTAAGTGTGCCCTGTACTGGGGGGAACTTACGCAGACAATATCCCTTCTCTCAAGTTCACAAATCAACCACAGAGACGAGTCTAAAACAAAAGAATTTGAGATTTCAGTGAAGGAGAGTATAGAATCCAGTGAGGTACTCTTTGGAGCCAGAGTTCAGAAGCCAGAGACTACATGGTGGCTGGCAGTTTAGGAAGGTTAGGTACCCAGTGTTTTTCAGGATAGAAGATCTCTGGGAGAACCGTGAAGGTGAGCCGCGTGTGCTTAGCTGTGGTATCAGAAAGCCCTGCCTCACCTCGTCGGTGGCAAGAAATGTTTCTGAGAGGTGTCCCCTGCTCCCTAGAGGACTTCTGAAATGGTAGTAAATTCTCAGGGTAGACATACCAGCTTCGTGGGTGCCAGAATCCAGACTTAGTCAAATAAAAGATTGGCTTTGCTTGCTTTATCCTCAAATAAAGGATTTTATTTGCTGCATATCTCCCATATGAGCCCAGAGCAATAAAAGCTCACTGAAGTTCCCATCCCATCCCCATTCATTCTTTTATCCAACAAATATTTGTTGAGTGAACACTGTGTACCAGGTCTTAAAGCCACATTGTAATTTTTAGAGAGTCAAGTTGATGATAGGGTGTAGTTACTGATCCAGAAATATTTTGGCTAATGGCTAGTGGCCTCTCTCAAAATCAGAGCCTTCATCCAAGCTCACTTATTCTGTGAGCCTCTCCAGGGGGGATCATGGAGCACTCTCTGCTGTATCCCCGCCATTGGGCCCAGTGCATGAAATCTTGGTTTTGAACATAATTTATTGAGTGGACTAACATGATGAGGAACGCCCTGGGCACATACCTAAATGGGCTAAATGATGAAACAAGACAAGTGACTTCCTTTTCAGGGGGATGGGGGAGGGGAGAACATTAATACTTAGGGATTATTGCGTCCATACCTCTAAAGCCAAGGACACTTATTTCTAGGCGTTGATAGAGTTGAAGAAATACACTTTTCATTCAATGAACAGACATTTGAGTGCCTTTTTTTTTTCTGCCAGGCATTGTGAACCCTCATGCACTGAGAGCCTCGTAAATGCCTCCAGCATTTCATCTCTTTCTCTCTCTCTCCACACAAAATTTCAACTCCCCCCCCCAATTGGTACTCATTTTATAGATAAAAAAATGAATTTGGAGAGGTTGAACACTTGCTCAAGGTCACTCAGCTAGTAAGTAGTAGAGTCAAAATTCACTCTTATTTTAGAGGGCTTGTTCTTTCCACCACAAAATACTGCTGCATAACCTGATTCACAACCTTTTTTTTTTTTTTTCCTGATTAAACCCCACATCACTGGGCCTCAGGATCTAAATTTCTCTTTTGTGTCCCATGGTTCTTTACATCACAGTTCACAGATATCTCCATCAAAAGAGTTGTTCTGTTCTCTGAAGATAAACAAACCCCACAGTGGGTCTCCATGAAGTGGGTCTCATTGAGGCAGATGTCAGTCTCCATGGACTTCCTGCCCTTTTCCCCTTCTTCCCTATCTGGTTTCTGTGGGCTGGGAGGAGCCCGGAGGGCGGCAATGGGTGAGTTGGGTGGTTGAGGTGCCCGCCGGTCAATCAGTTATAATCTTAGGCAATTAATATCACCATTGAGCTTCAGTTTTCTCACCTTTAAGATGACAATAAATTCTTTTTGAGATCTCAATCTCCTACTACAGTTCCAGGAGGGCTGGAGGGAGGGAGGCGGTGTGTGTGTGTGTGTGTGTGTGTGTGTGTGTGTGTGTGTGGTAATGGGGGGAGGTGACTGCATTTGCTAGTGGATTTACCCTCCCATGAGGAAAAAACCTTGCTCATCGACAAGGGCATGTCTACCTGAGTGATGGCCCAGTTTCCAGGGTGTCACAGGCTAGAGTTTTTTGACCCCCATCTTGCATTTTCAGTTCTAATTTTGCTTCTGGTTTTCAGTGAAAATGAATTCTTTTAATTGCAGAAATCTTTTTAAATGGTTGAACTTCAAAATACATTATAATCTGGTCAGGTGATATGAAATTTTATTTTAAGGATAAAGGAAGTTACAGATATTTTATTTATTCTGGAACAGGAAAGTGGGGTGTTCTTTCATAATCTAATTTATATCTCCAATATAAAGTGGTTCATCTCTACTATCATGAGTGAGGTTTATACTATTTAGAGAGAAATAATGTAAATGGTGGGTCAAGTCTGAACGTATACATAACTGCACATTTCAAATTGGTAATTTTTTAAGTAGCAAGCAGGAGCCTGTTTCCTATTTATTATTTTCAATTTTGTAATTTGAAGGGAGGACAAAATATTACCTGGCCAATAGAATATGACCTGATGGTTTACTATGTTCTGCAAGGTTTCCAAGCTTCAGGTACCCGTATCTATAAAATGTTGCAAAGATGATACCATTCATCCTTCGTAAATACCACCTGGTACTATGTCATCTCATGATCTGATCCCAGCTACGAGAATCTGATCAATGCTAAGAAAAGCACCATGGGACTCCAAGTATGCACAGGTTCCTGGAGCATCTATAGCTTCTCGATTCCACAAGGAGAATGTGTATTTGAACCTGTTTTCCTAGCAGGGGTAAGGAGTTTTGAGCTGTATTCTGGAAAAGGATATTTAGGAGGGGGAAAGCCAGATCTCAAGCACATTCACTCACTCAAAAGAGCTCTCTCGAGGGACTGAATCTGTCGTGACCAGAGTCATCTTTGACCAGCTGGGCCAACTGATAAGTAGTTGGCTGGCAATAAATCCAACTGCCCACTCAGGACAGTTGTAGATTATTAGTTGTCGAACCCAGAGGAGTCTGTTCTTTCTGGTAGTTTTCTCTCCGTCCCTGGGAAACTCAGCAAAAAAGTCTGCCCGCACAGATATGCCTTGGACTCTGCCTCTGGCAATCCATCAGAGAACGAGACTTCTAAGGGCCCTGTTGTAAGAATTTCTGCTGCAGATCACAGAGACTTACGTACTGGAAACTGATACCAGAAGCACCCCAGCTGGTCTTAACTCCCGTGATAGAACAGAAGACCAGAGGTGACTTTTTACATAACTGGGTCCCCATCCATTCTATTTTAAATTTCACCTGGAGGCGACCAGTGTGTGGAACAGAGCACAGGCTTGTGACTACTGGCTCTCAGGCAGGGGCGGAGAATGGCATTCTGGGTGTCCTGTTGTCCTTTGGTGGCCCGAAAAGCCAGTAAGAATGACGGACTTGGAACAGCAGAGCTGACACCAGTGGCAGAACCAGGAGAAAGAGTGGGGGTTGAAAAAGGGATGCTGTCTTGCTGTTTGCATCTCCGCAAGTATGAAAGCGAACACTTTTTGTCTACTTGTCTTAACAAATTAAGGCTGGGCGCCTGGGTGGCTCAGATGGTTGGGCGTCTGCCTTTGGCTCAGGTCATGATCCCAGGGTCCTGGGATCGAGTCCCGCATCGGGCTCCCTGCTCCTTGGGAGCCTGCTTCTCCCTCTGCCTCTCTCTCTCTCTGTCTCTCATGAATAAATAAATAAAATCTTTAAAAAAAAAATCATTAAAAAAAAATTAAGGCTGGAGAAGTGGCCTATCTCTAGTGTTAATGGTATGGATTATGCCGTCGTTTTGGAATGAGGGATTAAAAGTAAAACACCATCCCTGACAAACGAGAGAGAGAGAGAGAGAGAGAGAGAGAGAGAGCACGCGTGCCCATGCGCGGTGACTATTGCCTGAGGGCACAGGTAAGCAAAACAAGCAAAACCGAAAGACATGGAGAATGTTGATTCTCTCAATCTCTCTTTTCAAAAAAAATTTTTTTTTTTTAATTTTGTAGAACAAAGCAACTCAACGGGCGAATTATTATTGATTTTAATAAGTTACCAGGAAAACTACTTCACAAATCCCGAGTTGACATTTTTTAGAGTACTATTGATAGAGCGATCACTGGGCTGTCTATAATGGAAAAAACAAATTGTCTTTTTTTTTCCATTTTAGTAAAATTGAGCAACCTTAAATTTTAAGGGAGAAAACTTAGGGGGAAGAGTCTTTTTAGACAGATTTTGCCAGCGTCTATCTTATTCTAATTGCTGGGCAAAATAAGTACCCTTGATCTGACGTAATAAATATTCTGGCCGGTAAAAGACTAGTTAAAAATCAGCCCGGGCCCGAAGTTGCTTTTGCAGTCAAGGTTGCTGCTCACGTTGCTCCACTGGCTACCGGCCTCGGGGTGGGTGGGTCACGTGCTCACGTGGCGTGGACGTCTGGCCAGGCAACTAACAGCGTTTGGGGTTCACCCGGGTCTGCGTCTTCACACAGAGGGGTATCACATTTAAACTTGACCTTAGTTTCTTCGCTTTCATGACCGAAATCCTTCACGATTTCCTATTTACTCCCACTTAGGTTTCAAATCCTTTGGTTGGACTTCGAAATCCTTCATTCAGGAGTTGACCAGAGCAGTCGTTTCTGATTAAATTCACTTGATTTCGGCACATTCAATCTTCTTAGGCAGCCCAGCTTCTTTCTCCCCTTTTCCATAAGCAGGGCCTGCATATTCCTACTTCAGTTTCTTGAGAAGCACGCCTCCGTGCCTAGAATTTTCTTCTTTCTTTTTTCACTTCCCCAAGCCCACCTACTCATTCTTTAGGTCAAACCCCTTCAGGAAGCCTTCCACAGTGGACCGTATTGATGCTTTTCTCTGCCCAGTTCCTACATCCTCTGAGGTACCTGCCAGGAAGTTTGTCACATAATTTACTTTTGTTCTCTGATAGTTTTATGTGCTTTAATTGTAAGTCACCAAATAGACTGTAAATGTCTTCAAATCAAAGTGTATGAGTAATTTTGTGGCACCCCCCCTCCCCCATTGCTCGAAAGGCTGAGTGTGTATTAGGCATTCAGTAATGGTTGTGTGGTTGCTGTTTTAACAGACAAGGAATTTCTCGTAACAGTGGAATCAATAAAGCATTAAGTTGAGAGCTGTCAGCATTGACATAATCTACTAATTTACCACTTTTCGACTGGGAATTTGCCAAGACTTGTACCTGGTACGTTGCGTTAGTATGTGCCATGTGATTTGCACCAGTTCCGAGGGGACTGCCAGATGGCTATGTCTAGAGTATTCACAGCTTCAGTTTCTGCTAGCGTTAAAATCGGTAAATAAACTGATACTCTTCAATCTTTCAGACCGATCTGTAGCTGTGCCATGTGCCTCTTCCAGATAAGTTTGTGGAGCTAGGCTAATAACTCAAACTCTCACCGGAGTTTCCTCCAGAGCACGCTTGTATTTGGGTAGGCAAGTGCTCCAAGCCCAGGAGATTTACGAGGGCTCAGAGACATAAACACAAACTGCATAATGGGTGTGAGGTGTGTTTCAACTGCAGCCCTCTCACCTTCTGTTAATGATTACGAAGGGAGGCATCAGTACAAAAAACAGCCGACTGGAGGCTCTCAAGTTCGCAATCTGATGAAGTCTTCTGGTGCCAGACCAATTTTGGGGGCTGTCACATGGCTTAGTGAAGCAGCTTCCCAAATCGGCTGAAAACCACAATATTGATATACTGGGCCACATGCCAGAACAGAGCCTGAGTCCAGCCGACTGGGTAAAAGATTCCAGTTGCTACTTTAGCACCAGCGTATTGTCTGGAATCCCTAGGGCACACTCATGAAACCAGCACCAGACAAATACAGTGGAGCCACTTTTTAATGCTGTTTTGGGGAGAGAACTAACATTTGCCTTATAGGTTAACTGAGTTATGGCAGGTTTCGGCTGGAAGGAGTTTTCCTTAAGGAACTGATTTGGCCCTCAGCATATCTTTATCTTATAGGAATTGTTGGCAGTCTAGGGTGGGGTTTGGTGCGGGAATCTTAGCCTTCATACTCCACTCCCCTCCCTGCCCCAGGGGTTCTGATGAATAAAAAATGCACAGAGAGAACTAAACCAATTTGGGCAAAGGATCGGCTTTATTAAGTGTAAGGCTTCCTAGTAGAGCTAGATTATGCAAAGTGAAGTTTCCTCTTCCTTCCCCCTGAATTGAAGACAGCAAGCTTGACAAAGTAAGGCTGATCCAATATGTCCACCCAGTCCCAGGCTGAGAAGCTGGACCTCAGAGAGAAGAGGCTAGGATGAGGCCACAGGAAGTCAGAAGGGAGTTCATGCTACTTGAAGACGTCCAGCTCTAGGAAGAGGGAACGCGGGGCTAGCCTGCTTTTGGAGCACCCGCCGGTGATGGGCACCCCACAGACTGGCCACTCTTTCTCCACGGGGGAGGAGTAACCAATGACACGGGGAATAGAGTACAGATTTCCTCATCATAGAATCAAGAAATGAGAATACAGAAATGTTGAAGGAAGTCCTTGCTTCCTTGGGCAAAGAGGGCAAGTTCATCAGTCGTGCCACCTACTGTAAAATGTAGTGTGGCAAGCCCTCAAAACAGATGGGCCAGCAGATTAAGAACCTCCACGGAAGCTCTAGGCAGGATACCTATGACCAAATGCTCTGGACTGTATTCTGAGGCAAGGCAAGTGAGGGAGTGACACAGTGGTGTAGGGAGGGTTCGGTAGAGGGCACATCCATGCTCACTGTAACACCATCCACTTCTGCGCTTGGTGGCCACGCTAAGACTCGAGTGGTGTCTCCTCATCCATCACTCTTGATTGTACACATTAGCTCAGAGGAGCAGAGGGATGATTTCACCAAAAAAATCAGTATCCCTAAACAAAGTCCTCCTCTACTTTTTAGACCTTAGAACACATTATTTGTTTTATTTTTCTGCTGTGGTTTCCCTTGGTAACATTGAAATGAACGCATATTCTCTCACACATTATCATCTCACACAAGTGGCTGGCTCAGAAGCAGGTTGGGTGGCCTAATCAATATGAGGTTAGAAAGGTGGATGAGGCTGAATCACAAAATAAATAATCAACAGGCGGCTTAAAATTGGTAGGTTGAACTTGAGAAATACAAGGTCATAGTGATGTATAGAGATATTGGCCAAAGTGCTGAAGAAATATTTTTATTTATTTAATATGCCCAATTATTTGTTGATAGATTGCTTACATTTTTGGACTAGACAAAACATGTTATAGCTGCTTATGATTGCTTATAAAGAAATAGGCTGTAATTTTTCAGGATAATGTAAGTCATTTGATAACACCTGTGATGGAAGGTGATTTTTGTTAATTGCTTGCTGTAAGGTGCATCTTGACTTAGAATTCAAAAATGAACAAAAGAAAGGAGTTGAAAGTCATAAATATATTTCACAGCTGGAGAAATCAGAAGAACCACTTAAAAAGATTAAGCTCATGCAGCATTCTGCACCAATTTGCTAAATATCATACTTACATTGTTACTTCTGAATTCTTTAAATTGTAGGCATCGTCTGCCCCTCTCCGCTGTGGAAGTTGAGGGTTTGCTCTGTTCACCCCTTTCACCCTCCCCCTGCACATGGTATACTTTGGCATCCTTTATGTTTCCAGTATGGATGTCTTGAAACTGTGGTTAGCGGTCAGTTTTTATTTTATTCTGACACATCATGTTATTCATGCTGAGCTATGTAATATACTGTGATTCCGTTCCTTTTCCTCATTTGCACTTTTCCCCGTTTGTCTGGTTGCTGTATGCTTATTGCAAGTCCAACTTCAATCCTTACCGGTTCCTGAATCTCCCCATGGGATTCAAAAGTTCTATTAATATCATCTTTTGACACAGTATCCCCTAGTGTCCCCTGACCTGTTCCAATCTGGAATGGGGGCCTCCATATCTGTTGCCTCCACATCTGGGATCTACTTCACCATCAGCCCAGCGGTCACATTTTTCTTGTGTCTGTAGAAGGAACACGAAGTCTGTTTTGTTGCCATTTCCAGCTTCTGGAGGCTGCCTGCCTTCCTCGGCTCTCGTTGTCTTCCACACATCATTCTGACCTCTGCTTCTATGGTCATATCTCCTTTGCTGACCGTGACCCTTCTGCTTCCCTCTTAGAAGGACCCTAGTGGTTGCATTGGGACCACTTGGATAATTCAGGAGAATCTTCCCATCTCAAGATCCTTCACTTAATCATATCTGCAATACCTCTTTCGCCATGAAAGGTAACATATTTATAGGTTCTGGGGACTAGGACCTTGTGGTAGGTTGAGTGGTGACCCTCCAAAAGATATGTCCACATCCTAATACCCAGAACCTGTGAATGTGATCTTATTTGGATTTTTCCAAATTATATTTCTTTATAAATGCCATTAAATGGAGATCACCCTGGATTATCTGAGCGGGCCCTAAACCCAATGACAAGAGTCCTTGTGAGAGGGCGCCTGGGTGGCTCAGTCGGTTGAGCGACTGCCTTCGGCTCAGGTCATGATCCTGGAGTCCCGGGATCGAGTCCCGCATCGGGCTCCCTGCTCGGCGGGGAGTCTGCTTCTCCCTCTGACCCTTTCATGCTCTATCTCATTCTCTCTCTCAAATAAATAAATAAAATCTTAAAAAAAAAAAAAGAGTCCTTGTGAGAGACAGAAGAGGAGAAGACAGAGAAGGAGAAGAAGTCCAGGTGGAGGTAGAGGTGGACAGTGGGGCAAGGCCACAAGGGATGCTGGGAGCTGCCAGAAGCTGCAAGAGGCAGGGAAGTGTTCTTCCCGAGAGCCTTCTGAAGAAGGGCAGCCCTGTGATGCCGTCAGGATTTCCAGCCTCCAGAACTGTGAGAGAAATCATTTCTGTTGTTCTTAGCCGCCCCGTGTGTGGTACTTCGTTATGACAGCCCTGGAAAACCAGTACAGATGGGCTCATATTTGGGGGGTGACTATCCTGTTTAATATAGTACATTAATGATATTTTTTGCGATTTTCTTCCCCCCACTTCTTCCAGTCCTCTTTATTCTGTTTGCTTTGTCTCTATTTGTCCTTCTAGAAGTTGCCTCAGATGTCTGGCATTCCTTGGTTGTTGCTCATGAATATGCATGAAGTACTTAAAAGCCAGATAGAAGTTCTGAGTATATGGGTAGGACTTACTGACTTGAGTTTTACTTTAGGGGTATCTCGATGGGTCATTTTATTGGTGAATCTTTAATCATGGTATATTCATGTCTTATCTCTTAGGCTGGTCACATTCCCCAGAGAAGAATATTCCAGTCTCCTATTTTGACGATAGTGGCAAATGTTCTTCAATCTAGTGGGGGAGGGGGCTTGAGAGGTTTTAGCAATCGCTGTTTAAGTCGAATCTTTGTTTTTATTTTTGTTTTTGTTTTAGTATAGACGGCCTTGTACTGAAAATCCAATGTAGGCCTCACTGAAATAGCTTCATAACTTTAAGGGTTAAGTTTTTACACTGGAATACTTGAATCAGAATAAAGGACAACTTTTATTACTGGGAAATGTGAGAAATACAATTAGCAAGTGAGTTACAGTGGCTAGGTTTATTCTGAAAACAAGAAAACTCATGATTCCGAAGACTGAGCTAAAAAAAGGATTAGTCCTTTTCAAAAGGCAGTTTCAAAAGTAGCACTAATCAGATTAGTCAGTACAAAATCAGACATTTTCCTTTTGTGACTACAATTATCCTCTCTCTGATTAGGAGCATCTTTGTATTCCGTCAGCAATGTGGTAATTTAATGGCCGTGAAAACAAACACACAGCTGGATAAATTGAAAATTTTAGTTTTCAGCTGGAGCTTATGACCTTTTGTTGTTTGTTTGTGGCATATCCTCTAAGATGTACATACTGACTCTGTGGTTAAATTGTAGGCCGTGCTAGCTGACAGATAATCATGACACCAACTGACATTCGCCACCAGTTCTTAAGGTTTCTGAACCTCCTCTTTCTCCCCCCCCCTTGATTCCTATTGCTCTCATTTCTTTACTTTCTTTATTCTTCTCATGTGCTGTTGCTTCCTCTTTTTTTTTTTTTAAGATTTTATTTATTTATTTGACAGAGAGAGGCAGTGAGAGAGGGAACACAAGCAGGGGGAGTGGGAGAGGGAGAAGCAGGCTCCCCGCAGAGCAGGGAGCCCGATGCGGGGCTCGATCCCAGGACCCTGAGATCATGACCTGAGCCGAAGGCAGACGCCCAACGACTGAGCCACCCAGGCGCCCCCCTCTTTTTTTTTTCTTTTCCTTTTTCTTTTCTTCTTGTAACCTGATGGACAAAACTGGCTGGCTTGCCTTCCCAACTGGTGTTCTAGATCAAAAACAAAGCACACGAACAAACAGCTTATGTTTCTGGATTCATAAGAATGGGTGGTGTAAGTGTTTGAATCCCGTTCCCTAAGGAGACGAATGCCAGGGGTCAACTTTGAGGACTGCCTGGAAACCAACGTTACAAGGTGGAGCACACTCAACAGTTACGCTGTTTATGTGCATGAAAGGAGCAGAAACATAGAAGTTTTTCTTATTTGCCTGCAACCACTCATGTACCTTACCTCTCTGGAGGCCAGAGACCATCGGCATATCTAGTCAACATTTAAAAATCCTGTCAGATCCTTTAAAATGTAGAATTTCACCACAAAATTTTTTAACCTTCCTAATTTTTCAGGGACCATTCACGTCTCAGAAGCTTGATGAACATACGTTCTCGTGTGAATGAGCTGTAACAGTTTGTGTGGAGGCTCCAGAGGGAGAGGATCAGTTATACACTTGATTGAATAACTCCTCTTTCCGGAAAATGCACCTGCACGGAGCCATGAGAATGGGTAAGACAGTTAGGACTCCCAGCACACCAGCATCGCCACATTGATGCTGGCGATCCTTGAGACGGTTGACACAGCAGCCAGATGGCACTTACATTCAAATCCTCTGAGCAACAAAGGACAGATAACAGATATTCTATTTCCATCAACAGTTCAGCAGATGACTGATTGTTTTCACTTGAACGATGCTTTACATCCTTGGCAACCCTCGAAGGAGCCTGCTTTTACCCGCAGTGCAGTAACCTACAATCTTCTGTTGCTCCGGGCAGTAGTGGAACCAGCAACTGGAGAGAGAGAGGAACAACAAATGATGTTTCTTAGGTCTTCTGACTGAGCTGAGTTGGTAAAATGCAAAACCATGGGTAATGGGAGTAACCCCATCAGGTCACCGTTCCAGGTGAATAATTCAGATTCCTGTAGCAATTCCAAGAAAGCACTGTATTCCAAGGCCACTGCCTGACTGTAAGTGATTTTAAAGTTCAGCCTCTAGAGGTGAGTGTGGCACAGCATGGCGCTAGGTCATAGTGACCATTTGGCATCCAACGCCCCTCTGCTTCTCAGGGTCCCCCTTTCTCCATGAGGAATCTGCTTTGCTACAGGTTTCCCTTCAGAACTGTACAGCATCCTCTTATTTACCCGGTGCATTGAATTTCCTAGCTGTTTGGAGACAACTGTGATTAAATGCACTCATACTGCAAATGTCTAATAGCCCCAACTTTCCAAGGATATTAGCATCTTAAAAGACCCTGGAGGTTAACGTTAAGTGATTTCACTAATTGAAAGGATTTCAAACAGAAGAATCTAGTAAAATAAAGAATTGTGGACATGGTGGGGAGCCATCTGGTAACAAAGCAAGGAAGCTCTCTTTTTGCTCTTTATTCCAGACCTAACTTTGTGCTAAAGAAAGTACCTTTCTCATGGCTTGCAGACCTCTTTACACGTCCCAGATTCATGTTAGAAGGCATATATTATGCCACTTGCAAAATTAAGTTGCTGATGAACATATCTGCTATCTTGTTTTAGGAAAAAATATGCAGGGAAATCTTTCAGTTAATTCGCTGTTGTAAAAAAAGAAAAATTTATGGAATCAGAGTGTGTAAAGGATGAAAGTACCTATTTGAAACGCACCAGAAACAGATGTCTCCCTACCTATGCTTTTCAGGGAAAATGTGATCCCTCTACCCATAGCATTTTCAGTTCTGTAATTAAATTCAGTTGCATTGGTAATGTACTGTTGACATTAACTTGTATCTCATATACACAAGACTGGGAATACACACATGTTAACTTGAAACAGCTGTTTGCAAAATTACTACAATATGGCCAATACTTCTTTTAACCATTATGTCCTTCCATTTAAACATGATTTGCATCTGTAAGCACTTATTATATGTAAAATTATAGGAAGATTTATGACATAAAAATGATGAATTTTGATGCTACATTGATATTGCATTTGACAATAGTATGGCCGAAAAAGAAAGTTAATAGAATGTTTCTACAGATCAGAAGGCATGCCCCATTGGTATGTATGCCTGAAGGGCAGGGCCTGTGTTGACTTCTTGCCACACACTGTAGGATCTGGTTAACTACAGCCCTTGGCCATCACTACTGCTTCTCTCTCGTCTCCTCTGTTCTTGGAAATGGCAGAACCTTTGGGATAAGTTATGTGATGCTCCCTGCTTCCTCCAGCAGCCCCATTTCTGGATTGCTGATGTCCGAAATTCTGCAACTAAAAACGTCTTCATCTGTCCTCTTTTAAAGCTTCAGTATACCCTTGTGAGGGCTTGAGGTACAAGGCCTGGTGATTCACGAACCCTGGGCATGACATGGCATGACATGGCATGACACCTTTTCCACTTCTGACAGGGGCAGGGCAGACAGCATCAGCAAGTGTTGAGATGAGCAATGCGTGGGCTCCAGGGAAGGGGAGGTCTGAAGCACCTGACATCTGTGTGAACCACAAGTCTTCGGGCCCTGCTCCTGCCATCAGCAGCTCCCCCAGCGCCAGACATCCTCCCCAGAATCCAGGCAGGCAGCTGCTGAATGTGGCTCACACCTTCTCCAGCCACCTCTCCGTGCCTCACCTCAGTCCTTGGGGCACAAAGGGAGTAAACAAACAATTGGCACTTGCCAGAGAGGGCTTGAGGAAGTGATAACGCGATCTCTAACATAATGCTTTCTTAAAGCCTCTTAGACAAGTTCTATTTAGAGCACAATTTCTATCTCCAGAAAATGCTAGAGTTTGTTAGGGCATTTATTTTTTCATGTTATAAAAATTCACTGAGTGTCTTTTCTTTGTTAGGCAATATATTTCCAAACTGAGAATGCAAAAATGAAAATACTGAGTGAAAGAAGCCAGCTGCAAAAGACTAACATATTGTATAATCCTATTTATATGAAATGTTCAGGATAAGCAAATCTATAGAAACAAAAGTAGATCAGCAGTTGCCTAATGCCAGGGTGGAGAAGGGGAAGTGTGGAAAGTGACTGATTTCTTTCTTTTTGGGGCAACAAAAATGTTCTAGAGTTCGATTATGGTGAGGATTGCAAACCTGTTGTCAATATACAAAAAAAAAAAAAAAAAAACCCAACAAAAAAACCCCCCCAAAAACCATTGAACTGTAGACTTTAAATGAGTGAACTTTATGGTACGTAAATTGTATCTCAAGAAAACATTAAAAAGAAATAATAAATAAACAGAACCAACCAACCAACCAAAGAGTCCTTCCCTCCTGGAATTGACATTCCAGGGGGTGCAAAATATGAAACAAAGAAAGCTAAAGGCTGATATAGGGGTAGGTAGAGTAAAGAGAAAGGACACTTTGGTATCTGAGGCATCAGAGAAAAATTCCTACAGGAGATGACATCTAAGCTGAGAGGGGTAGACAGAGAAAAGAGATCGGGAGAAAAGTATGGGGGGAGCTCGTGCTCTCGGTTAGATACGGTGTGACAGAAAGACGAGTAAGACTCAGTCCTAGGCCTTGAGGGGCTAAGGCTAGTGGGGTGGGATAGAAAGAGGTGATGACAGATAACTATTATATAATGTGGTCGCACAACAACAGAGATGGGCACAGGGGCCGTGGAAATAACAAAAAGGGGAAACAAATCCAGTCAAGGACGTAAAGGCTGAGTAAAAATTCAGACTTGGGGGTGGGCAGTTCCGGTTTCCCTTTATGAACCATCTCGCCGAGTGCCTTCCGCCCAGCGGCGGCCCCCCGCATGGCTTACAGGGTTCCCTCACCGCCACAGCTTCCAGCTCCTCGTCCACGGCGCTTTGGCCAATGGGGAAGCCCTGTGACGTCAGAGCCGCCCAGGAAAGCTCTGAGGGGGAGGGGCGCGCGGAGAGGCAGAGCGCAGGACCGGAAGCCGACCCGGAGGAAGTCCCCCAGGAGAGTCCCAGTGACCAGTTTGTTTTCAGTAGGGCACAGAGCTGCCCAGTCCTTCTTCTTCCAGCACATTTTCCTTGTAGTTTTAGTAGTGGGAGTCTTCATGACTCTGTAGTTGTAACTTTCCTAGCATCTTCCCATTCTGATGACTTCTGGCAGTTTGGTCGCTTGTCACCTCTCAAGAGAAGCATCTGCCAGGCACCTCCTCTAGCTCATTCCTCCGGGCTCTGCTTGGCAGAGGCCTCCGACCACATTTCCCACATGCCCAGACGAGCACCTGGTTAAGGCATCCAGAGATAGAGAACCTGTTATTCTAAAGGTTTTACATGCTGCTATAAATTTAAAAATAAGAGGAATGTTTTAAAGAAATGAACACAACGGACATAGTGTTATTTGGTACTTCTTTATTATCTATTACATTGTGTGTGTGTGTGTGTGTGCGTGTGCGCACAAATACATATACTTACACACACAAGTGTATATGTATGTTTATTCATTGTGAGTGTTTAAAATAATCCAGAATTCCTGTTTCCGAGTCCTTTACTGATACACACTCTTCCCTGGACACAAATGAAGGAGGGCTTGGTTTTTCCCCCACAGGCTTTCATGTCTGCAGAGGCAGCATAACAAGTCAGTGAGGGAAAGGCATTTATTTTCACTGTATTTGATAACAGTTTACTGAAGATGATGCCCAGGGAGGCTTCCATCGGAAGAGAAATTGACTTTCAGAAACTCAGTACTTCAAAGGCTTACCATGACCCCAGGGAAGAGAAAAATACCACTTAGGCCAATCGCCCACTTGGGACTGCCCATTCTTCTGGGAAATAGACTCATCTTAGAGTCCATAAATAATTCATGGAAAATATCAATTTATTTATAGGACAGGTGGCCAAGAGAGAGTTCCGGATGTTTACCAATAACATGGCCCTGGAACTCCATCCTATTGAAATGATTCCTGTTCTTGGCAGGAATAACTTGTGCTAAGGGTTGTATCCACACCCTTTTAAAAACATGCCATTGATTTTGCATAACTAATATGAGCATTGAAATGGGGACTCTTTAGAGACAAGTATGTACAAAGACCAGGTTTTCCCCCCGGGGGGTTTGCACATGTGGTAGAAACTGATGAACCCAAATCTGTGCCATTTGACGATTATGCTCATTTTAATTTACAAAGGAATTGTTTTCTTTCCCCCCGTACTATTCCTAATTGGGACCAAATTTTATCTTATAAGTAGAAGAGGTAGCTGTAAATGATTTCATGCCCTGCCAATGACCATAGGCACAGATTTTTAACAAAAGGCTCATAAAACTTTTTATGATACTGTAAAACTGGAGAGCTCATGCCCATTAAAACATAAGCTTCATGTTACATGTAATTAAGGCAGGGAGGAAAACGTAAAAATGTAAGTCTAAAAATGTATCTTGTATTACATATTAAATGCACACAGAAAACACTGCGTAAGTTCCACCTCAAAGACAAAACTGAAGACAAGCAGAAAACGTCACGGTGGGTGAATGATTCCATGGCTGAAAATGAACTGGTATTCTAGTTCTCCAGAGGATATATGGTATTGAAGGTTAGAGATCATTTTCTATTTTTCCTGATTGTAAATAAGAAAGCATTGTTAAAGATACATTCAGCTGCCATTTGGTTAATCTAGGTGATCATTTTTGGTCCATTGAAGTTTGAAAATTATTTATTTTTTCCTTAGGAATGAGGACTTGTGTCCTAAGGAGAGGTTTGAAGAGATGAGCAAGATCTGTCAAAGGCAGCTGGAGAAGATGCTCATAACTTTTATTTATTTATTTATTTATTTATTTATTTATTCATTTTTTAAAGATTTTATTTATTGGAGAGAGAGAGAATGAGAGACAGAGAGCATGAGAGGGAGGAGAGTCAGAGGGAGAAGCAGACCCCCCGCTGAGCAGGGAGCCCAAAGCGGGACTCGATCCCGGGACTCCAGGATCATGACCTGAGCTGAAGGCAGTCGCTTAACCAACTGAACCACCCAGGCGCCCCGATGCTCATAACTTTTATCCATTCTAGAACGCAGTGGGAGAGGAGGACTATGCTACAGCGCCTCCTTTCCGCCCGTTCTGACTGCGATGGACCCACCGGATTAACCTAAGCGACGTTTGCTTCAATGTTGGCATTTTTTATCATCCTCTTAGCTCAGTGTATTGACTGCTGAGGGATGCCAAAAATTCTGAATCCCAGCTATTAATGTAAGCTCTTCTGGAGACCAAACGACCTCTTCTATCTAAGTGGGTATGCGATTGATTAGATGTTACAGTATATGCCCATTTTACTTTAATGTTCTTAATTTTTTCTAATATTCAAATTCATTATTTCATTTTAAAAGTATATAAATTATAGACCAAATAAAAAATCAAATCATAGAGTGTAAAGAAAATCAAAATGTTGACCTTGATGCCATATGCTGAGATTTCAATCTATACATTTTGAACAGTTTTTATTATAGGGAAAAAATGGAAATACAATTGAACAAAACATATAAATAAACAAATCGTATGCCACCATAATTACATCATTTAGCCTACCACTAAAAGCTGCATCAAATTGATGTATTTCACCAGCCAACCATAAAATAAGGAAATTTTTCACTAAATAGTTGAGAATCAATTGAATACATTTTATATTTATGACACCATGTTACTTCTGAATTCTGATGTATGAGTAATCAATTGTAATTACTCTGCTTTTTAAAAATATCAAAACATTTTAATAAATTTTATAGGGATTACTTTTTCATGTAATAAAAATAACAATATGACACTATACATAAATTTCCTAAGAAAAATGTCCTGGTTAGATATATTACATGTCTCCTAATAACCAGCCAGTCAGCATAGATCAAATTCAAAACCTAATCTACCTAAATACAATGACCTTGTAGGAATATAACCCCCCTTTTTTGGTGTTTTCTCTAAAGGCAGCTGTTTAATTTTTTAAATGTTGTTCTTCCTCTTAGTTGGGTTTAAGTAATTATCTTCACTTACACTGCAAATATACTTAAAATTGTAAATATTCTTGATAAGTTTAGGAATTAGCATTTTGATTGTGTATTGTGTGTGTTAAAGCATAGCGATTCAACATTTAATAGAGCCGTAAAACAAATTCTTTATATTTCGACGACCATAAAGAAAACAAACGGAGCCCCATTTTAGGAGGACTGCATGGTCTATATCAGTTAGGAAAAATAAGTTCTACTGCCCCTTACACCAAGTGACAGAATCATAAAAGAAATGTGGAAGTTGATAATAACAGTTACTATAGCAATAAAAACATGATAAAAGGTTCTTTGACAGTTTGAAACCTTGGAAGCCTTGCCAAATACAAACTCGAGTTTGGAGGCCCTGGCATGATCCTGCCATCTTTAGGAGGTCTTTGGGTCTTTTGACAAGTTCTGGTTCATCCCCCTAAGTCAAAGTGATCTATCAAAATGCCTTAGTTTCCAAGAGCAATCTAAATCACTTGAACTTATGTACACACTAACAAAAGAAAAAAAAAACTACAATAATATTTGTGGAGCAAGGACGCCTCGATCCAGTCAAAATGGTAGAATCTACTGCAGTATCATTTTGAGCTTGGATGTATTTTTGAAGTTATCAGCCCATATGAGCTTACTGAAATTTATGTTCGTTCATTTTAAATACAATAATCTTAGCCACCGATGATGATATTTTTCATTTTTATTTGTTTCTTTTTGCAAGGTGAAAATCCACAGGAAGAAATTTCAGATACTGATGATTCTTTCAGTATTTGTTCAACTTAAGGAGCCCATAAGGTAATATTTAATAAGACCCTAACCCTGACTATCTCTCTAGGCTCTTAACCTTATTACTGTATCAAACCCCCGTCTCACCACCATGCCAAAGCATTAAAGCTTTGAAATAACTCTTAGTAGGTTACATATTTTTTGACCAGTTTCTGTATTTCTTCTTGGAATCCTCAAGTGAAATGGAACTGAAAGAAGAAACTTCAAATGCACAACAGCATTATGTTTTCTGCATAAACATTACCGCACTATTTCTACGTCAAAAACCAGTGACTTATTCCAGGGCTTTCTTTCTTTTTTTTTTTTTTTATTATTTATTCCAGGGCTTTCTAAGTGGAAATTATTGTTTTGTAGAGTTGACTGCTAGGCACAGGGGCATCTAACATGAGGAAGATCAAATGACCCAAGTATGAACCCATTTGGCAGGCAATGGTGAGCCCTTCTTTTTCATATGTCCCTCCAGGATCCTAATCGCCTACTTGGATGGCTGGCAGATAGCTCACTGTGCTTTTAAATGCACACACACGCACACACACACACAAAATGTCAACAGTGATGCTTGGAAATGCTTATGCAGTTATTCTTTACTTTTAATATTGTCAATGTTTTCTTTAGTTGAGTTCAGTTTAGATTGGATACTAATCAGTTCTTACCAAAAATAATACACTTTCTTCAACTTTTACATCTAAAAATATGCTTAAATACCTATTCCTATTTTCCCCCACTCAAGTAATGAACTTGCTAAGCACATACAAGTACATACACACATACACCTATTTCCCCAAGGTAAAATAAAATGTTGTTTTTTCAATTAAGGAGTAACTAAAATAATTCCTAGCATTTCAGTGCCTTATCTTTAAAAAAAAAATAGCTCTTCACTGCACTATGTTCAAAAGTTTTGGTCACTGTACAGCAGGGAGTCCATCTGATCAAAATTTGGAGGATATCAGGATTGGAAGGAACTAGACAGTTATCCTATTAAACCACACTAAATAGTTGAATCTGTATGAGGACATGCCTGCCAAGTAGTCACTGTGTGGTGGTATACCTCCGGTAAAAAGGAGAATAAAGGATACTCTCTAACACAGGCTATTACCAGTAAGACATTTATTAATAGTATTATTACACTTGTTCCTAAAATCTATTATTATTTCAACAGTGAAGAGGTAAATGCCAGACTAACCTCAGTCAGATGGTTATTATAGTTAGGTTGACAGTAAATTACAAGACACATCCACAGACTATAATCCTGTTATAGAGTACGTAATACATTAAAACACAATGGAGAGGCTGCACGAATTGGCAACATTTTATATCATTAAAAAAAAATCGAAGACCTAAAAATGGTGCTTGCCTATGGTTGCAGATATTAGAAAAATCTTTCATTTTAAAGGGCAATTCTGTACCATTTAAAAAAAAATCTGTCATCTGTCAAAGGCAGATATGTATTGTTTATATCAAGTGATGGTTGTGCTTAAATATAATTTAAGACAGTTAAATATAAATTCACGTTTACTTCCATATAAAAATATATATAAAAATAGAGTATTTAAAGAGGTGGATATTCATACTAAGGAACTGATTGATCAAAATAGTCTTTTTTTGGTGTGGTAATGAAATTGAGGTATTTGTACATGTTGTAATTTCAAACCTGGATTGAATAACCCTCTCAGGTTTTTTTTTTTCCCCCAAAAGAAAAACAATCCTTTAAAAACCAATTTTAACTGTGGGATAGCTCACAAGAAAACACTTGTAAAATAAAGAAATTCACCATTTTGAAATTAACATATAGAAGAGAAAGTTCTCAATACTAGAATTGGATATGTTGTATATGTATGCCACAGTTTTAATAAAAAAGTAATTTTTATGCTTACTCTAAATTTGTATTTGATAAATCAAAATATGGCTACTAGTAACATAATATTTCTGGACATATACAGATGCTGTATGAAAATAAACACCTACGCACTTGCAAATGGCTAATCCTTTGAAACTATTTACATAAAATGTAATCTTGAATTACACAGGGTTCTAACGTAAAACAAAAGCTTTCTTAAGTAATATCATCAGTAAAACATAATAAAATAATACACTTTAAAATTACATATTTAATCAACTTAGACTGCAGTTTCCCATCCAAGTTCACAGACAGGGTAGGAGGGAATGTTTATGAAAAGTACAAAGAGTGCAAAGTTAAATGCATTGGTGTTTTAACTGTAAAATATTACATTCCTATCTCTTGCATAGAATCGTTTTGAATTCCCCGTGGAGCATTCCTGTTCTTTTCCTTTCAATTGTAAAATTTAAGAAGTATAGGAAGAAATATTTTCCTAAGCATTAGATTCACAAAGCCTAAGCCATCATAAACATCACTTTTTCTCCTGGTAAAGGACACAAACACAATCCCTACTTGCAAGTGGAATGTAACTGCTTTTTTCTCCTTTTTAGTATTAATCTACCGAGAGAAAAGATAATGCAATACTCAAGAGCTTTATCCTTTTTGTCCACATAATTCAAGTGTCTATATTTCTCCTTATTATCACAATGCAATACCTAGCCCACAGTGGTTCTAATTTAAGATTATACTTCAAGTAACCTTTTTCTAGCTCTAGCTTTCCCCTTGAAAACAAATGATTTTCAAGTGCACACCTTGGACTTACAAAGCTGTAGGAAAAAAGTGTTATTATTACTTTTTTTTAACCACGTGTGCATTGGTGTGTATGTGTGTGCCAGGGTGCATGAGTGTGCGGTCAATCCAAATACACGTGATGTACAGGATTTGGTTCTTAGACTGCTGTCCAGGTGAGTGAGTGGCTTGCCTCCAATTCCAAGTTCAGTCCTCCTGCAGGGAGTCTACACAGTTCTTTTACTCGCACACATCCTGCTGAGAAGGATTTCAGAGCAAACCTGATTAATTGGACCTCTGACATGATACGGTGATTGAAAATTTGTTACAGAGTCTTGTCGTCGTTGTTGTAGTTTGCTTTGATTGCTGAAATATTTCCCCACAATATGATTTCTTGATTGTTTCATTTTAATAAAGGGATATTCTTTGGATAGCTTTGATTTCACTACCTGCAAATAAAGAGCAAAACATAGTCAAAATCAAGGACATTCAAGCCCTGCATCGAGTAGTGTAACTAACTCACAAACTTGAACAGCATCTTTATCACGCGGATATTGCCTAAAGGACATAAATATGATCTACATAGCCAAGAACCAGAGAAACTGCTCTTTCAAAAAAAACAAAAACAAAAAACACCAAAAAACTAAAGTTGGAATTAGAATTTCTGCCATTTTACTTACCTCAGGGCAGTTGAATCCAATGCAACTGAGGAATAATTTCAGATGGTTTCTCTACTCCACTGGTGTGTGTGTGTGTGTGTGTGTGTGTGTGTGTACTTAGGCCGGATGCCACCATATAGAAAAGACACTGAGGTACCTTTGCTGGGTCACTGATTCAAACATGGTACTCTAAACCTGCCATGGCACCCTTTTATAGAATGGAAATTAAAACTATTTGCAGAGAAAAGAAAAATACTTCTCTATTGCACAGCCATAAGCTGACACTTAAAATTAGTGGTTTCCTTTTTCTGGGCACTTAGTAAGTTAGTAAGGGATCTGTAGAAGCAGACCATGCCCTATTAAGGTAATAACTTTATATATGTTTGTACATATATTTTATCTTAAACTTTTTTGAATAGGCAGAATTAGAAAGCATTTATAAAGCATAAAAGGATATGTAACACAAATTTCCTCCCCAGCTCTGCCTCCCCACCTCCAGTCACTCAGTTGACTCCCCAGAAGTAACATATATTACTAGTTTGTGATTCCATTCACAGATATTTTATGAATATCAACACATACACATACATACAAATAAACAGGCCGTATTTATAGTCCATTTGTACAGTTTACAAAAAGTTGTCCTGGGGCTATTCTATAATTTTATTTAAATTCAATTAATTAACATACAGTGCATTATTAGTTTCAGAGGTAGTATAATTGTCAGTTTTAATCACTGGGTTAATGTAACTCAGATTGTTAATACCAACGGTCAGAGGGAATCAGGAAGGGATCAAAACAGACATTGTGGGGAGAGTTAGGAAGTGGGGAGGAGAGAAAATACTGGCAAAGCTGTCTGAGGTGTCTTCACAAATGAATAACAAATCATTAATTCAATTTATTAATTATTAATTTTTAATGCAATTGCAAGACATTATTTTCGGTCAATATGGACACATAAACTATGTATTATTGATGACTAATGAAGGCAACACTAGCTCACATAGATTTTGAAAATTCCTTTAAGTGCTGTATAAGATTTAGAGCCACATTTTTTTATTCCATATTAAGAGAATACAATGAAAATGGCTAAAAAAATACAGAATATTTAAACAAACACAAGCTATTTATTTTGAAGATAAGTATTTTTAGTTATTATGTGCAAGTGAGCATGAACACTTTTAGAAGATTTATTTGAGTAGAAATTCTGTAAAGATCTAAACCAAAATGTCAACAGTAGTGATCTTTGGGTAGAGGAATTATTGGTGATTTAAAACATCTTCTTTGTAACTTCTGACCTTGCCTTTTTTATTTGAACACAACAAATGTGCATTCCTTTATAATCATAAAAATGTTGAAGCTATTCCCATTTTGAAGAAAAAATGTAATAGCAATGCATTTTAAAACCAATTATACCCTGCTAACCCCAAAGAAATGAATTGTTTTCCTGTAGCTATGGGATGTTTAGTTTTTTATGATCAGGCCCTCAGATAAAGTGACTCTTAAGAAGACCAGTGAAATCAGTGGGCTGTGGTAAGGAATCCTTGCGGATGGCAAATCAGAGCTCAGTTTGCATTTAACCACTGATTAATATTCCAGGTCCCAAGGTTGTAAGTTGCTGTTATGTGCAGCTCCTTCCACCCCTGTTTGGTTATCCTACAACTTTAAATATGATAGGCTGGGAGGTGCACCAGTGTTTTCCTGAAGGTTCTGTCCATTTTAGAGGAGGTGTGTATTCAACGATAACCAGATTAGTGAAAATTTTTAAGGAAGTTTATTTAAGGAAACACTTAAGCATAAATATTACTTTCAACCCTGAAAAAACATTATTGCAGTATTCTGAAGCCAAAATAAGGTTACTTTTGTTTGTATGATTTTATCTTAAGGTCTGGTTTTTGCAATTGCCAGATGATCTGCATGCTAATTAAATGCAAAATAGATAAAAATACATCCCATTGCAAAAGGTTATATAGTTCTTTAAAAATTATTTCAATGTTTTGTGTTGCATCTAATGTTGCATTACAAATGTTGGATAATGCTAGTGTAGATGCTTATAGCAATCTTGAATGGGATTTATAAAAGAGATAATACAAAAATATATATTTCCATTGTATTTGCTGAAGCTTAGAGCTTCTATTCAAGAGTCGTGTCAGTATTTTGCCAGCTCACATGGGAAGGTTGATAATGTATTTCTTTTTTTTTTTTTTTAAAGATTTTATTTATTTATTTGAGACAGAGAGAATGAGAGAGAGAGAGCACATGAGAGGGGGGAGGGTCAGAGGGAGAAGCAGGCTCCCTGCCTAGCAGGGAGCCCGATGCGGGACTCGATCCCGGGACTCCAGGATCATGACCTGAGCCGAAGGCAGTCGCTTAGCCAACTGAGCCACCCAGGCGCCCGATAATGTATTTCTATTTTTAAACCACTCAGGTGGTCTCTGAGAAAGGAAGATGGGATGATGGGGTCTCCGCCAGCTTCTGAGGGCCAGCCTAATGCCTCTCATAATGCTGGTGCTGGCATATATGCTGCTGAAGACTGGTTCCTACACATCGATCCCAGGGCGTGGCCCAACAACACTTAATTCAGTTAGTTTCCTTTGAAAGCTATTTTTCAGGAAATAATCAGAGACGCTAGCTAAGTGTCCTAATTCCTTGGTGAGGCCAGTTTTACCCTGATACTGGCTCCTGAAAGGTGACAAACCTACAGAGAAAGAATTACTTCAATTTTGATTTGTCAAAATAGAGATGTAAAAAGTCTGCCCAAATGCTATCGTCAATGGAATCCGGGAGCCTTTAAAAAAAATCCAGCAGTATTATGTGCTGTACCACCAGCACAAATAATTTATTTCAGGAATACAAGCTTTAGCGTTATGAAACATTTTGTTATAGGAAATTACCCAAGAATTATTTATAACTATATGATTGTTTACCTTGAAAACCCAAAGGAAGCTACTGAAAAAGAATGAGATATTATAAAGTTAATATTTACAAATTATATAGCATTTCTATATTCTATCAATAATTAATAAGAAATATATTAGAGAAAGGATCCCATTACAATATGAAAACAATTTCATTCAGTTCAGCAATTATGCAGGTGAAGAAAACACAAAGTTTAATAAAAGGAAAACATTAACAAATGGAAAGACATACCATGTCAAATCCTCCCGGGTTAATTAAAATGCTATTCCAACTGTAATCACAACAGGATTTGGGGGGACATGACAAAGAAATCCTAAAATACATCTTGAAGAATCAAGGTAAGAAAGTAACCAAGACCATTTGGGAAGGGGGAAAAAAAAAACAGTGATGGTGCAGGATTTTTCAATACCAGATGTTCACTCAGCGATATTAATTGAGTCTACCATGAGCATACCATAGACCCAATTTGTTGGTTGCATAAGCCAAGTACAAGCAGAATTCAATACTGTGATAGAAAAAATAGGAATGTTCGTACTACATTAAAGTGCATTTCATAAACTGCTACTCTTCCCTAAAAATGTTTATGGAGCAATAAGGTAGTTCTAAATAAAGCCCAGTGTTATATAAATCTAGTGACCATAAATGTTGACAGCCTAAGAGTTTTAATTACTTGGAAATAAAATCAAGACTGTATGTTTAAAAGGGAGCTATGTATCAAACTGCTAATAGAATCTCCAATGGGGAAGGGAGTGAGAATTAATGGGTGCATATGATAAAAAGGCAGGAATTTTCTCTCTTTTTTTTTTTTTTGAGAGAGAGAGAGTGAGCGAGCGAGCAAGCACACATGTGTGTGAGGGTGGGGAGGGGCAGAGGGCGAGGGAGAGCGAGAATCTTAAGCAGGCTCCACACCCAGCACGGAGCCCAACAAAGGGCTCGATCTCACAACCCTGAGATCATGACCTGAGTAGAAACCAAGAGCCAGACGCTTCCCTGAATGAGCCACACAGGCACCCCAGGAATTTTTTTTTTTTAAGATTTTATTTTTAAGTAATCTCTATACCCAGTGTGGGGCTTGAACCCACGACTCTGAGATCAAGAGTTGCCCGCTCCACTGACCGAGCCATGCAGGCACCCCTAAAGGCAGGATTTTTTTTGCTTTTATTGTATATACTTATTTTTACATTTTTACAGCTAGCAAGAGTTCATGTAATCCTTTTACAATAGAAAAGCAGCAGAAGAGAAAAAAAAATGATGCCGTATCTTATAAAATTAAAATGAGTTATTGATGACTTAATGATTTATTTTTTTCTACATAATATCCAACTTTCAGTCTTCAGAGTTCTCTGCCAGGAAACACATGGAGTAATTCAGACATGGTCCCTACCCTCAAGGGGGCTATATAAAGACACATGTCTAAGATACTTGAAGTAAGAACAAGAATGAAATGACTTCAAAGACATTGTCTGAGACTAACTCCCCAAGGTCAGGCACCATGTTGTTTCCGTGTAATGAATAGTTCCTTCGTACATTACTTAGTGTTAATTTATGGTGGGCATGATCATCTGCTCACAGAGCTATTATTTCTTTGAACTTATTTGTTAAATTCAGTATCCGGCATTGCTGCCAAGCTGCTATCTCCAAGTTTCAAAACATTACTTTATTTTACCTACTCTTACGGGCTCTAAAGTTAAGGAAAAGGACTTAGTTACAATTTTTAGGCTTGGAAATGTTATGCAAATGAAAGATGTTTGATACCTGTAGAATAAAGAGCTAATTGCTTCTTTCCTTTGATCTCTTGTGTGGAAATGTGCCCATTTGGGTCCTTTCCAAAAACCAGAGGACCATTTGGGATTATTAAAATCCAACTAAAGTGTCAAGTGGAATGTGGCTTTGAAAGAGATGTTAGCAAGACAAATGTTAGGTTACCTCCGGGGCATAGTAGTAATAATAATAGTGAACAACAAAAGTGAGCTATTGGAAAACATCAGTGAAAGAGTTAGGCCTTGAACTGAAGACAAGACTCTAGATGTTTCTGCATGGTGATCATCTCAAATAGAGACAAATTCTCACTGTTTGATGCTGTCAAATGCTTCCTTAAATTTGGGTGCATATGACTCAAACACTGAGAAAGAGACATGTCTATCCAGAAGGATAAGAAACTATTCCATACAATTAAATGATACATACATAATGTGATTTGGCAAATGTTTACATTACTCCACACACAAATGTTCAATGACAAATCTTTTGACACTGTAAAATAATCCAAAGTAACTCTTTGTCTTTAGCTTTGTGTGTGTGTGTTGCTGTTTATTTTCTTTTTATGCGTTTACCTGTCAAATTATACTTAAAATTAGGAAACAAGAGTGAAGGACAATTGGTCTTCATGAAGTGTCATAACCTGGTTAGATCAACATCGTTCTCTAATCACAAGTGTAAGTGTAATAAAAATTCTTTTTCTCATGGCAGTGTTCACATTTAGATTAAGTTACATGTAGGAATAGACTTCCAAGTAAAGATTACAGTGTTTCAGAACAATAACATAGTTTTAATATATTAACTATAGAAACTTAGAAAGGAGTAATTTTGGTGCTGGAATCAAGTGTCGTCATGATAACAAAAAATATGTAGATGATCACATTTTTCTGTGAGTCAGTGCAACAAGAATTAAAATTCTGTGCTTAGGCATGAAGAAGTAACTTTTACCTTTTCATAGGTTTCTTATATGCTAAGAGACCTCCCAGTTTATGATTGTAGATCTTTCCACATCTCCATGTAATTAAAGACTTGGGCACACAGGTATTACAGAAGGCATACAAATGGCTACAGTTCGACTTGACTGTCTTTGTCCTCTGGCTATTGTAGGACTAGCCAAAGGGAGGAAAAACTGTTATAAATTACACAATAAAACTCACATTGCAACGTTTACTTTTAAATGCATATAACTTTAACACTCAAAATTGATTTCACATAAATCTTAATCAGAATGAGTATATTACCATGTCAATTAACTGCTGCATCTAAAATAACTTTGAACTTTCAAAAAGTCAGTACAAAAAGGGAAAGCTTGGTGAATTGGAAAAGTGTCAGGCGTATTAGAACCAAATACCTTTCCTAAAACTGATCTTAACCTGAATAACACCCAAGGAACTTCTGATGTGGTTCCAGATCCACAGAACAAAATAGGAAACAATTTTCAGTGGTGCAAGTGTTCCAAAATCTTTCTAGACTGGATTAAGGGGGATGTTCTGATTATAAACGTGTTTCACAGACATGGATGGGATAGGAAGAGGAATGAGGGTAATGGCTTTCTTTCCAAGGTTGGAAAACCTGACATTGACCAAAATGTGCTAGTGTGGTCTTTTAAGATAGATCTATATGATTGAAGTACTTTTTATTTGGTATAGTCATTCTGCAGACATGACATTCAATCCAAGATCCAGTCACCAAATTTATAACCAGCTGAAAAAGTAGCCCAAGAATTCACAGAAATGGAATAAAAATAAAGCAACAAACAATAGTTAGAAGCCAGTCCTTATAATTCATAGTTCCATTTCAGGAAATTTTGCAATTTTTACAGATAATAATGATTTTTTTCATCTATCCCCCACCCCAATATTTAATCATGGCCACATGAAATAAGCTATGTTTTGATTGAAGGCAGTCCAGCTTCTGAATGGGTCAAAGATGCTGAGGATTAGAAAGCAAGACTAAAGTTTTCTTTAGGAACGAGGAATTGTTTTTTGCTTTTGGTGTTTCCAGATTTGCAACGTCTTCGTCTCTTCCCCTACCTCCAAATCTCCAAGCCTTCTTATTCTGACAGCTGAGCTTTTTTTAACTCCTGCCCCTTAGACAGACCTCGGTTTCCAGCTCTGGGAACAAATTCTGCTCTGAAGTGGGGAGATTGATTATAAGGAGCTATAGACCAGTAGTTTACCATTTCCAGTGAAACTGTGGTTCTATCTTGTACTCCTCTGCAGTTCTCCAGAGACTCAGTCACCTTTTTAAACTCCGTTTTCAAAGTGGCTGGATATTCATGTCACTGAATTCTTGATATTATTTGAATGACCTTCATTAGTCCAGTGGCTTACAAGCTAAGTTCCCACCCTGATCTATTTCCATGAACATTTTGGGTCTTGGAATCTATTTTGACCTTCATTCACAGGTATTTGGTTCCATCTATTTCTCTGGAACTTAGTTTTATTTAAGCATCTGACACTAAAATGTCACTTAGAAACAATTTGTGTGGACTGACATTCCATCTGCTGGCTTCACTGTAGGAATTCGATCAGCGCTACTGGGGCCTTTGAAAGGAGCGCCTCCATTGGGCCACTCAATTGGACATCTCTTCCTGAGGCATACTGACGTCCTAGGTGCTGGAACTGCAGAGGCTGGCGTGTGCAGCTGCCTCTTGGGGTCCTCATACTAGTTAGCATGGAGTGACTGACACTCTGTTCATCTTTCATTCAATTATCCTTCTTAAGAGAGAGACCCTGATATGGTTGGTGTTACCACTATTCAACAAAAGATGCTCCCTTTGGAACAGGATCTTGTACAAACCATCTCAGAAAAGGCTGGGCTTCCTTGGGGCTCATGAATTCATTCTCAGCAGGCACTGATTTGTAATCTAATCATCTGGCAGAAAAAGTTAGAATTCTTGCAGACAGTGGACTGAGCATTAATTATTTTTTGCACAGAAAAAACTGTCTAGGATCACTTTCCCCCCAAAGTGGCTTAAGAGTGGTAGGCAGTGAAAGTTCCTGTGACTCCTCTTTAGTGATAAGGCCATTGAGACATTTTAAATGACAACATTGGATTGGAACCATAGAAACATCCTGGTGGGAACATGAATTCGAGTAATTGAAAGTGAAGCTTCCAAGATGAAAATATTGCAGAAGTCTAGGGCAAGTAAATGCTAGAGAAGAAGAAACCTGCAGGCAACCTCATTCATTTACCTGCACCCTACCAACTATTTACAGTGTCCTTGACCTGATCCTCCTCCACATGATCAAGGACCTTCCTCTTATGCCCTCCTGTTTTCCTTATGTATCCCTTAGTATTGATTATTCCCTTTCTGCCGATAAACGCGAAAAGTAGTTCCTCCTATAAACTGCTCCTAGACCACTTTCTTTTCTAAATCCAGTATCTTTCTGTTATTCTTATTTTCACTTGTTGAAAGGCTTTACCAACCTCCTTTTCTCATTTCTTATACCTCTTCAATCTATTGTAGTTTAATTCATGCCCCCAATATTTTTACTGAAATTTATATGATCACCACACTCTACTAGAGTTTTCCTCTACCATTTTACTCTCTAAATTCAAATGCTCCTATTTCTGCAAACTTTGCTTAAATATTGATGTCTCCAAGAGTTCCTTCCTCAGCTCCTCTTACTCTACTCACTTTCTCTGGATGATCTACTTTCATTGTTGCAACTGTTGCCTGTTTTCTGATGACTTTGAACCTTTTATCTCCAGCCGCACCCTGCCCCCCCGAGCTTCAGACTTGTATAGCCAACTGCCTGTGAGATATATCTCCACCTGGATGTCCTACAGGCATCTCAAACACAACATGTTCAAAACGGAATCATCTTTTCCCTGAGCTGGTATCTTCTCAGCCATTCTCTGACTCAATTGCTGGTTCAGCTCTAATCCATCACCCAAGTTAGGAGTCGTCTTTGATTCTTTCGACACCCCCATGCTTCAGATAAGATCTACAGATTTTACTTTTAAAATAGGGCTTGTATTTGTCTCCTTCTCCCTTATACTTGCAGTCTCTGTCCTGGTTTGGGCAAGCTTTTATCATCTCTCACCTGACTTCTGAAAATGTCTCCTGACTTCTCTGCCAGACTCAGTCCTTTTCCCATCTTCCCCCCTCAATGTTATCAGACTTACCTATCGGAAACAAAGATGTGACCATCTCACTTCTCTATAAAATCTTTCGTTGGCTCTCCACGACCTATAGGATGAAGTCTAAGCTCTTACCATGATCTGGCCCTAGCCCACTTCCCCAGGCCCTGATTTTAATTGATGTTCTACAATATACAGAATTGCATGCTGGGGATATGTTGAGTTTGAGGTACTCAAGGGAACCCTAAAAAATGTGCTCCTAGCTCCTTTTACAGTAGTTAGTACAGCGCTCATATAGACACTCAAATATTTGTTGAATTAAATTGCCATTACTAATTTATTAAAAATAGCCATGCTGATAAATTCTGGGATCTGCTATCTAAGCTATCTATATTTGGATCAGTTCCTTTTTCTCTGAAAGTCGTTACCTCAGTGTTTTAGATAGGTGAATTTAAAGGCTTTTTTCTTCATTGTGTTTATGACAAACTTTTAAAGTTTGAAGGAGAAAGGGAAAAACTTCAAGCCCATCCCATAGAAGAAAAACTTTCCTACGTCAGCTAAGCTTTTGTTTACATAATTAAAATTAAATAATAAAGAGTATAAGATGAAGATCTAACAATAATGGGAAATCATCTCTGACAAGGAATTGAAAATCCTTTCTTCTTTCCGTGGTGCCAGAATCAAAGGAAACTTGGTGTTATTAGAGCTGGGTAGTAATGCCAGAGGGATTTTTTTTTTTTCCTTTGGACAGAGTCAAAAGTTGTACACCTGCCAGAAAACAGAGATCTCATGTAAGGTTTATACAGCTGATTAGACTAATTAATAATCACGAAACAGCTGTGGATTTGCCCCTCCTGCAGCCAGGTCTGGGCCGATAATATTTTTGTATCCTTCCCAGGTTTTGGCTTGCTCATAGTAGATGTTTGCCACATAACTAAAGACACTATCCAAAACCACTCTTGGGCAAAAGCTACCTGGATCCTGTTTGTTGTCCTGCATAAACATTGGGAAAACAAAATTCCATTTCTGCCCATGAAGAGAAACACCTGCTTTTCTAATCAGCAGGAACATTGTAGTCAAAACTGATGTACACCAGTTGGGAAATTGTTTATAGATTCATGGTGACAACATATTCTCTCTCTCGGTGACTTGACAGATGAAAGAGGTGCCCCCAAGACCTCTCATCTTACCTATGGCGACAAGAGCCCATTGAAGCAGGTTTGTTATGTCTATGATAGAATTCCCACCACAAATCAAAGAGGACACATCAAGATCTTACTGTAATGATTATAACAATCCTTCTCAGGTATGTGTGAATCTATTGTGGGAATGGTTTGATTGAACACCAGAAGATACAAGGCTCCCAACCTCAAATTCTTATGGTTCTCGCACAGCTGATTTCAATTCTTGCTATTACTGTATGACAGATCGCTTTGCCAGCTCATAAGATGAGCATTGAGGCAAAAAATGGTTATTATTAACAAATTTCTGCCCTTTAATATGTTTTGCATGAGACCAATAATCTACTTTTCCCTGGCTTGCTACATTAATCATCAAATCATCTTTTGCAAGGGCCTTTAGATTTTCTTGATTTTTTATAGTAAGCTCACAGTGATTTAAGATGTTGGGTGATAGTTTGGAAAGATTATAAAACATCAGGGTCAGCACTAGAAACTTCCTGAGGTACAAATAGTACATATTGTTCAAGACTTAAGTAACAATATGCCTAAGTGATGAACGGGTTAGAATCTTTGTGATGAAGAGAGCCAGTTGAGAAAGATGATCTTATCATTCTGTGGTGTAACTGGAAAGGCAAATGCTCCCAGAAGTATTTTAGCTCAAACAAGAAAACTTCAACATGGATAACACTGCTCCAGAACCAACTGAGATAATTTGGACGATACCTAGGTAGCTTGCCAAGTCAACACACGTTAGAAATAGGGCTTAAAAAGCAATTTATACACGATCATTGCACATAATTAAAAAGTCAAATAAGTGACATCTTAAATCATTGTTATGCAAATTAAAGATAATTTTTTTTAGTAATATTTAGAAGTCAATATTCTAGTTCTGGTGGTTCAAAGAGTCTTTGTTGTTCTCAAATTCCATGACCATTAGTGTCACTGGTTAATGCTGCGGCAGGAGATACATGTAATGCAATTGTGTGGGAAGGGTATCTTCTGTTTTTAATTGGAGCCATGCTGGAAATCCTTTGGTAGACTTCTCCTTTTTAGGCTTCCAGAGGGACTAAAGATGAAAAAGAAAAACAGATCCCCTCCCCAAAAATACTAATTGAAGACACATTATATAAAAATAAGTAAATAAACAAACCTTTTCTAAAAGAGGCAAAAACCCGATCTGTATGTTGTCTTTCAAAGTCCCCATTTTATGTGGGTTTTGGCAACCTCCGACCAGTTTTCTCAGCCAACTCTGATACTGGGCTGGCTCAGCGGCAAGATTATTCCTTCCTCTTCCAGACTACCTGCTCTTGTTCCTAAATCTTGACTTTTTGCAAATTGGATAGGAACTTAAAGGGTGTTCTATTTTTTTGTGGAAGAAAGAAATAGACACACAGTCTCCTACAGTGTAGAAGCTCTCTGCAACAGCACGGCCAAGCTTCAAGTTAGATCAAAACTGAAAATGCCCTGCTCTCCCCGGTGGGTGCAGGCTCTCACTTCCCTGAGATGCAGATGCATTTGTCATACACAATTACATATAAAAAATATAACATAGAGTATTTAGAAGAACCAATACAGTGTCAATAACTTTTGGGTAGCCATAAAAACCTGGGGACCAAAATGGATTCTGACTGTCATTTTAGGGCTGAAAAACAGGCTCCAAGAATCCTTTAGTTGTCATTTCCCTAGTCAACCCAATGACTGCCTTCTGGTTTACAAGGGGGAGGGGTGCATTTGAGAAAGAAGGAGTGAACCCCTATCTGACAGAATGATCAAATGAGACATTTTCCATTGCAGTTTCAGCAGAATTTTCTGAGATCTAGAGCAAACAACAGGAGCCAAGTAACCTCATATATCAAAGCAATGTCTGAACAACGTATGCAAAACTTGAAAAAGTGTGGACAAAATCCAGCTTGCAAACCTTTGTCTCGTTAAAAGAGTAGGAGAATGCAGATGAAGGGAGAGAGAGAACTTCAATCTGAGAAGTTGTCCAAAGGCTTGGTGGTCTTCCTCCCTCATAGAGAGTGGCTTCTTCACCCTTGCTTCAAGCCAAGTGGAGGGGCCTTCAAGAGACCAACTTTGAGAGGTGGACATGTGTCCTTTGGGGTTTGTGGAGCATTAGAATTGGTATGAGACACTGTGGCTATAGATCAGCTTTAAGGTGGCTGGGGGAAGGATAAAATTATTTTCTGCTATCACCTTATCAGCTTAGCCTATTATATTACTGACTACAGATAAAATCATTTTAACCACGGGGCGTTGGGGGCTACTCAAAACACAGGTCCACCTGTTTAATGCATTGGATAAACCATGGAGGGAGGTCATTCATGAGTTTAGCACATTAAATTGTCTTGATTTTCAAGCTCCACCAAAGACTTGCTACCTTCTTTGGCCACAATTTCCGAAGGGAGGGTTCAGAGTCTATTAGATAAGGCAAGTGTTCTCCAGGTTTCCATCCTTTTGGCCAGTGATCCTAGTTTTTAAGTGTCTACATAAAAACTAATTCTTCTTTAACTTCTTATTTTTTAGAGCCTCCAGTTGTGATTGCTGCATGTTTTGGCTGAGTGACGTTGAATACCTCATTTAATCTCCTCCTGACATAGTTTTTTAAAACAAAATAACACTGACAATGAAATTAAAGATATAATGAGAAATTTAAAAAATCAAAAGCTACAATAAATAAAAAGCCAGCATAAATACCTCATGAAAATGGCATCCACATGTGCCCTGCAAAAACTCCTTGTATCGCCCCATTGTTATAGTAAATGTGTCAACCACTTCATAGCCATAGGTTTTTGCAGCATCCAGAATAATCACATTTTCTTTCCATAAGTTCTGAACTTCACTCTGTATTGCAACAGAGAAGAATGGAAATATTTTTTTATTTAAATTCAATTAGAATGAGACTTTTTATTAAGAGGATTGTTTTATGATTTAATAACTCAGATAGAAATCATGTGAATATCATCGTTTTTACAGATTGGTCCCACTGCAAGAAAAATAATTTCACATGCATTTCTTAAACAAAGATGTGTTATCAGTTTTTTACTCAAAATATAAATACAAACATTTACGTATGTATAAAATGGTAACACATAAATATCTAGAATGACACACAGTTTGGAACTCTTCCTTCTATGAAAAGTAATTAGGTTTATTTCCCACAAAGGTTCATTGAAATATTTAAAATTCTCACTTTAAAAGTCAAAATTTGAACACCACAAAGGCTATCTCCATCTATTTAGATTCTTAATCATTTAGTCATTTGAATATTAATTAGTATCTGTTCTGTGCTTAGCTCTGTGCTAAGGGACAATACAAGGATAAATAAATCATGTCCCCCGCTCCTAAGACATTGCATTCCAATAGGAGGAACAGATTTGTAAACATTTACTAAGACCTTTATTGGATATAAATATCCTAGACTCTGGGCTAGTAGGGAAGAGGGAATAGCTGAGTGGGGCAGGGGGACAGCTAGACAGTGAGGCTTCAGGAAGGGGTTCCAGAGCAGAGTGAGGTTTGCCTGTTGGATGGCGGTGGGGCAACAGAGAAGGGGAATGTGCTTCAGGGAACAGCAGAAGTGACTGAAAGCTCCAGCTGCTGCTTCTCAGGATCATATTCTTCCCTCCCTCCCCAATCATGTCCAAAGCAATGATGGTGCTTGGCAGAAAGTCTAATTCAGGCCCACTGTTGAGAGGAGGGACCCCTCCGCTAACTATTCCAGCTCTGGGATTTCTCATCAGCTTGACTAGTACTTTCTCAGACTTTCCCAGACTGACCTGTAGTCTCTGAGGTCTGAGACTCTTCCTACCTCATCCATCCTTCTTCCACTCCTTTCACATCAGACAATTATAGCCAACCACAGTGCCCAATAGTGCCCAATATATAGTAGACACTCCAAAAATATTTGGTGCAAGATTGAGTGATATGCATTAGGTGCTGGGGCCTGAAACTCTTCCTGCCTCCTCAGCACCCTTCCCTTTATTCTTTCCAGACATTCTCCCTAATAAATTCCCTTCCTCTGCTAATTCTGTCTACTGTCGGTTTCTTGGAGAACCCAAACTGACAGAGGAAGGGACCTGCTCTTGCCTTTTCTAAAGGATAAAAATGCTTCTCATTTTTCAGTTGAAAAAGTAAATCATGGGGATGCTTGGGTGGCTCAGTCGGTTAAGCGTCTGCCTTCGGCTCAGGTCATGATCCCAGGGTCCTGGGATCGAGTCCCACATCAGGCTCCTTTCTCAATGGGGAGCCTGATTCTCCCTCTCCCTCTAGTCTCCCTGCTTGTGCTCTCTCTCTCTGTGTCAAATAAATGAATAAAATCTTTAAAGAAAAAAAAAAGAAAAAGAAAATCACTTGCTTTTGTTGATCCAACTGCAAGGTAAAAGAAGCAGTACAAATATGTCTAATTTTCTGTCTTCTCCACTGTGTTAGCATATCTATCTTTAGGTGACATCTAAAGAAGAGTGTTCCCCCCAAAATAAAAGTAGTGAATAGAAAAATTCCTAAAGAAGAAATCTAGAGGAAAGGAACGTATGTGAATTTGGTTTATGTCATCATGTGAACAATGATGTTCAATATTGTTTGTAGACTCCTTGTCCAGTTACAAGTATTTTCTCAACTTTAATATGTCTAGCTATGAAAGGTATATGGAACTTTACAGTAAGCAGTTTCTAAAGAGAGTTTTCTAGAGAAAGGTGGGTTCTCTGGAAAGCAGATTCCTGAGATGGGAATTTGCCTGCAGGAGGCTGACGGGAGAATGTTTTGGGGATCAACACCGGTAAGGAAGTGATGTAGTTCTAAGAGAGGCTTTTGTGGATCCCCCAGGGGTTCTAGAGCTGGCCTGGTCCCTCCAAGATGGCTCAAATTAGGGAAAGGGGGCTGAATCTTGGTACTCCTACACTGGCAAGTCGGGCCTGGGCAGCAAAAGGCAATTCCTGGCAAGAGTCAGGTGGGAGTCCTTACTGGGCCATACTCCCAGTGGCCCAGGTGAATGAATGTCTCAGTCTTGAAGAGGGGCTCTGGGAGGAGCCAAATCATATGAAGTATCACTCACTCATTTTTGCGTGAGATATTTTTTGAGATTCTACTACGTGCTGAGAATTGTGTTTTGCAGTGGGGGTACCAGAGTGAGCAATGTAGCCCTCCCTCCTGTCCTTGCTCTCACAGAAATTAGTCTAGCAGGGGAGACAGACAGCCAAGGATTGTATCTGTTGAGAGACATAAACAAAGACACACGGCCCTATTATAGGAGCTCCTGGCAGGAGTAGCCAATGGAGTTTAGTGTGTCAATTAAGTCTGCCCAGTGGTAAACTAACACTGGAAGGGTAATTAGAAGTTGTTCAGGTGAAGAGGTGGTGGGAGAGTGGGCTCCACGAAGAGGGAATAGTGGTTTCAAAGATCTGGATGTGACTGAGAGCCTGGCGTGCTTGAGAAACTGAAACTTGCCCAGTAGGACTGAGCTCAGTAGTGGTGCATGCATGCATGTGTGCATCTGTGCATGGGTAGCAGGTCTACAGAGAACAGTAGAGGCAAGCTCTTGAATGGCCGCGCAAGAGTGTGACTGAGTCCAGCCTTAGTTTCTGCCTCCACTTGCTATTATGCCTTTCTCTTTCGTTCTGTTCTTTCCCCTCCACTTCTCCCCTCCTTTTGTCTTCTTTCCATATGAGACGACTGATGAGGATCATTAAAGCTATGGTGGGAGGCATACTATTCAACACAGGATCTGGTGCATAAAAGTGCTGTAGAAATGTTTGCTATCTGCTGACATGAATTGATTTTGAGTTTGGAACCTAAATATAAGTAGGGGTCATAAGTACTCCAGTTCCTGCAAGGGGTAAAGTGGGGGCTCAAAGCAGAGTCCTCCAGAAGGAACTGTAACCTTGACTGTAGACTTCAAATAACAGTCAAGGAGAGTCAACTCAAAACCATTATCAAAAGAACTCTCGTCTAATCCCCAATAGCCTCCAACACTTCAGCTACCCCAGATGCTAAATACCTCAACTCATCTTAAGTGACTTTCCCCTCCCCACACTCCCTCTAAGAGGCTGAATTTGGAGACTTGACTTGGGCCACATTCTACCAGTTCTCCTGATTTTGCATCAGAGATCTGGCACCGAGGCGGGCAAAGTTTTGAGAAGGCAGAGGGGATCGTGTCATCTGTTCCAGGGAAAGCTAGGAGGGCTCAACATAACACACACACACACACACACACACACACACACACACACACACACACACAGAGAGAGAAATCTCACTCAATTTATACAGTAAATGGACAGCTTCCAGTCTCTCCGGGGCTCCCTGGAGCAAGCACACACAGTCCCAGTCGCCCATGAACTCTCCTTACTCGAACGAGAGCAGCTGGTTCTCTTACCCACAGATGCTGCCTTTCTTTTCTTTTCTGAGACTTCTATTCAGTGCTGAGACCATTTTACTCTTTTCTGTAAGAACTGGTCGGAGGCCTCTAACTCCTCCCATTTCTGAATATCCAAGCAAAGGAAAAACTAATGATGCTACTTCAAAGACTTTTTTTTTTTTAAAGCAATCAGCCAGAAATCATCTTCAAAAAAGCCACTCTTTCCCAAAGTGCTCATTGATACCGACAAGTTCATTAGTGGTTTCAGCATAAGCCTTTAAAGGTGTATGAAATGTTAGTGGGGTAAGGGGATACTTAAAGATTAATCTTTCTCATCTACCCCTCAGTTCTTTACTTTTTCATAGCATGGTGTCTCCTTTCTTTTCTTATAGCTCAAAGCATTATTCACAACGTGTTAATGGGATATGGTCGCCTTATTTCCAGGAATAAGTAAGTATAACTGATTTGAAATCCTAATCCTTAAGTACGTTATCTCCTTTGATTTTTATGAAGGTGGCTGAATCTTATATAGTGCCTTGTAGGTCCTTTTTCAGACATCAGCAAAGATCCTTATAGGAACCATAAAGTTCACGTAGCCTGGAGGGAATGGGCCTACCTGTGTCAAGAAATGCAATCCATCCACTGGGAGATGAAATCCAATTCCCAAAGTTTTGATGATCACAAGGATATTGAGTAAATTTTCCCTGAGAAATAATCAGAATTCTGAGGTCATAAACTTTGATTACATTTCTTGGTGTTTGTGCTTACATAAACAAATACAATGGAATTCTTTTAGGATGTGATAATTGGCATATAAGACCAAATTCTCATTTTATAGATTTGGTATATTTTAGGGTTTTGGTTTTTCTTTTTTTTTTTGTAGACAGAGTTTTATGTGTCAGTGGGCGTGTTTTTACCTGTAGTAAATATAAATGTGGATACTGAAGAGCTCTCTTGTGATTGGATACAAAAAGTATTTTGAAACATTTTAAACTGGACTTCAAGTATGTAGTTCTAAATTACAAGCTGCTTTTTCCATAAAATCTTGATAAAATTGAGTCACCTCAAAGGTGACTTTTCTTTTTCACTTCGAATACTAATGACAATTCTTGTTGCAGAAACTTACCTCTTCAAAACCTTGTGAATAATTTGTAGGTGATTGGAATTGAGCCACTGAACACCACCGACGACCAATACCGTCCGGCCCGTGTTCTCCAGGGGACGGGATCTGAAATCCAGAAAGGAAAACAACACATGTTGCCTTGAAACAGATGCTCAACATTTTCTCAGCAGTGCCTCACATTTCACTGAACCATAGCTAGCATCCTGATCACTGGACCTCCTTGTCGTTTCCAACTCGTTTTCAGCCATATTACTTGGGATTTAAGCTTTTCAGCACATTTGATGTACAGGGAGCAATTATGGCCCCTGGTAAAATGTCAGTCCATTGAGGCATTACGCCATCCATAATAGTTCCACTGTACCTTTGCAAGAGATGTTCGAGTGCTTTCTCAAACGTTGGTCTCAAGGAAGGGCTTATCCAGAACTGAGGATAATAGGAATAACTGATCAAAGTCTTCCCACCATTGATGTTGTGATAGAATTTCGTGCTGTGCACCTTCTGCCATTCCTGCAGGGTTTCATTTAGTCTTTCGATCAGATAGTACATTATTCCTCGGTTGGTTGAGTCTCCGATGAAAAGAATCTATGAGGTAAAGAAAAATATTTGCTTTCAAATCTGATGTTTACGTGGTGTGAGAGACAATACAAAGTAAGTCATTTGTTGAATACTCCTAAAGGCACAAGGCTAATTCCTTGAAGGAAAGCCCTTTCAGCCGTTAGAAATGACATTCATCATATCCTTCCCCAAACCTGTTCATTTTCCTCTCTTCCATAATCCTCACAATGCTATCAGCCTCTGACCTGCTCACTCATGTTTAAATCTTGCTTTCTGCTCTCTTGTTTCTCCACCTCCCTTAGGCACTTTGCTTTCCCATCTAACGAGCTTAACAGATTTTATGGATTCAAATAGGCATGAGGTATTTTAGTGCTGTAAGAATACTTAGAGATTTTTCCAACCTCTTCATTTCATAGATAAGAAAACTGGGAATCCACTGAGGTTAGACAGCTCAGTAGAAGTCACGCCACTGTTTGAGAAAAGAGCCACAGAACTGGAGCCTGAGTCTCTGAAGAGCCATCTGTGTCCCAGGGAGCAAACCCCAGCCCCATTGGCCCTGGAAGACTCCTACTTACCCGCTCCTCCATACCCCGCCCCCCCGTGAAGCAGCTCTGCTTCAGGCTCCTATCACCCCAAAGCTGTGGGAATGGCTGCCCTCAAAGTCAGGCTATCTGCACAGCACTACTGGGAGAAATTTCCCAATGCCTACTTCGGATCCTCTCACTTTCATGCTCAAAAACCTTACTGGCTGTCCATTTTCTACAGAATCAAGCCCACGTGACTTAGGTTCAGCCAACATTTGCAGAAATTTTATTGCATATCAGACTCTGCTAGGTGGAGATTTCACACGGGGCACCCCTTTTTAATCATAATGGTGAGGTTTGAGTCATTATTTCCATTTCACAGACGAAGAATTTGAAGCTCAAGGAGATTGAGGTCATAAATCTAGTAAATGGAGAATGCAGGACTAGAACCTAGGCCCTTTGACTCCAAGTGCAGGGTCAATGGTCCCGTCTTCTCAATGCTTCCGCTCGTGTTAGCAGGTCAGATTCCTACTTTTGCGCTGAACATGATTTGCACTCTCCCACAACATCTGTTTCCCCTTGTGCTAATCCGCCTGCCTAGCAAGCTCTTCCCTCTACAACCCCACCTGTGTAAACGCTACACAACCTCCAGACCCCAAAGAAACAACCGTCTGTCCCAGTGGGTCTTGTCCAATGCCCCAGCTTGTCCAATGACCTTCTCTGTCCTCTGTGATTTCATTACATTTTTAATTTCCATTACAGATTTTATCAAAGACTACATGACATTATGGCTATTTGTGTCTGTGTCTTTTTTCTCCTATCACATCAAGAAATATTTGAGGTCAGAGTCAGGGTTAATTTCTAAATTTTAATTTTCCCCATACTACCATGCATACACTTTAAAAATATTTATTGAATTGAAAGTCAAAGGGACTTTTGTTAGAGACAATCCTTTTTAACGTCTTTGGACAGGTTTATTTCATTCTTCAGCTTTCTCTCTCTGTGTTGCGATTTCTCTTTCTGTTAGTCATGCACATATTTTTCTCTGATTTTAACAGCAGTCATTGCTGTCATTTCTCAGGACTACAGCATTTGTCCATACACAGCAAAGTGAGTGAGAATCTGCAAATTTCATTCTTCCATGGTAAATGTATTCAATAAGCTGTGTGAAGAAATTCCCAAAGCATCTCCGATTTGCCCTCAGATCGAACACCCAAAGCATTGTCAAGCTAAACTGAAAAATTTAAGATGTCAAGGCCCCAGTCACTGATCCTCTCAGTCAAGTTCCGTTTGTGGCAATAAAATTCTAGTATGATAAAATAATTTGTGAAATCACTTGAAATTCTTCTTACTGGATGTAGCCTGTATAACGATCTGTTTTTCTGGTCTAGATTTCTGATTTTTAAAAGGGAAATTTAAATCATCTGGAAAGCTCTTAATTTCAGATACTAGTAATTACCCAGCTCCATCTGTACTAGTTTGCTGGGGCTGCCATGACAAAGTACCACACACTGGGTGGCTTATGCAACAGAAATTCATTTTCTCACGATTCTGGAGGCCAGAAGTCCACGATCAAGGTATTTGCATGGTTGATCTCTTCTGAGGGCCTTTCTCCTTGTCTTGTAGATGGTCATCTTCCCTCTGTGTCTTCACATGGTCTTTCCTCTGTGTGCGTCTGTGTCCTAATCTCCTGTTCTTGTGAGGACACCAGTCACACTGGATTAGAGCCCGCCCATAAGACCTGATTTCACCTTCATTACCTCTTTAAAGGCTCTACCTGCAAACACAGTCACATTCTGAGGTGTTGGGAGTTAGGACCTCAATGTATGAATTTGGCTGGGTGGGAACACATTTCAGCTCTTAACACCGGTAAAAGACCTTTAAGATCAGCTCTTAAACTAAAGTGTCACTACAGGTTTTCCGACGGGTTCTTTTCATTACGGTGTGGAGATGCAATCCCTCCTAGGGTATCTCCCGGCAGCCAGTAAGATCACTGGGGGTCTGTATTGTGGTCTGCAGGGAGCGATCCAGGGGTTTAGGAAAATCAAAGTAGCTGCATGTTACTGAGAGAAGAAATTTTGAGCTTTTGTTCTTTTCTGTGGGGTGATACAAAGATGCAGCCCACAGAAAATGTCAGAGGCAAAAAGAATTACATGTCAGAATTCTTAGGTACAGTAATTTATTAACCTAGACAATCTTAGATAAAATATGACTGCTCCAAAGCTTCCTTCTCTTACGTGTAAAATGGGGGAATATAACAGCACCACCTTAGAGAACGTCAGTGAGATGTTCATACCTGTCTTGTTCCTGGTGCA
>NC_138380.1:26385997-26433371 GCF_054177405.1 Leptonychotes weddellii
AAGGCAGACGCTTAACGACTGAGCCACCCAGGCGCCCCTATCTTCTTTCTTTTCAACTGTTGAATCCCAAGTTCCAGAATAGTGCCTGGCATAAGAGTTGGTTCTCATGTGTTAAATGGATGAATGGAAAGTTTGCTGTCGTGTGTCAATTGGCAGATTTTCAGGAATTCCACTTCTAGGAAATATTTAAAGATGTCTATTACAATATATTTTAAAAGCAAAATACACTGGAAGCGGTACAAGTGTCTACCAGATTCCTTATATTAAGGTATAATCATCCACTTGAATTTCTTTCATCTTTCAACAATGATACTATAATATGGATACACTGTGATGGGGAAGATTTCAGTTAGCTTTTATAAAAAGCTCATCGCAATCAGAATATAAGTAACGATGGCACGTTCGTGAAAGTAAAGCGTGTGGATGTGTAGAAGTGGTCGTGGAAAGTTACCCATGGTTATTTTGAAGGGGAGGATATGACAGTTTATTCTCTTTCCCAAAATGAACATATATCGGCTTTTTACGACAATAATCAAAAACCCACAAAAGCAGCTGCAGTGATAGCAGTAACAGTAAGTCCGTTTTGTTTAAAAATGCTTTGAAAATTCACATTAAAAATAATCAGCTTAAACACATTTTATTTCAACTTTTGCGAAACAATGGTTTAAGGGTCGGTTCAATTAAGCCCATCACGGGAATCATGTGACTCCTATTTTGGATCACGGTGCAACTTTATTCCAAAGACTGAATGGCATTTTCCCATGCAGCATCTTCTCTGGTCCTTCGGTGTAAGAGGGGAGCCTGCCTCCATCCAGGTGGGCCCTGGAGAGTAGCAGGAGCTTCTGTGCCTGGTTGTGTCTTGGGAGGCTGGACCTCAGCTCATCAGTGGGAGACAGAGATGTGGTTAGGGGAGTTTTGTATCTGTTCTATTCCCGAGACTCGGCAGGCAGTATGTCACTGAGAAGTTCACAGTGGCTGGCGTATTTCCTACTCTTTTTCACACTGCCATGGACCAGAGGACCTAGAAGCATATCATGTTCCCAGGCTCTATTAAAGCTTGGGGCTTATTAAAAAGTCACCTTATTAAAAGCACATGAAATGGTTTAATTATCTTTGTTTTCATTTCTTAATATTATATGGTCCCTGTATTAGGTGGGGTAGGCTATGTGCTATAACAAATAGAGCTCCGAGAAGTATTATGTCCTACACGCAATGGAAGTTTATTTCTCCCTTGGGAAAACAGTCCAAGCGGTTCCAGGCAGGTGTATGTGTGGAGTGGGGGCAGGGTCCCTGGATGGTTAGACAGTGCCTGCTTCAGTGATGGTTTCGAAGAGCTTTGCAGGCATTGATATTCAGCTGAGGGAAGGAGTAAGGAGCTGCCAGGTTGTCTGTGGGCCCACCTCGGCAGCTGGGCACAACCCTGCTGCTCACACATTCCACTGGTTAGAACTCCGTCATAGGGCAGCATCTAATTTCAAGGGAGACTGAGAAATGTAGTCAAGCTACATTTGCCAGGAAGAGGAGGAAATGGGTCTGATGAACACTTAGCTAGCCTTTACACATTCTCCTACATGCTGTCTTTCTGGGGAAAAAAAACTAAAACCTAAATTCAGATTTTTCCACATGTGAATTAGTGAAAGTATGAAACAGCTAAATTTATAATCTACATGATGCATAAAAAGACTTCTTTGAAAAATCAGTCCCTGAGACAAATAATAGCAAGAAGTATTGCTAGTATTAATATTAATATTAGTATAAGTATTAGTGAAAATGCAACCAAGATTGGGAATTTTTGACTGAAATATAAAAGTAAAATGATTTTCATTCCATTCGTCATGAACAAAGGGAACTAAGAATGGTGATACTTAAACATGCAAATATTGTACTTATTACCTCCTTTCTGCAGAGTCATCAAAAGCAACAAGGACCTAGGTAGCAAAGCAAGTTATAAAGAAATGAAAAGAGAAGCACTGGGGGCTATCTGGGTTGAATCAATATAAAGGCAGTAAAATATCTGGAGCTTGTTAGCTTCTCAGATTCTCCTGATCTGATGAGGCTAAAAAAGAATTGGGTATATGTAGAACTAATAGGCCAGGAAAAAACCCTTGATTTTCAATAATTTCCCTCCTTCCTCTCTTTCCTCTTGCATAGGTTCTATCTTCAGTATTCACGGAAGTAGGGATATTTCTTCAGAACGAACAAAATGCATGTAGATGCCAAGACAGGACTCAGTCCAGCTTACAGGAACCCACTGAAACCTTCCAGGAGGGGAAATTATATAGGCATGCCATAGAAGCTACTTGTCCATTAATCTAGGCAATGCCTGCTTACCGGAGTGCTCTCTCGTAGGTAAGTAAGGAAATGACAGTGAGGTAAAGGGGTGTTTTACTCATTACCTCTAGTCCAGGGCCAACCTTAGCCCATCTATTTAGAAAGCTCCACAGTGATTCTGACGAGCCCCTGTGATTGGGCACCACTGTTCTCATAAGATAAATGTTCATTTCTAAATGAAGCAAGGGGTCATTCAGTCCTAACAGGAAGCTAAGACTGATCAGATGGCTAATGATGATTAGGGCATGATGAAAATCTAGCTCAGCAAAGCATCTCTCTGTGAAATATAATATGGTTACAATGAATGTTTTCCAATGATGCATTTTGATTAAATCAGCTATAGATAACCAACCAAATCGCTCTTTGGGATCAAGAACAAATGTAAACTGCCATTTAGGCAAATCACCTTCAAATACATGAAATTTGGCAAAAAGGGGAAACAAACAACTAAACTCTATCACCTAGATATAGATCTTCTAGCTGCATAGAACAAAATTATTTATCCATATTGCCATTCCATCTGGGCTGTGGGCGTTATGGATAAGCCATCCTTTCCTGGGGAGAGTGAGGTGATTTCCTTCCCTTTTATCTTTCCCTTTATATTGAAACTGACAAGCAACAATGAATTGTGTAACTATAATAGAACTCACATATTAGAACATATTATTATAAATTAGCCACACTTCAGAAATTTAAACACCTTGAATCCAAGACGCTACTTAAATTGCAAACGTTACTTAAAGATGTAAGTTACATTTCCTGTTTTAACAGCTGAGTTTAAGTACTTTCAGTAAATACTGCCTTATTATATTTTCCTTCCCTAATTGCACTCTTCTCTCAGATACTGTTTTAAATTCTGAGATATGTTTTCAACTGACAAACAAAATAAGGGCTTGTTTAATTCAGTTTGGTCAGGCTCCTACTAAATTTTTTCTGTTGTAAATTTGATTATCATATTTCTAAACTATATCCTATAAATTTCACACTGTGATTACAAAGTTATGCTCTGATAAATTTTTGTGGATGTTCCATTCAGAGCTTGTTAAGTAAGAAGTGGGTATCTATTTAGAGAAACGTGTGAGAGTATAATTGAAAACATAGCTTGTAATTTTCAATTGATTTTGCTTTGACTCAACACAGTTACACAACATAAAACCTATACATATCCGTGAAATAACTCATACTTGGATAAGGTGAGGGTTTAAAAGGAGCCCCACATTTACCTGCCCTTCATTCACAAATAAGTGTGACATCGAAATGGGCTACAAGTGCTTTGAGGAGAAATCTTGTTCCATGTTTCCTCCAGAGACCAGCCTCCTGCTCGCATCACTGTAGCGAAGGCAAACGACTGAGTCTAGAAAGTAAGAGTACTGCTCACATACCACTAAGCACAGTGGGGTTCCTGGCCAAAGTTACTGGAAACTTGAACCCCTTTTTAAGTCTCAACTGATTTGTGCCTTGCTCTGTCCTCACAGGTGGGCATGTTTCCAAGTATATCCTTGCATTCATTAGTGTAGAACAGTAGTAAAAAGATGTAAAAGGTCATAAGAACAACATAAGGAAATTCAGTTGAGGGAAATGACCACTTGAGGATCCTAAAGAAAGCAGAATGCTAGAAGGCCTAATTTTCCAATCATTCTCACCAGCCCCGTCAAATTCTATTGCATTTAAATCTCATTCTTTGGAGGAAGATAATTCCGTTTAATGCATCCCCAAAAGCTGAAGCTTGCCTTGATTAGGATTTAAAATAAAGTTCTGTTTTTTTTGCGGCACAGCTTTTGCTCTGCCTATTCATGGCAACAGTGAACCTCGGCTTCTCACTGTAAAAAAATCTGAGTTTTACATATTAATTGACAGTCTTCAGGTTAGTAAGGCTACTATGCTGTTAGAATTTGCATGTTTAAGTATATCCCACTTTTACATAATCCAAGAAACATAAATTGCTACACTGACAAATGAGAAACTCGGACTCCTCTCTTGCACTCCTGATTGGTTCCTGCCCATCATCTGTTCCTTCCAATCCGGGGGAAATCCAAGAAGGCACTAGGCTTGAGGGATAGGACTCTCCCTACAGATTCTTCTTGGGGGAAAAATGAAGATCCCTATTTTTTTCCAGTTCAGTTAAGCCATTTCAAAGTAACGTGTTTGGTAGATTGCTTATAACTACCACCACCGCCCTTTGTAGGCACTTTTAGCAACTTTCTAGAACCTGGGAGTCCAGGGTGTCACCCTCTAGGGGCTCTCTACCTTTGCAACCCACTATGTGTAACACTCATTTCTCTCATGTGTCTCCTTCTACTAGAAATGTAGCTCTTTGGAGGATCGTGTTTGTATGCCCCTAGAACAGATTCTTAGCTCATCAAAAGCTAGATGAATGAATGAGCAGTGGAACATCATGAAAGTTACAGAAAGTCTTGTTAAACACGGTTTCTGATGTGGGGCACCAGAGTTAATCTGATGGAGTCGGTGAATAAAGAATCCCTTTGTCTGATGGTATCAGAACTGTAGTGCAGTCTTGCTGACCACCAGTCCAAGCGCCGCAACCCTGCTATCCTTATGCAGATGTGAAGTAAATTTCTGTACAAAGTCGCTGAAATAACATGTTTCTTTTGAACATGTGACACAGTAGAAAGTGAGTCCCCCCCCCAATGTCAGTATATATGGTGTTTAAAAAACAAAATATTTATGTTACTTGTTTTTCTATTTTTGTAATTGGTATGCTTTAATATATATTTGTCTTTGGGATAGAATAATGATTACAAAAAATTCTGGGTAGGATGAGCATTGTCCTCATTTAGTAATGAAAGAGTGTCAAGATACGTTGTATATTTATATTTTTCTCATGGAGAGTGAGAAATAAATATACTGGGAAAACTTTTTGCTAACCTACTTCTATTCATAAATGGTGTTTTCTTAAGATAAGTGCTATTTGATAGTCGTAATTGTGGATGTTTACACAATTACGCCTGTGCTGTGTGGTGTGTGTGTGTGTGTGTGTGCATGCACCTGTCTGTATATTATCAGGTCCCATGATTGTAAATATAAAATTTCTTTCTCAGACTCTCTCTCCTTTGCATTTCCACTGCCTCTGTCCTAATTCTGTTGTATACAACCTTTTAAGATACAGATTTTTAGATTAAAAAATGCTTACCCACGAAAATAAAAATCATACAGATATTTCCAAAGATCTCTTCACCCTTCGCCAATCATGCTTTGCTCCCTGAGCTGGCTTCGTGGGCGTGTGACCCAGGGGGCTACACAGAGTTCGTGCAGTGGGAGGGACCTGGGCTTGTTTTCTTGCTCTGCTGTTGCCTTCTTGGAAATTTTAATCATTTTGAACACAGGGTCCTGCATTTTCATTTTGTCCTCAGCCTCGTGGAATACGAGCAGTCCTGTCACCACACCACCCCTCTCCTGTTCCCCTTCACTTATGTAATCATTCTTGACTGTGTTACTTCCAGAATTTTCTGTGTATGCAGGCACATTTACATGTGTGTATTAGTTTTTACATCAATGGCATTATTCTATACATACACTATAGAATATATACTCTATCTTTGAAATCATACTTCTTCAGAAATCTGTACTTAGAATCTATACTTGCTTTGACTCCTCAGTGTTGTGTGATGGACTTTTTCCGTTAAAGAGTCTCTATCTCCCCAGCACCCATATCCTCCTCCCCGTAGGCAGTCTCCATACTGCTGTGGAGTGATTTTTTTCTAACTCTGGCCATGTCACTCTCTGCTAAAAATGGACAATGCTTCCCTGTGGTGTATAGAATACATTCGCATCCTGGTAAACACACTGGACTCTGTGGAACCATGGCCAGTGTGCTAGCAAACTGGAATTCTGAGCGTGAAGGTCTGAATGATGCCTCTGTTAGACTAAGAGACTCAACTAAGAGAAGCCCTCACTGCTAAGCAGCCAGCCAGCTGGTCTTGGCCAGGATTGCCTAATCTGAACATAGGGCTTATCTTCAGACTTTGGAATATCCTCTGTAACAGGTAGAAAAAAAAGGGATCTTCCTTTTTTCTTACCATTACTTTGTCGAGTTGCTAATAATCAGCCTTGAAAATAGCAAAGACTGTATCATTTGTGCCTCCCCCCCAATTTATATGTTGAAACCCTACCCCCCTTGAGTGATGGTATTAGGAGGTGGAACACCTGGAAGGCAATTAGGGCCAGATGAGGTATTGAGTGTGGGGCCTCCATGACGGCATTAGTGTCCTTAGAAGAAGAGGAGACTGGAGCTCTATCTCTGTCTTGTGAGGACCGCAGAAAGGCAGCCAATGGAAGCTGGGAAGGAGCTCTCACCAGAACCCAGCCCTGCTGGCCTCCAGATCTCAGATTTCTCAGCCTACAGAGCTATGAGAAATGAACATCTGTTGTGTAAGCCACCCAGTCGATGATATTTTCAGACAGATGAGGAAGAAGGCTTTTAGCTTTCTCTAAACTGACTAATCTACAGTATAGGATTAGATCATATAGGCTTCTTTTATTTTATAGATGAAGAAAGTGAGCCGGGGAAACAACGTGGGTCATGTCAAAAGCCATGGAATTTAGTTATGAATTTAAATTAACATCTACTGCCTTTCAGGTTAATAGACTGTGACATCTTGGAATTTTCCTGAACGCTCTAAATTCTGAGGTCAGAACAGGATTCTGGAAGAGTTTAGAGACGTCTAACTATTACAGCAACAACTATTTTCATTGCTTCCAGTCCTGCATTTCTTAGATGTGGATGTTGGATTGTCCAAGTTGGTGGTTAAAAATGCCAGAGTAGTAGCCACACATACGCGTGTGATCATGGGAGAATTCTTCAAGCTCTCTGAGCTTTAATTTTCTTTTTTTTAATTTTTTTTATTTTTTTAAAGATTTTATTTATTTATTTGAGAGAGAGAATGAGATAGAGAGCATGAGAGGGGGGAGGGTCAGAGAGAGAGGCAGACTCCCTGCTGAGCAGGGAGCCCGACGTGGGACTCGATCCCGGGACTCCAGGATCATGACCTGAGCCGAAGGCAGTCGCTTAACCAACTGAGCCACCCAGGCGCCCTGAGCTTTAATTTTCTTAAGTAGAAAACAGATATAATAGTTACCTCACAGATTTGTGATTAGAAATAAACAAGATTATACCCTATCTGTTAACAAATATTTGATAAGCGACTATTACATATCAAAAAGTTGTGCAAGCAGTGAGATTATGTCAGTGATTCAAACATGTCCCTTGTCTTCATGAAGCTTACAGTCTGGTCAGATTTAAGGTATGAAAAAGTTAGCAGCACGCTTACTTCCTTGCACAGAATCAATTCTCAGTTAATAATACTGACGGTTCATACATTTCTAAATATTTGTTTTCTTCTCTTTCCTTTTTAAAAGTAACGAATACAGCTGCTTTATCTTCAGGGCTACTCTCCAGTCATGAAAATTGGGGCATTTATATTGGAATCACCATGAAGAAGAATGTCCATCCTCCTGCCCTGCTCTTTACCCCCTGTCATTATTTTTAAATTATTTGCTAGTAGAGAATCTGAACCTAGGCTGATCTGAAAAACTGGCATACATTCATCCCAGTGCTCTTTCCCTTATGCATTAATAGAACTTTAAAAAAAAAAAAATCAGGTTTTGAACTCAGTCTTGCCCCTATGTGAGCACTTACAAATGGTTTGTAAGGAAATGTTCATCTAATAAAAAGTACTTTGAAGATCTGGATAAGAATTACTTACTTCATGTTAACCAAGCATTTCAGTCTATGTGCCCAGTTCACACGTCCAAGAGCTCGGCCGGGATCTACCTACTCAGAGCGCGCCTAGCAAGGAGACACTGCATGTCCAACAAATCAGCTTAGAGGCCTCACTAAAGGAAAAGCAGCCTAGTGAGGTCCGTGTGAGACCTGCCCGGGAACGTGAAAGAAGATCAGGAAGGTTAGCGTGTCATGCACTCGGGAAGCTCTAGCAGAAGTGAGCCTGACATGCAGGGACATTTCATTGCTTGTGCAAGCAAGCTGCAGATGTCTGCTGTAACTGCAGGGCCTTGCTGGAGCCGCGGCTGACAAGGCCAGCTTCTCAGAACTGCCATCTGTCCGCGGACGTGGCAAGCTCTTACCAATGTGTGCTGAGAGGACCAGCATGGAATTGGGGCAGCCGGGGACATGACTTTAATGTCCTCCATCTGTCAAGTAGACTTATTTGGAAATAATGGATCATTCTGAGCAAGAATTGTTCAGGATCTTCTAGAGTAACATTTACCCATAATTCTAAAAGCCAAATGGCATGCAGTTAGTTACCCTCTGTGGAGTCAGAGAGCAGGAATCGGTCTAGTCAATACAATTGCATGGCTCTTGGTGCTGCAGGTGGCATAAATGAAAGGCTTCTCCCCACTGGATCCAGAACCTACCTTCCTTCCTCCCAGGCACTGCTGGAGTTGGGGCTTAGTTAGAACACCGTATTGGCAGTCGTGGGGCTGCCAAGTTATTTCCCTCCAGTCACAGGTCCTGTTGTCTGAACAGCTAAGGCAAGGCACGATCCATTGGCCTGGAATAGACAGCGAAATCTTTGTTCAGATTCTACTAGTGAAATTACAGTTCGTAAGTCACTACAGAGAGAAGACCGCTCTGTGTAAGTCCACAGAGCGGGGCATGGCCCCCTGCCAACCAGATAGAATCACAACACGTAGAAATGTTCTGAAATAACACAGTCAGTGCCGAAATCAAGTATGAGTCCTGCTCTGTGAAACTACATTCTTAACAAAAGAACAAGTGATTGGGTGCTACTCCATTATTACTTGTTTTTAAATAATACATTAGGTACTAAATAGGACCAAAGTAGATGGGAAGCCACTAATCTTAAGGCAGCTGACCACAAATCTTCATTGACCTAACACAAGCTTAGGTTAGCAATCCAGTAATAGATATATTCCCTGCTTTCAAGAGAGTCAAGGTATCAGAGAAGTACTTTAATATTCTGATAACTCATTATTTTGAAGACTAGGTATTGTTCCTTAACTTGATCGGTGACCTTTTTGGTGTGAATCTCTTCAGCTCATTCTAGTTGCCTTCATTTCTTCAGCTGTAAGACGAGGCATGTATTGTTCTCACATGGCTGGGGGGAGGATTTCATGAGATAATGCATGTAATGTATCTAGCACAATTATGATATCATATTTACCTTTGTTACTAGCAGACTTCAGGCACAAAATAGGTCACAAGCTTTAGTAAATGCTTATGAGATAAATGAATATTGTCAATGCATTTAAGATCTTTTCTATTTTATTGATAAAGTGATATGTATTCAAAATACTTCTGCTTTTAGTGTGAGTAGACACATTAATAATTTATTAGAAAAAATCAAGAAATGATTTTTTTTCCTTTTTCATCTTTTCAGAAATGGAGTTTGAACCAGTACATTGAATACAGAGTGGTTACTTACATCCTTTGTGGAGAATACCCTGATGTCTCCAACAATCACATGCTCTACCCTAAAGGTCTTGCTTATGTTACCACTAGATGTTTCTCTTCAAAGTACTGAGGAGCTAAATATTCCTAGCTGCTTTTTGAGTTAGAAAAAAAAAATAACAACTTTATCCATTCTGGCTTTGCTTTCTGTTAACAAAAGTATCTGGTGTGACATTAATTTTAGTGGGAAGAATTCCTACTTTTAGGTGATGAATATGGTGCATTAACATTTCATGACCTCAAGGATGTCAGAATTGTGTGTTTGTGGGATAGTTAGAAATAAGAAAATATGAAAGAAGATCTAGTTTATGGCTTACTAGTTGATCACAGAAAAGGAAAAAAAATGTGGGTATATTAAGAGAGAACTGGGAGAGATAAACTAGTACTCTCTGGGAGGATTTTAACTTAATACATTATTGAAATATCTACCTTACTAGATGTTAGGTGCTATTGGTGTTAAAATACAATAACTAAAAAAAAAAACAAAAAAAACCAAAAAACATTTCATAGCACGTGTCAGATGCTAGGGATATTCTGAGCACTTTAATATATCAACGTATGTAAGCCTCTTAACTTACAATGCTAAACCTCAAAAAATTTATAATCAGGTTAGAGGGTTACAATTTATACATGTAAAATAATTACAGCATAATAAAAGGAAGGCATAATTGAGTAAAAATATCTGTGTGGTGCCAAAAGAGTCTGGGCTCTAGAGACACACACAGCTGAGCTCTGCCTCCAGCTAGCTCTGTGGACCTCAACTGTGCATTGGAGTCACCTACAAAGCTTGTTAAAATCCCCATGCTCAAATTGTATCCTGGACTGATTAATTCAGAACCACTGGGTATGGAACTCAGGCACCGGGATTTTTTAAATGCTTTCCAGGTGATTCCAATATGCAGCCACGGTTGAGAACCACTGTTTAACTTGGAAAAATTACTTACTGTTCTCTCTAGGAGAAAAATATATATAGCACCTGCCATAGTGCCTGATACCTAGCACCCGGTGGATATATTTTTCTCTCCCATCCCCACCTTAAGTAAGCCTTGGCGGTTTAGAATAAAGAAAACATCGTGAGGGTCAGAGTCGTCTGGAAGTTCCCGTGGAGCACATGAAATGTGATCAGGTCTTCTGGATGGATCAGATTTGGAGAGCTGGAATGGGGGTACTTTGGGGACAGTGACGACGCAGCCCTAACAGCAGTGGGACTGAAGAAGGAAGCGGCCTCCACCAAAGATTCCATATAGGAGCGGAAAAGAAGTCTGCTCCGTAAAAGGCATTTCCGAAGTTTCCAGATGTAGAGAAGAACCATGCTACTAAAAGACATGACATAGAAAATTTAGGAGAGGTGCTGGGTGTTGAATGGCAAAATGAAGACTGTCCTCAAAGGTGCTTGTTTCTCCAACCAATTCTCTTTTGTAATTTTTCTGTGGTTTTCATTCAGAATTTACCTTGCTTCTAATTCTAACTTTGCCCTGGAATATAGTGTTTGTAATCAATAACCACCTCCTGCCTATATATCTTCACATCTTCATAAAGATTTGCGGTCAGTGGGCATCCTCTCAAATGGAGTTGGAATGGGGCTTTGGATCTCCTGTCCATCCTCCTCTTTTACAGATGAGGTAAACTAGGACCTAAGAATTAAAGGACAGAAATGCGATCATGCTGTTAATGACAGGCTGGACCAGAACTGAGGTCTCCAATTTGCTGATCCTTTTGTCATGTTAGGCCAGGTGAGCACAAAATTAACAGCTGAAAATGAAATACAGCCTAATGACCTCTTTGGTAGCACTTACAGGAAAACCCACAAATAGGTTATTTTAAATGAATTTATCTTTATTTTGAAATGCTGAATTTATTTAGTGGGTTCATGTGTTAACAGAGACCGTGTTTTAAAAAAAAGATCATTAATTTTCTTTCTAATAGGATGGTGGTATGTGGGGGACATAAATGTGTTTCAGCTAATGAGATTATATTTAGTAATATTTTGAAGGGCTCAGTTTTCATCAGATCCTTGAGTATTTCAGAGCACGTGCATCCTCTCCTCCAAGCACTCTCTCCCCCTCTAACCTTGCTGACAGTTAATTTTGCACAAACTGGGGCCTTCTTTGGCCATTTGCTTCTAAAGCTGAAGAAGCAAGTGGCCAATTGCATGCACAAAAATCCAAATATGGGTACAATTAGTTTGCAGGCATAAAATCTCAAACACATCAAAAGGACTCCTGATTGGGTCTCTGAAAACTTGGCCCCAATGGTTCATACTACTATATATTTATACAGTCATAACTCTCTGCATTTTTGTATTAGTTAAAAATGCCCCCCTTTTTTATTGTGATTTAGTAATACTGCTTGAAATAGACATCTGTATAACATCTGCAGGACTGGAGTTTCTTGACATTTTAAATGACACCAGCTCTTAACTAAAATTGTCAAAAAGAGGGACATAAATTCTATGTTATATATTTAAACATTGAATGAATCAAAGCTGTGATTTCTGTAATAGAGTATGACATGTGTTTTAGGGAATGCCATTCTAAGGAATAAAAATGGCTTTTGGGAGAAGTTATTTGGTTTATAATTATAGCTTTATATTTAATGCAAGTTAGAGTTCAGCCATTTAAGTGAATCAGATTGGCTGACATAATGGAGAGAAGAAATTCACCTTTGTAACTTAGGGCCACGGTGAGATGTAAAATCATATAGATAGCACTAATTCCTGACTCTATGTTATAAAATAAAGCCGTTTTCACTCAAGAAAAAAATACATCATATTTTCAAAATCAGAAGTATTAAAGTCATATTTCCTTGCTACAAAGAAAAGATGATACTATTTTCTGTTTACATATCATAAAATGCATTTGGAGCTATTTTCCTTTAAGGTACCTCTCATTCAAAAATCACTGTATAAATTTCTTTGTCAGATTAGAAGAATTATTTTTTCATTCTTAAGCCAGAGATTTTATTCTTTGGCTGTGTCTCATAGTTAAATTATTTTCTAAACGCTAAAAATCAACTTAAAATTAAAGAAAAAAAAAACAAAAACCCAGGCCCTCAAAATTATATTAGCTAGTGTTATTGAAAAGACATGTAGACCATCATTTCATTGGCAAGGTGAAAAAAAATGTATCCAGTTTGCTAAATAACTGTAATGTGCTGTGAAAAGAAGATTTTGGAACTAATCTATGGCCATATAAGCTAAAGCCGGAGTGCTGAGTCAACTTCCTTCCAGTGTGTCCACCATGACAGCTGCTTTCAGCAAGAGGGAGTCCTACTGTCAAGGAAGGAACTCTCTGGCCGCAAAAAAATCCATTCTTGCAAACTGCTGTTCCTGGTCTCGCTCATTTGTTTTGAATCTTTAGGTCTTTAGGACTGTTATGGGAGGGGCAGTGAGCCTTGGTTGATCATGCCCTAACTGCTCACAGTCTTCCGTGGGAAGGAGGAGGACTTGGATCTTGGTTTTAGTTCAGCAACCATTTTATTTTTTTTATTTTTTGAAGATTTTATTTATTTATTTGACAGAGAGAGACACAGCAAGAGAGGGAACACAAACGGGGAGTGGGGAGGGAGAAGCAGGCTTCCTGCGGAGCAGCGAGCCCGATGCGGGCTCGATCCCAGGACCCAGGGACCATGACCTGAGCAGAAGGCAGATGCTTAACGACTGAGCCACGCAGGTGCCCCTCAGCAACCATTTTAAAATCACTGAAAGATGAAAAAGGGTCATTCTCTGCTTTGGAGAAACATACAATCTAGGGCAGTTATCAGCAATGCACCTTTGATTATATTAATACACACTGTAATGTATGTACTTATACTCCTCTATCTATGTATTATGTTCATTATAAAACAAAAATAAGAATGATTAGATAAAAATAAATACACATATATTTTCATCTTTACTGCCTTCATCCTGTGGACTGTCTATCCCATGCCACTCCATCCCCTTGCTCCAATGCATCATTCCACTCTGAAGACTACTGATTAGTGAAAGAGAGAGAAACATGTAAACACTTGGAACATAATGAGGTAAATGCTATGGTAGACATGTGCCCCAAGTATTCTGGGAGCACAGCAGAGAAGCCAATCTGGGGGTGGGCTGGTAAGGAGAGGCTTCCTAAAGAGGAAAATACAGCATCAGGAGAATTAGGCCGAGATGGGAAGAAAACTTTCAGGAGCCGGGGACAGCATGGACAAGAGCATGGAATCCTGGAGCTGCACTGTGGGCATGAAATGAAACCAAGAGGCTAGGAGGAGCTGGGAGACAGGGAGGGCCAGATTTCAAGGCCCAGTGTTGTCAGGCTAAGGGACATGGGCTTGACTGGGGAGTCTCTTTTGGGGTCTTCTCTCAAGAAGCTGAGCTACTCAAGTTCCCGAAGGTGTCTGCTCGAAGAAAGCTCCTCCTGTTAAGGACCAGGCACAGAGATTGCTTCGTGACAGGGCCTGGCATAAGTTACAGCAAATTTAATGAACAGAAAAAGATGCCACTTCCTGAGAAATCTCAGTACTGTATCTTTGACTTTTTGTTGAAGAACTTTTGACTTAGTTCAGTAGGAGGAATGGAATTAAGTTGTTTTATGATTCTCATAAAATGTCATCTGATAAAAAACATCCTTAACTAGACACATTGGTGTCTCCTTTGTATGTAAGAGTATATATCTCTATCTATATAGCTGAGAATCATAAACCACACCACCTGACATGCCATAATGGGTAAATCCCTCCCTATGTGCCGACTGTGATTTATTATTTAGAACACATGTTCAAGAACAGGGATATGCCCACGTTTGTTAACTATGCATGCCAAATTGCGATTTGTACTGCCCATTTGTGAAACTCATTTCCCATTCAAGTTGTGGTGTGAAGTTCATGGCAAGGGTAGAAAAGCTCTTGAGTGTTTTCTCAGACTCTTTAGATAAAGGGAGACTTGGGGTCATGAGGCCAGAGGGACAACCAGGAATCTCAGAGAAGACGCTCCTTGCTCTTCTGATCTCTTTGGAGGTATTTTTAGTCCCAGCTTTAGCTTGACTCCACTAGTCTCCACTGAAAGAATAACATTGGGAAGGAGAGAAACAGGGAACGTGGACAGTGGCACCAAAGTGCCTCATTCCAGGTCTGCTCTATAATTAGGCAGGGTTCAACACTGTAATTTCAATTTGACATTATGATTTTCCTGCCTCTATTTAATGCTCAGTATATGGGAGACCTTAGTGATCATTCTCAAAGATGTTTTTTTTTTTTAGTTAAAAAAATGATTTAAACCTAGATTTGTTCCCTTAAGCAGTTCATTGGTTCACATAGCCAACAGATATTTATTTTGTCCCTACTCTGTAGAAATTATAGTGCTAAGTGAATTGATAGAGTGTGAACAAGTCAGACTCCCTGTCCTCATGTAGCTGATGATCTGGGAAGACTGACCTCAAAGAATTAATTACATACTTACATTTAAATGATTGTGGAAATGGTCATGGAAAAAAAGCACAGGGTGCTATGAAAATATACAATAAGGAAACAAATCAGGGGCTCAAGAAAGGCTTTCTGGTACAAGTGATGTTTTGGCTGATATCTGTAGATGAATATGGATTAACCAGGCAAAGAGCAGAGGGTGAAGAAAAAAGAATTTGGTGAATCAAATAGTTCACATATTAAAGCAATGTATTCAGATTAATTCTATGTGTTACCGTTCATACTAATGAAAAAGTCATGTAGTACCTTGATTTTTTTGTATAAGGATAGTTTAAATAAGTATATACTCATCTATATTGGAGGATTTTTTAGGAGAAGTGATATCCAAAGTAATCGTCACCTGTTGTGTCCCCAGATGGACAGATCTTTAGTTCGGGCTGTGAAATGGCTTCAATGTAGTCAGAGGAAATAGGCTGTAACCCACAGGTTTCCTCTGGGTGAATCAGCAAACCACAATCCTGCATTAAAATGGTAGAAATTAGCTGTAATTAACCTGACCTATAGTAATAAAATCTAAAAAAATAAGATTATTTTTTGTGCCAAATAACCTTTGCAGATAAAAGGGAGCAATTGTTTACCCTTCTTGTGGTATTGATTTATCAATAGTTGTTTGTGCTAGAAGTAACTACTTGCATTGAGAGATGAACATAAATCCTAATGACAATTTAATCTTTATTTTGGCATTGATATTCATTACTGCATTAATACTGTCATTGATATTATTATTGCTCTGCCATTTTTTAAAGAAATGGATGCAAGTTTTACCTTAAAAAAATACGCCTGTGTGTTGTTGACTTAAAAATAGACTATAAGACTATAAACTTTTTTCCAGTGAAAAAAACCATTAATGTGAAAAAATGGGAAATATTTGAGAATGTTAACAGATGAATTTCATTTCAATGCACATTTATTAAGGACCCATAATATGCCAGACATGGAATTAAATACATATATTTTATTCAAAATATGTTCATATATTTATAAAAGTAGGTAACATGTCACTGCAGTGAATATCATTATAGATGCATATCTATTAAGCAATGCTTTCTCTAGTCTGACACGTGCAGTGGAGAATAGCAGTTTGGCTCTCTGAGATCTCTCTTCATCTCTCCTCTGCTCCAGCAGGTCAGAGCACTCTCATTTTCACTTAGCTTTTCCTTCCTTCCTTCCTTCCTTCCTTCCTTCCTTCCTTCCTTCCTTCCTTCCTTCCTTCCTTCCTCCCTCCCTCCCTCCCTCCTCCCCTCCTCCACCTTCCCTGCTCCTCCCTCCTCTCTTTCTCTCATGCACATATGTGCTCTCTTTTTATCGAGGTAAAATTGATATATAACATATAAGTTTCAACTATAGAACGTTACAATTCAACGTGTACACACTACAAAGTGATCTTCTAGCTTCTTCTTACAAGGTGTTGGCTCCCGTATCTCGCCTGTGTCCCTCCATCCTGCCTCGCCTGATTCCACCGTCTCCCTCTTCACAGCGTTCTGTCAGTCTATCACTAGGGTGGGTAAAATGCTATTATCTCTGCTGGGAATGCTTTCCCTCTAATTTTTCCTGGACACCATCTTTTTGTGTTTTAGGTCTCAGCAAGGCCTTCTTGGAACTCTGGCACGGTATGTCTCCCCACTCTCGTCCATGTCATCCCTGCTTGTTGCCTTCATACCCTTCACCATTTGGTGATAATTTGTTATTTGTGTCTTTTCCACTAGACTGAACACTCCATGAGAGCAAGTAATTATTTCACGCACACATATGCCCAGTCCCTACCATAGAGTAGGCAAATATTTATTGAAGGCATAAAAGGTTAGGCATAATTGTTTCCCACTTCATATCATAAATTCTCAGTAATGGAGAGAAATAATTGGTTTGACCTCTTTGCTCTGTAACTCTGTCTCTAATGAGCAGTTTCTAGTCACCTTCCCTCACCCTCTCACATTTGTCCTCACACCCAACTCAGACTTCCACATCTCATACAAGAAGGTCCAGGATATTAAGGAACAAAAGGAATGAGGGTGATGTACAGACTTCATGAAATCTTGATTCAGTATACATATTTCCATTTTTAAACTCGTAACTGAAGTTGGAATTTAGAATACCTATTAAAGGTCAGGAATGTGATTTGTATTAGAGTGTTCATTATAAAAAAGCAATTAAAATAACACAAAATAATAATGTGAGGAGTTTTAGTCTCAATAAACGTCTATGAATGTGTGTGTGTGTGTGTGTGTGAGATAGCTATCTATACATTTATTTTTGGTACAGGCTGAACCTTTTTGTAAGGCTAGAAAAAATAACATTAAGCATCTATGAGACTGCAAAAAATGTTTATATCAAACATGAGGAAGGGCAATGAGAAATAACATTATACACAAGTGATGGGATTGCAAATGAGTTCAGCTACTTTTGGAGAGAACTTTATACTTAAAAAAAACCTCACAGACTCCATAGCCCTGAAGTCAGACTTCTCAGAGTCTACTCTAGAGAAACCCTCATGTAATGTATAAGGACAGACCTAAATGGACTAACTAACATGGAGAGACTTCCAAGACACATGATAAAGAAAAAGAACAAAACCTAAAGAAATGCTTTGTTATAGAACAACATATATCATATTAAACACACGGTGAACGTGCCACCAAGTCACCTAAATTCAGGTACTTCAGACTGAGATGTTATGCTCGATGTATTAATAAAAAGATAACCTTTTAGCATATATAAATCAACATACATACATAGAGATAGATGATGATAGATAGACAGATTCATTCATGCATGCAAATAATGTTGAAACATTTCTAAAACTCTGGATTTAGATAAACCTTTGCTGAAGATTATTGTTTGTTTGGGGTCTCTCTGGTGTGTGTGTGTGTGTGTGTGTGTGTGCAAGGGCATATCCTAATATTCACCAGGAGGGCATCAGAGAGTCCAAATCACAGCTGACAAAGTCCTAGCTGTTCTCTGTTGAAGCCCCACATGTGACTGACATGTATCAATCAATGAGAAAAATGTGCTCTTACATGCGCTGATGGCTTGTCCTGTGGGGGACCCAACTCAATCCCTGACGAGTGGGTGTGGGCTGTTTGGGGAAGCTTGGTCACAGGAGCTTTTCTGAGGTGACAACATCTGAACAGCATAATGAGAAAAATCAGGGGATGAGAGTTCTGAGAAGAAGAAATTGCATGTCAAGCCCACAAGATAAGGCAGGAAAAGGATTTGTCTTACATCCTAAGTAAAAAAAAAAAAAAAAAAAAAAGTCATTTTTAAGAACTCATGTGCTGACAATCTACATTATAATGATCAAATCATGGAACCTTTCTTGAGATGGCACCTCCAAGCTTATCTACTACAAACTCCTACTCAGAGGAAGAACAATTAATTCATAATGTGGTCCTAAGCATTGTTGAATACAGCTTCAAAATGGACAAGTATTAATAACTAGCAAGTGCAAAGTTCTTGCTGAAAACACAAGTCCCCAGCCTCAAGTGGCATCGTCTAGCTCATTGTCAGAAGTGCCTTCTTACTCTTGCACTGAAATCTACATCTCATTTGTTCTAATTATCTTCTTAGCTGCAGCTTAGAAAAAATTTACTATAATAATACAGAAGCATGTTCTGATCCAACTTCAAAGCTTCTGAAACAAATGGCTGGAAATAGAGCGTGATAATCTTCTAAAATGTCCAGTGTTTGCACTTTCTGAATATCGGGGATTCTCCGTATGAGCCCATGATAATAGCGGAAACATAATGTCTGCATTATGTCTGCATAATGTATGCACAGGAAAGCAGACTGGGAGTCCGACTGGGTGACCACGCCTGCTCCTTGGAACTTTGGCCTATCTTTGTGTTTGAATTGTTACCTGGCGTGGTGCTATTTCTGCCTCAGGTGGACTTTCCCAGGGGCTACTGTTCTGTGACAGTTGGTAGATCAGACCCGTTGGTTCTAACTAAACAGCCATGACTCTAGTACATTCTAAGATAGGACAGGAATCAAAGTGATACTGCAAAGGATAGACACAGCTGAGGGTAGGAGAGGGAGAGCAGATTTCAAGGTAAATGAAATTTAGTCCTAGCCTCCTTTCTGTAGTTTAGGTCAAAGAATATTCTGTTGTATTCTGTGTTTCCTTTTGAAATTCTCCTTGGCAGTTAATCTTTGTTTGCAGTTCAAAAATCTGAACCCTTTCAGTTAAACTCTTGGCTATTTTGGAAAGCCAAGGCAGCCTGCTGAAATGGACGTTATTCATTTTCCAGCCGCAGCCGAACAATGTTACTCTTAAGGTTGAATGAAACACAGCATCTGGCTAAATACAGACCCGGGTCTGGAGACCGGCTGACAGAGTTGGGGGAGTAAGAAGAAGAGTGGTATCAGGATAGCTGGGTGGGCTCTGTGCACAGTTTATGAAATAAGAGAAGAGCGGCGTACCCCGGAAGGAGCCCCGCTGTGTTACGAGTCATACTTGTGAATTTTAGTTCCAGCTTTGCCATGAACTGGCTGTATGATGTTGAGTAAGGCACCTGACCTCATTTTCTCAACATAAAATGATGAAAGGTGGAGAGAAAAGAGGGAGAAAATGCATTAAATGATCTCTTAAGTATGACAGCAGGCAATGTTGAGTGCCTACACAATATCCATTCTCCTTTCTTCCTTTCTAATAAGAAGACCTCTGTTTTGTTGTAGGTAGCAATATGTCAGGATTAAAAAAAAAGAAGAAGAAATTCTATTTCCCAGTCTTCTTTGTGGCTAGACATAGCCATGTGATACTATTCTAGCCAAAAAAAAAAAAAAAAAAGGAAGGAAAAGAAAAATTAGTAAGTGAAAGCGGAAGTTGACTACAGATTTCTAGAAAAGTTTTGCTTCTCTGATGTAAGCTTTGCCTCCTTGATGTGCATTTTTTTGGTCACTCTGTTTCTTGATTCCTCTTAGAATGCAGATGTGAGCTTGAAGGAGGAAGAGCCAACGTTGAGACAACCGTGAGCAGAAACCTGAAAGAGCCCAGGTTATAGACGCTGCTGCAGATAACGCAGTGCCAACTTTGGGTTGTCTACCTCTGCACTTGAGAAACAAACTCATACTTGGTCAAACCACTATGTAAATAAGAATATGCAGCCAAACTTCTCTTTTCCTCTAAGAGTTTATGAAACCTATTCTTCTCAGGCCATATGAATCTTTCTGAGTACTGCTTTAGATATTAAAAGTGATTTACCTACTAATAACAAAATTTAAGCTATCTTGAAAGAAAAACTCATTCGCATCTCTCATTTCTTTCGTCACTGGGGTGATTAGTAATTTGTTCAGGTTCAGACATATTCAAGAAAATGAATGACAGCTCTTTTGGTCGTAAGTGTCATCTCTTGGAGCCTCAGAGTCTAGATACACAGAAAAGGTAATATTTAGCAGAGTTGCTTAAAATGGCATTAACCCCAGAAAGCTCCACATTTAGAGTATATCATTTTGCTGGAGACTTCATAGATTCCTGACTGGATTGCCATAACTCTCACTAGAATGCAGTAAGATAATTAGCAGGGATTTCCTTGTTCAAGCATGTGTAGAGTATATCTGTTTAGTATGTAATTTTAAAAATTGACTAACTTTTCATGAAGTGCTACAGTGACTAACAGAAGAATATGAAAGTGCCCTTGGTTTTGTCCGCTGCCCTACCCATGAATTCATGATCACTATTTCTTGTTACCAATTTTTCTGGAAGTCTATTTAGTTCTTATAAAAAGGTGTTTTGCCATAAAGGAATTAGTAGTATTTCTGATTTTTAATGTGATATTGCCATATTTTTGGAGCCATGGACTATTTGATCTGGTAGGTGTCTTTATTTTATTTTATTTTTTAAGATTTTATTTATTTATCTGACACACACAGAGAGATATCACAAGTAGACAGACAGGCAGCCAGAGAGAGAGGGAGAAGCAGTCTCCCCGCTGAGCATGGAGCCCGATGCGGGGCTTGATGCCAGGACTCTGGGATCATGACCTGAGCTGAAGGCAGATGTTTAACCAACTGAGCCACCCAGGCACCCCTGGTAGGTGTCTTTAAATCTTACTTGCTTTTCTGGACCCATGGAATCATGCCTTCAAGATGATAATTGTCTCCCTCTCCTACTAAATAATGAAAATTCATGGGTAGGGCAGGGGACAAAATTTTTTGGGACCGGTCTCCTCAAGCAAGGGCAACAAAAGCTAAAATAAACAAAAGGGATTACATCAAACTAAGAAGCTTTTGCACAGTGAAGAAAACCATCAACAAAACAAAAAGGCAACCTACTGAATGGGAGAAGGTATCTTTAAACCATATAACCAATAAGGGGCTAGTATCCAAAATATACGAAGAACTCACACAACTTAATGTCAAAAAAACCCAAACAACCCGATTAAAAAGTGGGCAGAGGACTTGAATGGACATTTTTCCAAAGAAGACATAGAGATGGCCAAAAGGCACATGAAAAGATGCTCAACATCACTAACCATCAATGAAATGCAAATGAAAACCACAAGGAAGTGTCATCTCACACCTGTCAGATTGGCTATTATCAAAAAGACAACAAACAACAAGTGTTGGTGAGGATGTGGAGAAAAGGGAACCTTTGTGCACTGTTGGTGTCAATGTAAATTGGTGCAGCCATTATGGAAAACAGTATTGATTTTCCTCAAAAAATTAGAAATAGAACTACCATACAATCCAGCAATTCCACTTCTGGGTATTTGTCCAAAGAAAATGAAAACACCAATCCAAAAAGATATAAAGATATATTCACCCCTATGTTCACGGAGATATTATTTACAACAGCCCAGATATGAAAGAAATCTAAGTGTCCACTGATAGAAGAATGGATAAAGAAGAAGTGGTGTATATATATATAATGGAATATTACTTGGCCATAAAAAAGAATGAGCTCTTGCCATTTGCAACTATACGGATGGACCTAGAGGGTATTATGCTAAGTGAAATAAGTCATCAGAGAAAGACAAATACCATATGATTTCACTTACACATGGAATCTAAAGGCCAAAACAAATGAAACAAATCAGAAATAGACCGATAGTAGCAGGAAACAAATTACTGGGAGGCAGGCAAAATAGGTAAAGGGGATTCAGAGGAACAAGTTTTCAGTTATAAAATAAATGTCATGAAGATGTAATGTGTGCTTAGGGAACATAATAAATGATATTGCAATAACTTTGTGAGGTGACAGACAGTAACCAGACTTATCATGGGGATCATTTTATAATGTATAAAAATACTGGATCACTAAGATATACCCCTGAAACTAATAAGATACTGTATGTCAATTATATTTCCATTGTAAAAGAGAAAGAAATGATGCTTCAGAGGAGCTAATTTCACTATCTTGTTCCAAAAGGAATGAATTATTTTTTGTCTTCACATTGTCTCTAAATTTAACAACTGCTTTCCTTGTATTGTAGTCAGCAAGCCATAAAATACTGAGTAGCTCTTATGTGATTCCTATTATTAGATACCCAGTGAACATTTGTAGGAAATTAGCTGAGGTATACATTAGCAATAAATAATTACAGCATAATCCATCTGAAATCATCCTTTACATACCACATTGATCCTAAGACTGAACTTTTTCATTAAGAAAAGAGTGTAATGCATATAAATTCATATGAAAGGAGATTTATGTCCTTTATGGAAGGCATTTTGGAAATATCTTGTGAATATAATTATACTCCACAGACTTTATCCTACAGATACACTTCATAAAGTCTGCAAGGAAATTTACTGGAGTTATATTTATAATAAGAGAAAATATGACACAATCCAAGTGTTCATCAATAGGAACTGGTTAAATAACATCCACTTAATGGATTATTTTGTAATTCTTAGAAAAGAAGGATGCAGAGTAAAGATATGGAGAGATATATAAGATATATTATTAAGAGCAATAAAGCAAGTCATAGGACATTATGTATACCAGGATCTTATTTAAGCAAAATAAAATGCTAAATATTACATCTGCTTGACTGTGCCTACATAATTGTTGGAATGATGCCCAAGAAACTCTGAACAGTGGCTCTATTAGAAGATTAAGAATGGTAGGCCAGAGATGAGGCAGCAAAAACGAACCCTTAACATGTTTTTAAAGATCTTGCCATTAGTATGGATTGTTATTATATTTTTAAAAATACATATTTAAGTAAAAAATAATATTTAAAATGGAAAAGTAAAAGAAAAAGTCAGGAAAACACTGATACCTCCCTTTAAAGGTATATAAATTTTCTGTGACTGCCATAATATATTACCACCAACTGCATGGCTCAGAATGACAGAAATATATTGTCTCACATTCTGGAGGCCATAAGTCTGAAATCAAGATGTTGGCACATTTGGTTTCTTCTGAGGGCTGTGAAGAACTGTGGACCTGCACAGTCACTTAATACTGTCCTATGTTCACCGTGATTATAGTTTATCAGCAGAAACACAACTAAAAGGGAATCGAGTAAATGTTCCAGGTAGAAGGATGAGCACCTGAAACATTCTGGAACTGAGTGCAAACCTGGCCATTCAAGTTCAGAGTGGATGGTGTTTGAGGACGAGATAGGAAGTGGGTAGAAATCAGTAAAATTATTCTGGAATCATGATTTTCATCCCGGGCTCATTCTAAGGACACAAATGTTAGAATGGTGACAGCAAATTTAGCTTCTTCAATGTTGTTCTGTTTAAAAATTCTTAACAGATACGTCTCTAAGCTCCAGTCCCTTTTATCAAACTTAGAAAAATTTTCACTAAGTAGAGGCCTTTCAAGAAAGAGTACAAAATTAAATATTTTTACTGAGGAGCAGGAGACACTTTGACTTTTATTTCACATTGTTCTAATAAAACATTTGCAGTGAATAAGCTTTAGCTATACAATTGCATCACGTTGAATTTTAATGAAAATGAGCAACTAGCCAGGTCATTCTACTCTGTGCGGAAGGGTTCTCTAATAACATGGCTTTAAAGGTAGATGTTCCTGTTTTAGTGAGAATTTACAAATAGGTTTTTAATTTTAATGGTTTTTGAGGAATAATGGAACTTGGTGTCGGGCAGCAGAACTGTAAATGCGGCTTGACTTGCTATTTGTGTTTGGAGTTCTTAGTCTTATGTGGAACACATTAGGATCTGTGTAGTACTGAGCCATCAATAGGAATAACACAGTTGTGTGTTTCTTTCCTTAAACATCAGCTGAAAAGTGGCCGTGTATTACACTACCTGAGAATATTAAGCTGGTCCCCAATGAACTCAGGAAAAGGGGAAATTGAAACAAATTATAAACAGATGAATTAGTTCCACTCAATTAAATTTATTAATATGACATCAATATTTGGAATACTTCTATATATTTCTCATGCATTCCAAATCCCTGAACTAATATGCAATTTTCTCTCTTTTTTTTTTAAACCTAGATGGCCTCTAAATTAACTAGGATGGGGCCAGCATGATCCTGCTTGCTGGAGTCCATTCTGAAAGGCATCCTGTATTCTCAATTTAGAAGTGCATGTGAATGTCTGGGTTTGTGGAACTGGGTCTGGAAATCTAGTGAGCTGGAGCCTCTGAAGGGACTGATGCTTCCCACTTCCGGTGAGCTGGGAACTCCAAGGAAAGCAGCCTTTGTTGTGGTCTTTCAGCACTTTTGGTTTTGGGTCCAGATGGAATCCAGAGGGTAGATGTGAATGCAAATGAAAAGAAAGAATGAATTTATAGGTTTGGATATATGAAAAAGTTTGGTTCTTTTTGATTTGTGAACAAAGGAGTGGGGAATTGAAACTGAATGCACGACTGTGGGGTCTCTCATGCTTCGAAGCATCTGGATCAGTTTGGGAAGTGACAAAAGACAACATCAACAACCACTAGAAAAGGTTATTTCATATTCTTAAAGGAGCAAACCTATTATCTGTAGACTGAAGCGGAAATAGGAGAGAGTGGACAGAGGCAGGAGGCCACAGAGGTATTTTAAAAGACAGTATTTAATGGATGTTTACTTACCAAGAGTGGTGACACCAAACCTAACAAACATTTGCACACATATTAAGTAGCAAGCAGATCTTCCCAGGAAATACTGATCACTCGTAAGGAATAGAACTGGTGGATTTCAGCATGGACCGTGCCATGGGTCAAGAGTCCACGAATAAAGCATATGAGGTTGTGATCCTTAAAAGTGTAGCTTTGGTAGGGAAACTTCTCAGTGAATATTTTAATCCAATGTGCAGGTACATTAGTTTGGGGCACCATGCAGGCATTTCCTGCCTACATTCATCTTGGTGACTGCTACACAAACACACCTCCACCCACACACGCACACCAGGTACCCACGCACAATGACCCTGAGAATTGGAGAATTTTAAAACTTAAAGGGAACCAAGTGACGTGTGTTATGCTACAAAAGAATTATCTCCTTACAGGTCTTAAGTTATAAATTCTACCACTTTTGAGGCTTTCATAGTAATTACTTAGCACGAATAGTATTTTTAAAGATCACCCACCAATCAGCATCCAGCACGTCCACAGTTACTCTCAAAGCATGCTAAATGTGGCTACGTTCTGTTTAGAAGGACATGTTGATGCATTCAAAGCTGAACATCCAAGCTACCGTGACATTGTAAGATCAAAAGTTAATATTAATTTTTAGTATAAACGTATCATAACATTGCAAATATTAGACAGCTACGAAAATGATTGTGCTATGACAGGACAGCCCTCCCTACGTGTAGTTTTATATGTTTATACATGTTAATCAGACTTTTAAAAATACTCTAGCAGTCTAAAGGTCACCCTCCCCCAAGATATTATTATTATTACACAGAGAAAAATGTAACTCCACAGTGGAGAAACCCAGCCAACACTATCCTCATTAGGTGATCAAGAGAAACACATCGCTTCTGCAGAATTTTTGCCACAAATGTGTAAGTTCATTTAATCAGAGAAAACATATGATTCCAAATTGAGAGGCATCCTACCAAATAACTGACCTGCATTCTCCAGAAGTGTCACACAGTCCTGAAAAACAAGGAAAAACTGTGGAACTGCCACAGATTTGAGAAGACTAAGGCACATGATAACTAAAAGCAATTTGGGGTCCTCAAACAGAAAAAGAAAATGATTGGAAAAACCAGTGAAATCCATATAAGGTGTTTGGGTAAGCAAATACATTGTACCAATATTAATTTCTTAAGATTGACAGTGCTGATAAAGTACCACAGTCATGTGAAATGTTAATATTAGGAAAAGCTAGATGAAGGGTATTTGGGAAATTTCTGTAATTGTAAAATTAATTTTATAAGTTAAAAGATAGTCTAATACAATTTGACAGTCATACTTTAGGGTTTTCTTGAAGGGCAAATATACATTAACAATAGAACTTAATCATTAAAAAGTTTTGAGCCATTTGGTTGAAGTGTCATATTGCAGAGCAATAGTTCTGCGTGGTCACGTGTTATTGTCACCCATGGATATCCCATGGCAGAAATTGTAATCTACAAGCATTTTGCTCTTAAAAATTGTGGGAATTGTGGGAGGACAGTCTACAGGCTAAAGAAGAGGTAGGGTGCACCTACCGTATTTATGGACTAACTCTTGGGGGGATACCAATCTTCTGGTGAGTTGGCAAAGAGAAAGAGAAATGCTCTTTGTAGAGGACCTGGGTTATGCCAAGCACCCGGGTAGGCACTTCCAATGCATGAGTGCATTGAATCTTTACAACTGTTTGAATATTCACTCAACAGATGAGGACATCAAGATGTGTAGAGTTTAGGGAAGCTTTTCTGAAGTCAAACAAGTTAATAAGTAGAGTAGCTAGAGTTTGAATCCTGGGTCTACGATTCATAGACTGAAAAATGAAACAAAATAAAACAAAACACACCATAGTAAGAAATGAAGATTGTGTTTATGAAACAAATCCAGACCAATTAGCTCTTCATCAGGGAAGACTCTTTTTTCATGGCTGCAGATGGCATCCCTAAACATAACCAGCTGCACTTTAAAATGCTTACAGTTGGTCAAAATGGGACTAAGCAAGACTGTGAATGATTCAGGTCAAATCTATTCCCTCCAGTGGAAAAAAGCCTCAAAGCACCTTTCCAGCTCATGCTTGGTCACTCAGATATATATATATATATATTTACTTTTGAATAACAGCACATCGGGAAGTTACTTATTAACTAAAAACTTAAAATTAATTCCCATGGTAGAAAATAAACAGTTATTTACATATTATGGCCTATCATCAAGGAAAATATTTGTTTTAATATGATTTTCCAAATCATCAGGACTCCTCTGTCATGTGTTTTTAGTGCTCCAAAGAAGTTTAGAGTTTATGACATTCATTTGCTTGTTTTTTTTTTTCCAAAACGGATTCCTTTAGCAGACATTTGTTCAGCATCTCCATGAGCTAGCCACAGCCACTGCCCTCATGGAGCTCTAGCAGAGAAAACAGATATGTAAACACATGATTGCTGTGGAAAGTGCTAAATGCTGTAATGAAGATTGTCTGGACACAGTGTTGGCATGAAGGAACGTGATCAACCCTGCTCTGCAAAGGAGATTACAACTTGAGATATACTCAGAGTTCACCAGGCAGATGGGCTTTCCAAGCCCTGGAAACCAGGGAGTCAGGGGCAAGGCGGGCAAAGCCATTGATTCTCTCCAGTACGAAGGCCCCCAAAGGAGTGGGCATCCTTTGTATCTGAAGGCTAACTGCACCCAGATTTATAATTTGCTATTTTTTCTTCCCTGCTGTGACTATTAGCTTGGGATTCGGTCCTTAGCCATAAAACACACAAGACAATCTGGAACACACTGAAAAATGGATTTTGACTACTTGTGTTCAGGGACAGTGTAAACCATATGGTGGCAGTTGCGAAACTCTAAAGCAGTGTTTTCACCATGCAACCCAGCCATATCAGCTCAGGCTTTGATACTGCCAGTTATCAGCAAGAATGCCCAGTGAGAAGCTGGCATTTTCCTGTGGAAAATGTGCTATCTTCCTTGGCATGCAACGCAGAATTAAGTGTTGTCCATTTTCATGGAGGAAATCAGGACTCCAGGACCCCACTTACAAGAGAAGGTGTCCTGGAGAAATTTTAAGATATAAGATTGTCATTTAGCTTGTCTAAACTTCCCATGGGTTTTAAATTAGCTCATTATTTCCTGAACTTGGATGCTGTTGCCGTGATTTGATCATTATTGGTAAGCGGTTGTCACAACTCACTGTGTGGGATGAAATGACTCTTTCATTTGAAGCCAACTCTGGAGAGTGAGTCCTTATAGATCACATATCTCGAAGTCTCTACAATTTTAGCCTCAAAAGGCTGCTATCCATCTGCCTCAGGTTGCCTCTATCCACTCAGGGAAAACCACTGGCTCTTCTCTCCTTGGACACATGCTCCATGGACTTGTGGAGTAGTCTACCAATGCTTCTCAATAATCCACAACCACACGGCATTTGAAGCTGATTGACAGAATATGTCTGTTCTCTGCATTAGTCCCCAGCTGTTCTGGGATCCTGCTGTCACCAATCAGATATGCTTGCCTGGCCTAGCAGAGTCAAATTATAGCTCACATTGCTTTAAAGTCAGAGGCATGGCTTGGTTCTAGAACTCTGCAGTTGTTAACCTGCTCAGATCTTTGTTGCTCCTCAGTGTTTTATCTCTCAAAAGCCAACTGTGTCTTAAGACTCCACTGTATTGGCTAACTTTGACAGGTCACAACCAAAGGGGACATAGCATTAGAAAATGTTAATTCCCACTGAGTTCCCTTTCCTTATGCCAGGTATTCCTTGTAATTGGAGCTGTGTATGTAACTCAATGGTTTAACAGCAAAGGCTGATAATTGGAGAAAAAATAGTATCTAAGAGGATAAACTGTTCAACAGATTGGTCATTATTTTTTTTTTATCATTCCCTATGGTGTTTCATAAAGTTTCAAAATCCTATTTTAATTGTATTTTAAAAATCTTATTGAAATAAAAATGATACAATGATTCAAAGAAGGGCTGTAGGTTCCCCAAAGTGTGTTCCATGAAACATAGCTCTTTTGGAAGTCAGTTTATAGGTGCTAAGTCAAAAAAGAATGGTGTAGACCAACCAAACTAACTTTTGGCAAAAGAAGTTTTAAATAGGTTTTGCCTGTTTTCACTGTCAGCGGTAAGTAATTCTGTCAACAATTTTTTTTTTCTAATTTAATAAAGCTGTTTCTTAAAAAATGGTTAACAAGTTGTCATTTTTATACTGGAGATAATTCAGCTCTCTCAGAGAGTTTTTATTTCCTGAGGAGAAAGACATTTTTGATGAAATCTTTTTGACTATCTATTAAAGAACCTATGACCAGGAGAATCTTTATCAAGTTAGCTGCTCTGATGACTAGTTTGTGTCGAAAACACTGAACTAAGAAATCATGTGGGATCATTTGTTCTATCATGTGGTCATGAGTGAAAAACTCATATGTGGCAGCTAAGATCAAAACAAAAGAAAATATCACAAAGCTATATGGAAACAATTGACAACCATTTACTATTCTTTTTAAAATTATAAACAAAAGAAATATTCTCTGATGACAGACATCTGTCTGGCATAACTAAGAAATCATTCCTGGGAACGGATAAGTTCTTGAGTTAGCTGCAAGTTTTCCTTTTTCAGTAAGTCACAAATTATGCACATGATATGATTCATATTCTATGAATACACCAATTTCTTTGTTATTTATAGCAATCCTCCTGGGTGTCAGTAACAAAAGTCATTATGCAGACGGTACACTATGCTATTAAATTTAATTTTAAATTTTTTTATTTTTTAATTTTTTAAAAAAGATTTTATTTATTTATTTGACAGAGAGAGACACAGTGAGAGAGGGAACACAAGCAGGGGGAGTGGGAGAGGGAGAAGCAGCCTTCCTGCTGAGCAGGGAGCCCAATGTGGGGCTTGATCCCAGGACCCTGAGATCATGACCTGAGCCGAAGGCATACACTTAACGACTGAGCCACCCAGGCACCCCTAAATTTAATTTTTTAAATGGGATTCCTTTTCTGAAGAATATTAATCATACTTCACATGCTACCTCAGATGCTGTCCATTATTATGCCCCGGAAATTGGTTTCTATACAATGGAGTTCTATGAAATTCACTTGAGTGCAGGGCACTGGGAAACAGAGTCCCTGAGGCCAGGGTAGCCCGAAAGAGACTGGAAGGGTCAAGATCTAACATTATCAGCAGTACAGTGGGTAAGAGTGGGGGCTATTGTGTCAGACTGCAGAATTCTAATTTCAGCTCCACCACTCACTGTCTTTGTGACCCTGGGCAAATTAAATCCCTAGTTACTTTAGTTTCCTCTTCTGGAAAAGCCTGCCTCATAAGATGGCTGAGAGGATTAAATAAATGAATACATGTAATGAATGCAGAACCATGCATGATCACAATAAGGGCTCAACAAATGTGGTTATGATTAAAATTGAATATCTACCATGCACCAATAACAACACCATGCACATTATGCAATGCATCTATGTGTTATGTTAGTATTAGCTCCATTAATAGACATTCTAAACAAATAGAGTTTAAGTAATTTGTCTGATGGAAGGTCAGAAATTAGACACAAGCCCATATGATTCTAACACCCATACTCATTTCCTTTTATCACTCTAAATTTAAAAGAAAATTATCTGGGTTCATGCTAGCTGTGCAACATGGCACAAATAAATTACTTGCTCTGAGCCTCAGTTTCCTCACATTTAAAATGGGATACAGATAAAATAAAATAAAATAAAATAAAATAAAATAAAATAAAATAAAATAAAATAAAATAAAATAAAATAAAATGGGATACCAATGTTTATTGCTTATATACCCCTTAGAATTTTTTCTGTTGTTCAAATAATGTATGACCAGAAGGCCCTGGTCACTGGTAAGCCACAATGCAATGCTTCATTTTTATTCTTTTTTTTCTTTTAAAGATTTTATTTATTTATTTTAGAGAGAGAGAGCATGCAAGCAGGGGGAGGGGCAGAGGGAGAGAGAGAATCTGAAGCGGACTCCATGCTGAGTGCTGAGCCCAGCGTGGGGTTGATCTCACCACCCTGAGATCATGACCTGAGCTGAAATCAAAAGTCAGATGCTTAACTGACTGAGCCACCCAGGTGCTCCTCATTTTTATTCTTAATGACAACCATCTAATCTATTACTCAGCAACTGGCTTATGATGAATATACAGGGTGGCAGGGGGTAAACTCAATTAAATACCCATATAATTTAAGTTTCCTTTGAGGTGGATCAACGTTTTCAGGGCTCCCCTCCACTTGGGAAAGCTTCTTACATACATAGGAGGAAAATTTGTTTTTATTTGCAACTAAGTTTTATGAAAAGCTACGATATGAAAGTATATAAATTTCATTTTTAATTATTTAGGTTGAAAAAAATTTATTACTTGTAATGAGAATTAGACATTCAAACACCTTTCTCACATTTTTAGACCAATTTTGTAAGTATTGTACGTCAATAAAAATCCGAACGTGATTTGATATTGTTGAGCAGTATAAAATAGTAAAAGTGGACCTCAGGTTAGAAAAAAGTTATTGATGAAATTCTATGTGATTGGATATTACATAAGAACATGTTCAAAGATTGTCCCTTTGTGAGTGGAATAGGAGAAAAAAAAGCAGTGTCTTAAAAACCTGCTTTTAGGGGGTTGTGGATGTGAAAAGAAATGAATGAGCAGAGTGCAGAGGATTTTTAGGACAGTGAATATACAATGTATGATATAATGATGGACGCATGTCATTATACATTTTCCATACCCACAGAATGTACAATGCCAGGAGTGCCCTGTAATGCATTTTGAGTATGGGCTTTGAGTGATTATGTTGCATCAATGTAGGTTCGTCACTGATTGAGAAAAAAAAAAAGTACCATTAGTAATGTTGATACAATTTTATTGTAAACCTAAAACTGCTTTAAAAAATTGAGTATTTTTTGACAAGCAGCTATAAAATCAGATGGAGTTACAGTGGACTGAAAATACAGTTCAGTTATAATATGCGTGAGGGGCTAAGAGCTAATTGACAGCTGGAGACGGACAGATGGACAAGATCAAAGTCATCTGAAGGAAAGTTGAGATAATTTCTTTGGGATAAGTTTTTCAGAATTGAATTACTGTCAAAAGTAATGATTATTCTCTTTCTGTCTTATAGCCACACATAGAAATTAAATGTATTCACTTAAAAATGCAATTAAGTTATATAAATATCAATTTATTTAACACCCATTTAATTCTTGATGACAAGTGATGCTTCTTGTGCTATACATAACAAAAAAATAATGAAATTTAAAAAAACCTGCTTTAGAAGTTCACATATATATGGAATCCTATTGGTTTTGATAAGTACACACGTAAATTGGTAGTATTTATATGCTTGAGAATTAAGAAATTGTTGTGTTTCTTTTGCTATTATTAATCTTAAACATCTTTACAATCACCTAATAAATGTTAGCTTATTTAATTCTCAGTGAATTTAAATAGCAATATATATGTAGTTAAATGAGTCCTTTCTAATGATATTAAAAATGACTGTGGGCATTTCCATATTAAGAAAATAAAATGCATTCTATGTAAAAATAATTAAAATTCAATAAAGAGCTTCATACTATGCTAAAGGGTTTGGATTTTATGTTTCCTCTCATTAATTAATTAGTAATATATACATGCTAGTTACAAGGTTGGAAAATAAAAAATAAATTTTAAAAATGGAAAGTACAGACGATATCTTGGATTTCACCATACCTCTATGCATGCATACTATGTTTCAGTTGTGTATTATACACATAGTATTTATTACATGTGCATACATTTTACAAAAATGGAGTTAAACTGTTCACTGTGTTTTGTAATCATCTTTTTTAACCTTAATGTAGTATTAGGACACAAGAGAAGGATTTTGATGGTGATGGTGGTGGGATGGGCTATCAGAATATAATTAGATCTGCATATTTAAAAACAAACAACAACCCTCAGGCACCTGGGTGGCTCAGTCAGTTAAGCGGCTGCCTTCAGCTCAGGTCATGATCCCAGGGTCCTGGAATCAAGCCCCGCACTCCTCAATGGGCAGCCTGCTTTTCCCTCTCCACCACTTGGGCTCTCTTGCTCTCTCTCTCTCACAAATAAATAAATAAAATCTTTATATATATATATATAAAACCCCAAAACCCTAATGAAGCTACACTGAGACTTGCTGGGTCTAGAGGCAGGAAGGTAGGTGAGACAACTATTGTAAACATTCAGGGAAAAGGTGGTCACAGTCTGAATTAGAATGGTGGGGAAGGGGCTGGGATACATGAGACCTGTAGCAGGAAGTTATAAGTAGTGAAGGAGAGGGAAAAAATTCTAGGAAATCTTTGGGCTACTGGATGGACACATGAAAAGAGAGAGAATAGCTTGTTCATGAAGGGAGGTGCAGGAAGAAATGTTCAGTTGGTTGTCAAGCTCAAAATGCCTGTGGGATATGCAGGTAGACTGCCCAAAGGACAGTGGCATAAAATGCTTAAGTATAGACTTCTGAGGAGAGGACAAATATGGTGATATTTATTAAAATACTGTTTCTTGGGATCAGAGTCATGTTTCTTTGACTACTCACTCGCTGGGAATTATAAGTTGCACATGTCCACCCTAGTGATGATTTCCAAACTTTCAGGAATGATGATGCTCTACCATTACTTGTTCAAATTTGTGTTTCCCCTTGCTCACCAGTGGGTATGGGTTTAGATCCAAATTTTTGGCATAACAACCAAAATCCTTCACAACCAAGATCAATCATTCTCACTAGAGTGCCTCTCCCTCTCCTTCTCATTGTTACCTCTATTCCACCCCCGCAGATCTACTTGCTATTCCCCTATGATTTCGCCTCTGTCTAGAAATCCTAGTGTGCTCTGGGACTACGCAAAATTGTTCTCTCTCGTGAGAAATCCTTCTTGGCTCCCACTCCCTTCTTGCCTCAAAGAGGTCGTTCTCGCTTTGCTGTAATGTCATAACATGACACCTTCATCAGACATATCATACTCTACTGTAACGACTTATCTATATGTAGGTGTAGCTTTTTCTTTAAGCTTCACCCTCGAGATTGATATGTATGTATATATAGTGTAAAATTTGCCCCAAGAACTAGACAACCTAGATAGTACACGGACAATAACATCTGCTGAATAAATTTGGGTTTTGAGTCACTTTGGCCTTTGTTCAATATGTGATATGTATTACACCATGTTTTTAATTAGTACTAAATGTCAATTCAATTCTTTTCCAGCTTTTTGGCATGTAATGATATCCTTCTTGGTTATAAGAATCTGAAATTAATACTGTTGGAGAGAAGAATCAATATCTCGTCATGAAGTATATAAATTAATAGAGCACTTCCTTGTGCAAGATTTGTCAGTGTGTCTGAGAACCAGGCTGACCATCTATTTATACTCTTCACTTTAACATACAATGTCATGACTAACAGCAGTGGCGATGAGAGTGTGGGAAAACAGGCATGCTTCTACATTGCTTATGGAAAGTACTTTGGCAGGATCTCTTATAGTTTAAAATACTCGTTCTTTTTAATCTATTCTACTTCCATTTTCTTTCTTACAGAAGTAAGAGTGCATATATGTAAAAATGTATATGCAAAAGGATGATTATTGTAGTAATATTTTTGAGAGCAAATCATAAGAAACCACCTGAATGCCTGTCAATGAAGTATTAAATAAGTCAATACATTGTATTCACATAATAAAATATTATATAACCACTAAAAAGGTGAAGGTCATTCTGTATCTACTAATCTGAAAAGATATACGTACATATTAAAGTTGGGGGACAACAGAAAGTTCAGACCACTATTATAGCACTGTTTCATTTTTATATAATAATACATATATATGCAGATGAATATGTAGATATGTCAGTATCAATTTGGTCAAAATCTGGAAGGATATGCTCAATAGTATTCACTATCCAGATTCTAAGTGTGGGTAAGTTGGATCAGATGAATGGAAAGATTTTCAATAACTATTTTATATAAGGTTTTTTGGATTATGAGTAATTTTTTTCTCTCTTCAGTGATTCTTTGTATTTTTTCAGCCAATAAAGAGAAAAATTAATTAAGAGAATAAAACAGATGGGTATGTATTGATCTAAAAAGATATCCATAATATTGCAAGTGAAAAATGTAGGTTACAAATGAAATTTTTTGTTGAATTGCCTCACTTTTTGATAAATATATATGATAGTTAAAAGACTAAATGTGTATATACCAGACCATGATGTATGGGTCAGGATTAGAAAAAAAATGCTCATTGTTTGTTATATACATTTTGTATGGTTTGGAATAAAATGAATAAAAATAATAACATAAATAACCATTAATAAAAGGTCATCATGGTTTGTTTTATACCCTAGATATATTCTTTAAAAGTTCTGTGTAAATTAAGTCTTAGTAAGGAAAATTGTATTTTAATTAGAATAATAGAGTTTTCAATTATGCAAAATATTCTTCTGTAAAGAGAATATAATCTTTTGTGATATTAATACCTACGACTCCCAGCTGCCCATTTTGGCCTATTTAATGCTTGTCCTTCAGAGAAATAAAAGTCAAAGTTTCTTAATTATCTGTTTAAGATTTATCAGAGAAAAATGTCATTATTTTGCTTTTATTAGCACTCTCTGGGAACGCTTCGAGCCCCACTTCTATGCATTCACTCCCTTTTCCTTTTCGAGGGAGGGTATCTGTCCCTGGCAGGTGAAGCTCCTTTTAGCATTCATGTAGTTTCAATTTCAAGATGGAAGAAAGAAAGTTACTATTGCCTGTACTTACATACAGGGAACAGATGACTGGAGTTGCTTGAGTTAAAAAAAAAATCCTGTAACAACAGCTGTCCTGTGCAGCTTTCCCCTCAGCAGAGTGAGCTCTCCTTTCTCATGGATGTTGAAGCCTACAGTTGGTCCAAAGTCAGTCTTTATCGGCCTGTTTGAGGTAACCAACTAATTGGCTGGGTAACTGAGCTTTCTGCTTGCTTCCAGCTCATGATTTAAAGAGCTCTTGAGTATCTGAATATTTAAATTACATTTGAACTGAACAGGTCACAGTGTCTTATGCTTTCAGAGTGAGCAAAGTATGAGCTCGCTCCCAGTAATCATTCCAAGTGACTGCTTTTCAGAGATTCAAGAAAAATAAGCCAAAGGAATGGTTTAAGTTCTATTTCTTTATTTAAAATCACATCTAACTCGACTCTCCAGTTTGGGACAACCAAAAGAAAAAAAATTGTCTCTGTCTTAACTGGAGCTGAGTTTCCAGAAACTAAAAATAAAAACGATATCAGAAACCTCTAAAAATGTAAAGAAAAGATTGTATCGACAAGTACCTGAAAATACACTTTCCTAAATATCATCAACTGAAGGGTGACCAGAAAATATTTTCACGGTGTGAAAAGTGAACACAGAATTCAGAATTACTTACAGGGTGAAAACTAAGAGGGATGAAATAATTAACTTACTCCGAATGAAAGTATTGCCTCATTGACAGATAAGTGGGATTTATAAGATCCGAAGTTACAGAATTTCCCTATATCTGAATTATAAAGGGCAGTGTTTCTAATGGTCTCATAAAACATAGGAAGATTTTTTGTGCGTGGTCACATATATCAATGCAAGAAGAAATCTTCAAAAAAGGAGAAATTATAATAATTATTTTACCTATTAATAGGCACAGCCATGTAGTTTTTCCAGTATATAAAATTCATCTGAAATCTTCATCATCAAAACAAACCTTGGTTTCCAGGGGGGAAATTAATTCAACCTCTTCTTGAATTAATAATGAAAAGGAACTGCATCTCAGAAAAGAATAGCAATGTTTTATGGAGGTGGCCTGCAGCCCCCACTTGAATCATCAAGATTAAGCAATGACTCTTTTTTGGTTATATTTATCTGACCGTTTTCTGTAGGAAAGTAACATTAATAGCTACATAAAACTTCAACACATGTTGCACAGAAAGGACTATATAATCCGCTATTATTTCTGCCTGTAAATGACTACATGTCTAGCACTAGCCTGGGGCAGAATTAGCTGCCAGGAAACTTGACCTGCATTATGGGCTTAATGAAGCTGTAACTTTCTGTTTATAATTCTTTCCACTTTTAACTAGTATTGTATCCAGGGGAAATGAGATAATGTGCCTCTCCTTTTTAGATCATCTGGGCTACTGACCAGTCCCGTGTGTAGGGACGTGCTCATAATCTGAACGCTTTTCAGCTTCTGTCACCTGCTCTGCCCATCACTCTGCAAGATCAGTTCAGCCCTTACCCAGGTAGGGCACCTGAGGATTTCCAGCTATGGGAGCAGAGGCTGAGATCTGGTTGTGTGTGTTAACTGGAGGTGTGTGCTAACTGGCAGACTTTGAAATATATCTGTACAGAATTTCCTCCTGCCTTTTCCCAGAAGACAATGAACAAGAGCAGATCTTTCTAACACTTCTAGTTCAGAGTACTTTTCCTTCGGCATCTGCAGGCTATTTCCAATCTCTTTTCTCATTCAGGGGCTTCTACTTTGTAAACCTATTATGGACTTTTAGGCTTCTGACATGCTCAGAGTATTTAGGTCACCTCAACAAAAAAGCAAAGGATATTATTAATTTTCTTAACTAAACTAAATGAACTTTAGTTTATGTTTAAGCCGCCTCTCCCCAAATTTGGAACAAAGGGTTTTTAACTGAGACATCTATTTAGTACATGAAAGAAGTTTTTAGAGTAGAGATGTATTCTCCTGAGTGTCCTGGAATTTCAGGTGTTTGAGGAAATACAGGCTGAGGTGAATCTCTTCTTTCTGAGTCCATTCTGCCTTCCCTCCCTGAGAGTGGGGGAAGGTGTCAGACAAGAGCAGGTGCAAATGCGAGAGCTCTGGTAGAGAGGGGGAACGTCCTGGCCTCTTTTTTAAAAAAAATTATTTATTTATTTTGGGGGGGCAGAGGGAGAGAGGGAGAGAATCCTCAAGCAGACTCCCCGCTGAGCACCGAGTCCGACCCTACTCGGGGCCCAATCTCACTACCCTGAGGTCATGACCTGAGCTGAAATCAAGAGTCAGACGCTCAACCGATGGAGCCACCCAGGTTCCTCAAGTCCTGGCTTTTTGACCCATGCAATGATAGTCCCAAGATCTGAGACCAGCCTTGCCACACATCTCCAACTAACAAGCAGCTTCCTACCTTTTTTTCCTTCCTTTCTAACTCTCCTATTATGTCTTCTGTTTTCTGCCCTTGGACACCCAAATAAGACATGGCCTCATAATCAACTCACTCAACACAGTCACCTTCCTCCTCCATCATGCCTCTGGTCATGTTTCCTCCTGTTAATATGAAAACTGCTAAATTTGTTAACCTTGTTTCTCTTAGAGAGAGAATTCAGTTTCCATAGCACCATGAAAACCAGAAGTTGTGTGGGAAGGAGACAGAAATTTCTGGACTTGTTGCTCAAGCACACTGAGGGCTTAAAGGACAGAACTACAGAAGAAGCCACTGTGTCCTCAGGGATGGTATATAATGGTCTACTGGCAGAGTGGAAGTCACACTGCAGGTGGCTTAGTTTTTGACAGAGGAGGAGGTGGAAAGATGGTAAGATGGCCCCAGGAGTCACAGGACAGACAAAGAATTATCTTTAAATATGGAAGTGACTTGTAGGTGTGCTGACACAGAGGAAGGAGTCAGTAGAAAGGATGAGTTTGAAAAATAATTAACTGATGGAGCAAAATTTCCAGGAGAGAGGAAGTAGTGAGATCTGAGGGAAGAGAAGAAATCAGTCTTTGAGAGAGGAGGGACACATCCCCCTCAGAGAAATGAGGAATCTGTGAAGGTGTAGAAGAATTTGGAGACATTGTGAGTTCATACCAGCTGACTTTGATCTTGTTAATGATCTGTTGAGACTTAGGGCATAGGGATGAAAGCTTGAGAAGAGTGGAAAAGATTTGGAATGGATGGATCATGTCCTCTGGTGGTGGGCCAGGTGTGTCATCTTTATTTATGATGGGCTACACGCCACTGTGTCTTAAAATAGGAGTGACTGGTTTCAGAAATGAGTAAAAGCCTATGCCTGAAGGAGGGAATAATTCTAGAAAAAAAAAGTAATCTGCATGTTTTGCATCAGGCATGTTTTGTAAGCTTACTGAGTATATAAGCCTTTCTAGAGGTGCTTTGGAAAATGTATCAGATGACCTGGGTCATAGCACCAACTCAGCTACTTAATTACTTTGTTGCCTTTGGCATGATCATTAGTTATTCCCAAATCAGATTCTCCATTTGCCTTCATTAATTCACTCAATAAATATTCATTGAATGCCCACCACATGTCAAGAGCTCTGTTGGGTATTGCAGGCACAAGAGTAAACAAGACACTCTCAGTCCTCAAGTTCCATCAGTCCAGTAGCTCCCTACCCTACCTCCTTTACCAGGAAGGTCACATGAGATAATACCTCAGAGTGTATTTCAACAATTCTGGAGCTCATCTATAGAAAAGAAAACCTATAGAAAAGCAATTTTCGTCTTGAAACAATTGTCTTGTTGTGATCACGATCTTAACAGTGATTATAGTTTCTGGATAGAAGACTCTACCTCCACAAAATGCCCCATGGCTCCCTCAGGCTTAGACCACCTTCTTACATAGCTTCCCAACCAGAAATGGCAGCCACTGTCTCACTGGGAAGTGGGGAGCATGGCTTTACCCTAGGCTCATGGAGTCTTCACCACTTCCTCATGTCTCCAATGACTGGTTGCCCTATTCCTGTGGCTGGCTCCTCTGAAGGCTTCGGTGCAAATTCCAGCAGGGACACAACACAGAGCTGTCCCAGCAGCCAAGTGTAAACCAGAGGAGTTCTTTGATCTTCAGCCTGGTGCATTCTTTGGGTGGTCAAAACTTTGGAAGGACAAGCTATGAGAGTATGTCTGGTGATTGGAAGCCAGGTCAAAGGTAACGTTCTGGAGAGGATTTCTGGGCATAGAATTAAGGAAATTGTCCTTTCTTTTAGACGGTTAAGTCTAGAATAGGAAAAATATTCCCTGAAATGGATCCCGGAGTTCTGGGAAGAGTCTGTCATTACAGTTATGGTCACAGTTTTAATTTCTTTATAGTGCACCCAGCTGCTTTAGCATACTCAATCTTACCCCGTATTTCCACGTTATCAAACATTCAAAAATTGTCATCAGTGGTAGAAAGCAGTAGGTGGTCTTTCTCTTCTTTTGTGTTCAGGCTAAGAGAGGGAGTCCATTTCTAAAACCGGATTTTGCAGATAAGAAAAAAATACAGACTACAGATTAGGTGAAGAGTAGAGAGGAAGACGAAACTGAGATTGCTTTACTTTCTGCTTTCTGTCTTCCTCTGGGAAGGACTGTATCTATAAGTGGATCCAGAAATTAGACTCAGAGAGCTTACCAGATAGGGGCATGAGCCAATCACCCCACATCTAGATGTGAGAAAAACAGCAAAAAGCTGTGAAGAAGGCAATTTCCTGAGTGTTCATCTCTAAATAATTCATTTTGGTATATCATGTGATTCGTGGGTATCTGGGTACAAAAGTACACTTTCCAGAGTTTCTTCCCCAAGCTCTGGTTCTTGACCTTTCTATGTGACACACTTCCTCCTGCCTTTGTCTCAGATCTCATTTTCTCAAAAAAAAAACCAAACAAACAAACAAACAAAAAACCCCTAAACAGTTCCCTGTTAAGAGCAGAAACTCCCACACATGTTAGGTGAAGAAAGTTTTTATTAAAGTTTGGCCGATTATTCCCTGCCTCGTTTTGTCTATCCTTCTCTCCATTGCTTTCCTTGCTCTCTCTTCTTCTCTAATTTGCCTTGAATGTGAATATTCTCCAGTGAATGACCTTGACACGGAATGCTTGAGAGGAGTCGGGAAGGGCTTCCCTGCTGCGTCAGTAACGACAATTTCCCTCCCTGTCTTTTCCCCATTAACTTCAACTTGGTAGTGTAATTTGTTTCTCTTCCTGGGCTTTTTAAGTTCATTTCTCTTCAAGTGCTCAACTCTGCACTGGTCTCTATCAAACTTTCTCTTTAATTCAATCCTGCAAATATTTACTGATAATTATGCTTGGTCCAGTGTGTGAGATCGATATACGCAAACAATGAATCATGGAACACTACATCAAAAACTAATGATGTAATATACGATGACTAACATAACATAATAAAATAGCATTAAAAAAAAATCTATCTCTTTTTCTAAAGAACGTAGAAGGAGGCAGCCAAGTGCGGAATGCACCAAATGCTATCACAGAGATTCTGTCGGACACACTCGAGAAGAATTAACTGAAGGTACCCGCACCCTCCCCACAAAGGCTTCCCAGGACCACTTCATTTCTCCTCTTTCCAATTTCCAAATTCCTACATCACTTATTTTGGGCTTAAATCAGCATTTTCCACAGTATGTTTCTTGTAACACTAGACCCAAGAGATGTTCTGTGAAGAAACAATTTCATGATCAATTAAGAATAGGAAATACCGTATACACATTTTTTTTTGGAAATCCACAATGTACATCAGCACATCCGAGGTTTTCACTAGTGGAGGAGGAGATGAAAATTTGTTTCACCCAGAATTTTCCGAGCCTATATAATCATACCTCACTTTTTACGTAGCACCTATAGGAAGAGTATGTTTCTCAGACTACACCCTTGGAAATGTTGCACTCATTGATTAATGAAATGATGACTCTGAGTGTTATGAAAATCCCACTTGTTTGCAAGACTTTATTTTTATCACCATGTAAAAACATCTTTTATACCGATTGGATTTTTAAATGTCTAGGATTTGTGCTGCCCAATATGGTAGCCACAAGCCACATGTAGCTCATCTCACTTGAGATGCACTGTAAGTATAAAATATAAAACTTTATATTGATTACATATTGAGGTAATTCAGGTATATTTGGTTAAAAACTTTATTGAAATTAACTTCACCTCTTTTTATCTCAATATAAAAATACAGTTAAGATAAACAAAGTAACAATTGGTAAATGTAATTTACCATCAGCAAAAAATAAACACCAACATACAATGGAAAAATACTTTAAGATAAATCAAGTGGTATTTCAACTATTTTGCAGACATGTTTATGAGAATATGCTATCTCCCTTTTCTCGTATAATACTCAGAGCTCAAAGTCTAAAACAAAAAATTAAAAGGTTTAAAAAATTAACTTCACCTCTTTCTACTTTTTTATTTTTTATTTTTTTTAAAGATTTTATTTATTTATTTATTTGAGAGAGAGAGAATGAGAGACAGAGAGCATGAGAGGGAGGAGGGTCAGAAGGAGAAGCAGACTCCCCGCGGAGCACGGAGCCCGATGCGGGACTCGATCCTGGGACTCCAGGATCATGACCTGAGCCGAAGGCAGTCGCCCAACCAACTGAGCCACCCAGGCACCCATCTTTCTACTTTTTTAAATATGGCTACTAGAAAGTTTAAAATTACACATGTGGCTCCCATTATTTTTCTACTAACAGCCCAAGCTTAGAAAATAGGAATTATATTTTCCATATATTTTGTACCTTCCTCTAGCACACAGAAACATGCTATACAAAATAAGACATGGAAAACATACATGTTGACTGAATTAATTTGGTTAGCAAGGTTGGGATTTGGTTGAGAGAGCCAGTGAATTGAATTTTATTCTCCAAGGTTTCATGGTCTTATTCATTATTGTATCCATCGTGTGGATTGTTCCTGTTGTCCAACTTCAGCTTATAAATCTTAAAGACCAACACTTAGTAATGCTAAGCTGATACTGACCACCTAAGACCCTTTGTTAGATTCTTCTTTGCATCCCAATTGGATTGCTAATGTACACTTTTAAGTCCTATTTCAGCATGATCATTCTTACGGCATTTCAGTAAGTTTCAATAGTTTTTAGGCATTTACAGAATGTGGAGTATTCACTGAATGGAACGCCATTGTTTCTCATAACCCAGAATCCTACTTCTTGGTGGGTAAGGGAAAAAACAGAGGTTAAAATATCTACTATTACCATACTTGCTTCAGAAGAATCTTCATAGATGTGTTCTGAACTCTGAAGGTTCATGTAATCAAGCTAGGAAATAACTGATTTTCACCTTGTTTCCAGTTACTAATAGAAATGAAAGGTAAGATAAAGATCACACTTTGATCAAAGTCAGGCCCCATCTGTAAGAATGGGGAGAGGCGGTCTTGGCGACAGTTCCTGTGAAAGTTACATCAAGAGGAGAAATGCAGGATTGGGCTGTGCTCTCCAAGGCATGAGTCAGAGTAAAAAATAGGGCACAAGACCATGGAAAATAAACTGCAGATGCTTTCAGTTGGACAGAAGTGTGCCCGCTCCACTTACACCCGCCGTCCACAGAGGGATAATGCAACTGGAGCTGATACCCTCATCTCTCACACAGACGCACAGCCTGTACTCAAGAAACCACACTGAATGCAACCATCAAAGACAAGCTTTCCCCTAAGAAGCTACAGAAAGCCATCAGGAAAGATGTATGCCCATGACATTCAGGACTGGGCATATGAACATTAAGGCTTCTCATCATCTCAGGCTGGCCCTATAGGGTCTTTGAGATTTTCTAGTTTAAGGATGCCGAGATGGAGGGTATTGATGGGTTCTTCTCCTGGAGTCATAAAATACTCTGCTGGAACCAGCTTGTCTTTTGCATCACTGTCATCCCCAAATGCCATTTTCTGACTTTTTTTTCTTTTGCAATCATACTCCAAATAAGTTGTATCAGTCTTTCTTCATCGCATCCAACCACTCTGTTATCAGACTTAAACTCTGAAATGCATTTCTGAATGTATCTCCCTAATATTAAAAAACCATCAATGATTTTCCTTTGGCACTAAACAAAGGCCATCCTCCCTAGCCTGACCTTTAGAGTTTTTATAATTTGGCCCAAACTATTAGTCTAGCTTTACACACCATAATCAACTCTGTATACTCCACCAACTAAGACATTTGGGCAGCTTGCCCCTCCACTCATGAGGCCGGGCAGCCCCAGCCTCCAACTCTGGACACCCAACTCATACCCAATGTCCAACCTTCAGCCCCATTCCATGGTTCTCCCAACGCCAGAACTCTCTGTCCTCTGGGTCCCCTCAGCAATTTTCTAAGCATCCTTCTACTCATTTCCCTGCACACATGCTCATATACGTACACACATACACTCAAGTGTAAGCAATCCTCCTTCCTGAATTAAATCTCTGCTCTGTCAATTCCTTGCTGTGTGACCTTGGCCATTACTTAACCTCTCTGGTCCCCAATTTCCTTAAATGTGAATCTCAGGATAATAATAGCACCTACTGCATAGGGTTGTTGCGAGAATAAATGAATTTCTAGGAAGTGCTTCAAACGGTGCTTGATACACAGTATGCTTTTTGTAAGTGATTTGCTATCAGTAGTAGGAGTCATGGTAATGGTATCAGTGGTATTAGTTTTGTATTCCTAATGGCACATCGTGTGATCTCATATACGGTTACATGATCAGTAAACATTTATAGAATAAAAGAATAAGTAAATGAGCATAAAGCAAGAGATTTTAAAGTGAGAATCAATGCACAAGTCCATTATTATTTTGAAAACCTGGGGCGCCTGGGTGGCTTAGTCGGTTAAGCATCTGCCTTCGGCTCAGGTCATGATCTTAGGGTCCTGGAATTGAGCCCTGCATCGGGCTCCCTGCTCAGCAGGGAATCTGCTTCTCTCTCTCCCTCTGTGTGCTCGCTCTCTCAAATAAATAAATGAAATCTTAAAAAAAAAAAAAAACCTGCTTTAGGAATTCTCTCTTAACAATGTCAGGATTTACTAGATATTCTTAGGAAAAAATATAATTTCTTTAAAAGGAAGAACTAAAATAAAAACAAGGCTCCATTGTTGGCAATTTGTGGATTAACTAGTATTTGAAAATGCATATTTTAGTGCGCAAGTCTGGAGAAGCAAGCATCTATCTAGATTTATATTTGATATCCTTAAATTGCAATAAACTGACACAAAATAAAAACTGTGAGGGCTGAATGACAACTGAGTGGAGGTTTTTAACTTTCCAGATTGCTTTTATGCCCGTTATTAAAGCTTGCTTGCTCTAATGAGCTAGACTTATGGGAAGGCTTTAAAAATAAAACTAAAAAAAAATTGTGATCTAAAATGTGGTCATGTCTCTTCTTCTCTACCAGCAGCCAGTAGCATGGGGATGGGAGAACCACTTTCTGGCCTTTGAAAATCAATGTGCATTTCGTGGCGGGGGGACCGCTGCCTTTCAGTTACAGTTTTTCCCCTGCTGTCTTATAACTATGTCCTGCACTAAATTTAACATGTCCCCAGACTCCTATTTAATTCTCACAGCTGGGAGACGGGACTAGCCCAGCCAAATCTATTTTCCTAGAGTACCTACAAATCTGCCCTTTAATAATTTATTTTCTCCACTCTCATGGTCTCTAACAAAGCTCTAATAGATTTTGCCACATAGTTGCCGCTTTAATCAGAGAAGAGAATTTTGCAGGTTTATTAATCGTGCTCTTTTTTGAAAGCTACTGATTAAGTATTTGCCTTCTGCTTGCAAGCAGCCAGAAGGTACAATGGAGGCTGCAAGCTTCCCGGGCAGCAGTCTGCAGGTAGCTGTTACCCAGGGCCCGCAACAGACTGCATACAGCTAGTGCCAACTGAGCAGATTGAAGTTTTGATTCTCCCCAGCCCTTAGCAACAGACTGCTCACAGCAATCTTCTCCCTTACCATCTTCCTTACCGGGACTATTCCAAGCAGGCAATGACAGAATTCTTCCCTGCTCTCCACATCGCAGAGAAGCTAAATTATGTCTGAAAACTGAATGACATGCTTGGTCAAAGAATGTACTCTACCACGAGACAGTGCTTACAACAAAGTTTACTTTGGCCTTCTCCACCAGCAGACCCACTGAACACCATCTCCCCCTGCCTTCTAGGAAAGCAGCAACTTAAGCCACATAGTTGCTTTACATGTTACATTCATGGCACCAAACCAAGTGCCATACAACACACCGAGGCTTCCTGTACTCCAGAAAACCCCTCCTTTTCCACAATTTATAGCGCATTCCTGAGAACACACATGCGGACTAACACTGACCAAGCTTGAGGTTGCTTTAGAAGTCAAGACACCAGGAATTAAGCAGTGAGTGGTGTTTTTGAAAGAAAAATAACCTTAACATTTATTTATTTTATGAAGAAGATAAATATTTTCTTCAGAATTCGTAGCTGTCTGGATGTCCTTCAAATGTCTGAGATACAAATGCCAATCTCCCTATCCCGTCAATGGTCATTGCCAGGTAGAGATGAGTGGAAATATTCTTGAGGTAAATTTAGTTAGGATTGGTCCCAACTAACAAGTTGACTTGTCTCAACTTTTCTACATTTGGCTCCAGAGCAAACATTTGAAATAGCACTTCATGTTCTCAGCCCAGTGGAAGTGTGTTAGATGAAATTCTCTGACCTACAGGGATCAGATTTTTTAAGAAATTAAATCTTTACTGGAATTATCACCACTAGTTATGTTGATGTACCTCCAGTCACAAGACAAATGAACAGCTCTTTGTTCTGATAAAGCCTACTGTATAGTGAATGGTGCTCCTCACCATCTCTAAGAAAAATGAGATTAATTAAACCTTGGAGGAAGAAAAAGGAAAAAATAATTTTTAACTTATATGTCTTCATAATTAGGTTGTTAACTCTACACAAGGATTTCCTGGGGTTAATATTCTAGATACCTGCGTAGACATTTTTTTTTTATTCTTATGTTAATCCCCATACATTACATCATTAGTTCTAGATGAAGTGTTCCATGATTCATTGTTCGAGCACAACACCCAGTGCTCCATGCAGAACGTGCCCTCCTCAATACCCACCACCAGGCCAACCCATCCTTCCACCCCCCTCCCCTCTAGAACCCTCAGTTTGTTTTTCAGAGTCCATCTTCTCTCATGGTTCGTCCACCCCTCTGATTTCCCCCGCTTCATTCCTCCCCTCCCGCTACCTTCTTCTTCTTCTTTTTTTTTCTTAACATATCTTGCATTATTTGTCTCAGAGGTACAGATCTGAGACTCAACAGTCCTGCACAATTCACAGCGCT
>NC_138380.1:26433871-26483401 GCF_054177405.1 Leptonychotes weddellii
GCTCAACATAATACCCTCCAGTTCCATCCACGTTGTTGCAAATGGCAAGATCTCATTCTTTTTGATGGCTGCATAATATTCCATTGTATATATATACCACCTCTTCTTTTTTTTTTTTTTAAAGATTTTATTTATTTATTTGAGACAGAGAGAATGAGAGACAGAGAGCATGAGAGGGAGGAGGGTCAGAGGGAGAAGCAGACTCCCTGCCGAGCAGGGAGCCCGATGCGGGACTCAATCCCGGGACTCCAGGATCATGACCCGAGCCGAAGGCAGTCGCTTAACCAACTGAGCCACCCAGGCGCCCCATATACCACCTCTTTTTTATCCATTCATCTGTCGATGGATATCTTGGCTCTTTCCACAGTTTGGGTATTGTGGACATTGCTGCTATAAACATCGGGGTGCACGTACCCTTTTGGATCCCTACATTGTATCTTTGGGGTAAATACCCAGTAGTGCAATTGCTGGATCATATGGTAGCTCTATTTTCAACTTTTTGAGGAACCTCCATACTGTTTTCCAGAGTGGCTGCACCAGCTTGCATTCCCACCAACTTACGGAATGAATAAATAAATCTTTACCTCTCTATCCTGAATGAGCATAAAGTTAAGATGATAAAGAAGGCAATAATATATAACTTACATGAAAAAAAGAAAAACTTAAGTAGAATAAGGGTATGGCTAGAACCAATCTCATTTTTTTTCCAAAAATTGTGGGAACCTAAAAAAAATCACCTGTGGATAAGCTCTTTATTTCTCATAAATTAAAAGGCATTATGACTAAATCATTTTTGCTAACACGCTTTCTTTGATTTTATGGAACTTCCTCATACTGACATTAAAAATACCCTCCCATAAATAAAAGAAAAAAGCTATCCTGGAATATGGAAGATGTTAGAATTGAAGGTAGAATTGAACACTATTATGTGGCAATATATATTCAGGATTGAGGAATGCCTAAATCTTGCCATAAGATGTAGCATAAATGATGTAACTCTTTTAGAAGTTCCTAAGATAATGATACAAGGTGTGATGGCAAATGGGAACCAAAGTTACCTGCGCTCATGTCTGTGTCCTGGTTTTCTTGAGTAGAGCGGGCAGCTCACATACTCAGGTGCCAGAAGCAATGTCTCCTTGCTTCAAGACCAATCCCAGTCTCATCATCTTTCTGCTCTCTTGCCAATGAGACAACAGAGCCCCAAATCACATGAGAAGGGCTTTTCTGCCTTCCTATTTATTTTTCAGTCACATTCCCCATATTTTAACTACCACACTGATTCTTTCTTGGCTTTGTGACACTACACTCTCCTGATTTCTTTATCCTTGCTCCTCACTTTCAGTTTCCCTTTCTGGTTTCTCCCTTTCCCTGCCTCTAAAAGTTATAGTTTTCAAGGCTCAACTTTTGTATCTCTTATCTCTTCTCCTCACGAACTCTCTCTAGGAAGTGCTATCCATTCTCACAAATTTATCTAGTTTTAATGTTTTATTTGTCAAAAGTGAGAACAAAACAAATATAGATTAGTATATTGAACACCCATCTTCAACAATTAGCTACACATGATCAATTTCATTTTATCTAAACTCCTACTCCCTGATCTAGTCTCACTACATTATTATTTTTTTTTTTTTAAGGAGGCTCCGCACTGGGCATGGAACCCAATGTAGAGCCCAATGAGGGGCTTGAACTCATGACCCTGAGATCAAGACCTGAGTTGAGATCATGAATCAGACGCTTAACCGACTGAGCCACCCAGCTGCCCTTCTCACAGGATTATTTTAAAGCCACTTCCAGAATCATGTAATTTTATCTATAAATTCTTCAGTATGTAGCTCTAAAAGATAAACACTTTTTGACATAACTAGAATACTGCTATCAAATTTAGAAAAATTAATAATTCCTTAATCTCAGCAAATACCCAATGTTTATTGTCTGTACATGTCATTCTTATCGTTTATACATGTCTTATGATCATCAGTTTGGTTGAATTATGAGGCTAACAAGATCCAAACATTGCATCTAGGGGCACCTGCGTGGCTCAGTCCATTAAGCATCTGCCTTCAGCTCAGGTCATGATCTCTGGGTCCTGAGATCCAGCCCCGCGTCCAGCTCCCTGCTCAGTCAGGAGCCTGCTTCTCCCTCTCCCTCTGCCCCTCCCCTGCTTGTGTGCTCTCTCTCTCAAATAAATAAATAAAATCTTTAAAAATAAAAAAATAAAAAAACAAACATTGCATCTAACTGGGTGGTACTATGTACATCCTTATTGCACCATGTCAAAAAGCACGTGGTGTCTGTTTAATCCATAAAATTAAAAGAATGAAGTGAAACAAAATAAAATAAAAATAAAATAAATCATCTATGTTCCAGCCCTCATGACCACATTGTAATCAGGAGCAAAAGAGCACCGGAGTCTGAAAAGCCAGCTCCTCGCTTCGTCTCACTAGTTTGGTAGAGACTTGGTAATTTCTAGGTTGTCTCCCCATTCTGTTTTGTTCTCAGCTCTTCTATCACCTGTGTAACTAATTCCCTCCATTAAATTAACTCTGTTTGAAAGACCTGGAGTTTCTCCTCTTCTTGGCTGACCTGACTGATACAGACAAGATCACAAGTTATAATTTTGGACATGATCAATCTGAGGTGTCTTTAGGTGCAATGCACATCAACTCCAAACTCAATGCTGTGGCCTACAAAGCATTGCATGACTGGCCCCCTCCTCCTGCCCCTCCCCGTTCTCTTCAGGCGCTTGTCTTCCTCCTTGTCCAACCATGCTCTCACCAAACCAGCCTTTCTTCTCTTCAAAAGTGCCACGGTCTTTAAAGAAGCAGGTTCTTGTGCCTGGTGATTTCTTACCACAACCTTTCTCAAGACTAGTTTCCTCTTATTTGAAACATCCCTTCACAGTGAGACATCCTCTAACAACACCACCTATAGGGCTCCCTGTCACTGTCCATCACTTCCTTTATGCAGTTCGCATATTCCATAATTACTACATTATTTATTTGGATGTTTCATGTTTACATCCTCAAGTATATTGTAAGCTCTAGAAGAGCAGAAGAGAAATCATGTCTATTTTGTTGACCATCGTACCCCAGTGCTTAGAAAACTGTATCCACGATGAGAAGAATGCATGAGCGTGTCCCTGAGCTGGCTGGGAATGCCAGGGCGTGGCCTGGTCGGCTCAGTTTACAGGTTAGGCTGCAGGAACACAGGAAGCAGCAGAAGAGGCTACACCCAAGCGCAGAACCCTCAGGAGCACGATGGCCCAGGTCACTGGGATGTATGCCTGAACACATAGTCTTGATTTGGACCTCTTTGTGGAGGTTTTCAGAAGATGGAGAGAGAATTTCTTTTCTCCTCTAGAAAAGATAAGTTTACCAAACTGAATCACTAGGTAAGAAACTCAGCTATGACTAGCTTGATTAAACCAGTACCGGTAGACTTACAAAGATTTAAGGTAAAAATATTTATAGCCACTCTATAGGATGCATAACTCTCTCATTTCTTAGTCTTACAAAAGACTTTGTTTCTTTAATGAACTGCTAAGCACCTATAACATCTGACATCTTATTTTGATAATTTTTCTAGATATATACATATATCCTATGCATTGTGAGTTTTCTAAGAATTATATATTATTTTGGTGTTCAGTTTTTCAGGCACCAGAAAATACAAAATTCATCCTGGCCTAAGGACAGCATTTTGGTGGAGGCATAAAATATCAGGAATTCCAAATAGAGCCATAATGACTCTCTTTTATAATAACCGTATAGAAGATAAGTGCTAGTGTCTCATCCACAATATTCAAACATGTTACAAACTCTTAAATTTATGAAAAAAGAAGCTTACTACAAATTCCTATGCATATAATTTTTAGGTCATTTCCAAGTCTTGAAGCAAAATTTGAAGCATATTTTATCAAAGATAGAGAAAGAATAAAGGGCTGTAACAGAAATTTGGACAGCATTTGCAAATTTGTTTCCCTGTCTGCTCAAAATTATAAATAACCAGATCTTGAATATGGAATAATGTTTTGGACAGGAAAGCAAATAAAATATATATGAAACAAAATGCTTTTCTTATCCTGGGTCTATTTTCTTAATGATGCTATGGAAAGGCAGCCAGTGTTACTATCAAAAATATAAAATATATATTCTATAATAATCAGTGTGGTATCCAGTCCATTGGATGTAATTTTCAACACTTAAATACATTATCACATATGACTAATTAGTTGTTTGCAAAGCATTTGAAATGTCCTATGTCAGATTACTACCTGTCCACTGCAATTTTCCCAGCACATTGCTTCCTTCATTCTCACTGGAATGGGGCTTATGGATTTATGAGCATAGAATCTTGGTTAGCAGCAGCATGCTATGGATCTAAAAATCCCTTAGGAAACTGTGATAATTGGACACATGTCAGCGGTAGCAATTCATCACAAGAACCCCCAGTAAATGCACAGTTTGCCCATGTTCACCAAATGCAATTGCTTGCTGAGTTTTGCACTCTCAGATTATGGTGTTTTATAGAGACAGGGAATGAAGTGCAGGAGGTAGTCATATTGAACTTCATCTTTTTCTCTACAGTTTCTATGAAAACCTCTACAATTACTGAGATAAAAAAACCCACCCAACTATATTCTTAATTATTGGCAATAAAATATATTTTCTTTTTAGATCTTGGCTGTTTATGTTATCAATCCTTGTATATTGTGTATTTATTTATTGTATCTCCTCTGATTTAAGAAAGATTTTGGAATTAAAATTCAAACTTGTCCGAGGTAAAAACAGATACTTTGAAATAATCCTAAAATGAGTGTTTTCCTACACTATTTGTCATGTCCCTTTATGAAATATGTATATGTATAATTACTGAAGAGTAAGAGAATACATTTTCTTGTATCTCATTCCATCTCTATAATAGAGATACATCATTTGTTACATTTTTGGTCTAGTAATGGCTTATATCTGTATATGCCATTTAAAATTTTCCAGTTGACAGTATATTCTTCTTCATACAGAATATATAGAATCATATAAAATTGATGCTATTTATCTAGAGAACTTTTATTCTGCTTTGGCTCTCAGGAGGAGGGATAAAGTTGCAGTGAGCCATAACTTTGCTTGCACACACTATACAATAGCTTATGAGAACAGCACCCATTCTGAAAGGTTTCATTGCAAGCTGGTGGGCAGTTTTAACTGCAGAACAGAGTGAAGTTAATCTCATAAAGGAATCCCTGTGTCTTCTTCACTCTTCATTTAGCCAAAGGAATTAAATAGTTCCAAATAGGGCACCTGGATGGCTCAGTCAGTTAAGCATCTGTCTTTGGCTCAGGTCGTGATCCCAGGGTCCTGGGATTGAGCCCCACATCAGTCTCCTTGCTCGGTGGGGAGCTTGCTTCTCCCTTGGCCTGCCACTCCCCCCCTACTTGTGCTTGCTCTCCCCCCACTCTGTGTCAGATAAATAAATAAAATCTTAAAAAAAAAGTTCCATATATAGCAACAATTATTTTTATGCCTTCACCTGTATTCTTACTCAAATACTGTTCCCTTCTCTAGGCTTTGCAATGGTCACTTTGTTAAAGAAACTTAACTGTTTTCAGAAGAAGTTGTCTATCTTTTATTTAAAACTTATTTATCCTTTTCCCCCCATTCATTTACCATCAGTGAGAACGGAGCACATTTCCAGTGCATCCATTTTGCAATGATTTTCTGCTCACCCACTTCCAGTTCTCACTCCAATTTATCTGCCAGGTTTTGATTAAGGCAATTGTTAAGTATACTCTGTATAACTCACCATAACGAAGTATTGAACTCAGAAAATAGTTATAATGATCTTTAATATTGTTAAAGTTGGAAGAAATGGAAAACCCACCCACTGGTTTTCTGTATAAAATACAATGCAAAACTTATTAAGAGGAAATATGAGTCTCCTTACAAGCTTTACAAGAAAGGTTAAGCATTGTATGGCTTCTGATGGGTGTAGTAAAACCCAGAAATAATGAAAAACAGCTTTAGGATTAAATTAAAATAATAATATTATTTATTTCACATTGATCTGGAAGTAGACTCTAGAATTTCAACTGTGTTTACGTTTCAATTGTTCACATTTTCACTGTTCACAAAAACTGTTGGTTTGCCCTGGGTTTTTCTTTAGCCTTACAGAACTCTCTTCCCCTTTTACAACGTCAATTTATCATTTAAATAATAGGGAAAAATGGCTAAATCTAAGCTCTTCAATGTCCACATGAAGATTGCCACTGTGGCTCCACTTCCTTCCTCTCGGAAGAAAAGAGCCACAAAAGAAATCATTTTTAAAGAAGTGTGGAAAACAACTGGTTTTCCCCCAAGTGAGTTGCATGAGTCTTTAATCATCAACAATCTGGTACCTCTTCAGTTATCAAAACAACCATTTTCTGTGCCCAATTCTTAATATATATTAGAAACCAGCTTTGAAGGTAAAATGGAAATTCATGTGGAAAAAAAAATCAGTTACAGCCTATTCCCACTAACAAGTGAGGTATTTCATAGCGATTAAACATTTATTTGAGCAGTTTGCTACAGCTATTTATCCACCTCTCTACTGCTTGTTGCTTCATCTCTTAGGCAAAGACCTGTGAGGGACCGTGAAGACAAAGCCCATGCCTTATGTGACTTATAGAAGACTCCCAGGCTTCTCGCATAGTCTGCAGAGATCTGGAATTCCCGAGTCCACATTGCCCTCCTCCCTTCCCTTGGGAAGCTTTTAGAGGGTGGGGGGTCTCTTTTTGTTCCCAGATCTGTGTCCAAATTAATATTCAGTAAACATCTCTTTACTGACAATGGTCACAAGTCTAGTTTTCAAGAGTTTTAAAAACTTGGAAGCAAATATTACTTAAAATTTAAAATTTACATTGCTATTTGCCACTCATTTCCTACTGACAGCTACAAAAATTAGAATTTCAAAGCTGAATGGCAGCAGGAACTGCTAGAAATCTTGAGTGAAAGAACTACTGGACCACCATAAGCCAAATGATTTCTCAGCCCAAAAAGTTTAGATAAGCCCTTGGCATTTGGGGAAAGCTTGTGGGTCCTCCTGCACGTAATTACTATGAATTATCAGTGACTATTAATAATTATAATTTCTGGCAGATTCTTACATTTTTGTAAAGCTTTGTAGAAAAACCAAGTGAGATTTTTTTTCTTCAGAAGGACAAAGGTTGGACCTTAGAATGATAAATAGGAATAATTCCTTGAAGGAAAAAAAATTCTAGTAAAAAGGGGAATAAGGTAAAAGGAGGGAACTAATATATTTTAGTCACCTTCATGTACCAGGCACAGTGGTCTTCAGGCTCCATATATTGTCTTCTTTAATTAAATAATGCTCACAACAACACAGTGAAGTAGGTACTGGTATCCCCATCTTAGAGATGAGGTCAAGTAACTTGACCAAAGTAAGCCCAATGGCAAGGGGAAAACTGGAATTTAAGCCCAGGGCCATCTGACTCTAGAACCTATGGTCTCACCAGCATGTTGCTTCCAGTTACACTGAACATCAGGTGAATCAGAAGAGAAGTCTCAGGCTTGGAAACATAATGATGCTCAATAACCACAAAACAAATAATGAAAGGAGAAGAGGAAGGGGAGTGGGAGGGAAGGGGGAAGGAGAGAGGGAAAGAGGGGGAGAGGGAGAGATGGAGGGAGGGAGATGATTTACTGAACTGTTACCAGTTACTGTCTCCATTAAGTGGATTTCTTTCATTTTGATAATGGCTGATCTGCTTTTAATGAAGGGGTAAATACTTTAACACAGTCTACCTAACTCTTCTGGTATTATTTGCATGAACTTTATATGAATCTTTACTTCAGGAAATGTAACATCATTAAAACTAAAAATAAAGGGGCGCCTGGGTGTCTCAGTCGTTAAGCGTCTGCCTTCAGCTCAGGTCATGATCCCAGGGTCCTGGGATTGAGCCCCGCGTCAGGCTCCCTGCTGTGCGGGAAGCCTGCTTCTCCCTCTCCCACTCCCCCTGCTTGTGTTCCCTCTCTCGCTGTCTCTCTGTCAAATAAATAAAAATTAAAACAAACAAACAAACAAACAAAAAAACCTAAAAATAAAAAGCTCTCATTTAAGTGTTTAGTGTGGGTTGACAGGTCTAATTCCATTGTAGCTTTTATAGTGGCTTTTACTGTTTCTTATTGTCTAAAAGAACAGAAATATTTTAATATGTTGGATGTCCAGTGCAGAATGTTTTTATGAGGGAAATACATATGTGTGACACAGCTGAGGTAAATAGACAGAAATAGTCCCTAAATATTTTCCCATGTTTATTTTGGAATGGAGATAGCTTTTGAATTTCTCTGTATCAGTTTGTCCAGAAATACCTAATTCAGAACTATATTAAGAGTTATGAGACTGAAACATACTCAGTTAATATGCATCCAATATTCTTTCAGTTAGAGTTTTTTAGAGTCTGACAGTCATATCCCAGACCTGCCATAAACTAGCTGTGTGATCTTTGGAAAGTGACTCAACCACCCTGTTCTTTATTTTCCCCATCTGTAAAATGGACCTAACAATAGAATTTTCTCACATTTTTAGAATAACAAACTTACTAAAGTTCATTAAAATATTACAAATATATTCATGCAAGCAACAATTCTTGCAAACTTTTAAGTTGACATTTTAGCCCAGCTGACATTTAAGTTAAGAACTAATATCTCTTGGTTAGTGATGGAATTGGATAGCACTTTTTATGACATCTTTCTGATACAGAATATAAAAATTTTTTAAATCTTATGATTGCCATTCAAAACCAATAATGTATTTATATACTAACCAGAGAAATATTTTGTGAGAAATGTATTTTAAGTTAATATCTTGAATTCCATCCAAGGAAATGTATAGATTCCCATATACTTCAGTCATTCCTGGGGCCTGAAGATCAGGGATCTTTACCAAGCAATATGTAAATATTTCAATATTCGAACAATTGGGAATTTCAGTTTTCGTGTTTCAGTTCTCATTCCTTTCCCTTTGCATGGAATATTCTTTTCCTCATAAATGATGGGTGAAATGTTCCTAAGCCCTCAGGGATACCTAAAGAATATATCTCTGTGTCAAGCAAGCTAGGGAAGTCATTCACCTTTTTAAAAAAAAATGTAAAATAGACATTAGCTGAAAACAGTTGTCTCTCCTACAGTGTGATAACAACTCATATGAAAACAGTAAATCAGTTTGATCTCATGCAGTTTGCCTGACAGTACTAGAACCCTTACTTCTTGAAAATGGGTATTTCTTAAAAATGATGGAAAGTTAGTAGTTTGAACAATTATTTTGTGAAAAGAAGTCAAGTTAGTTTGGAGATAACTAATGCTAAGACATGTCCCTACTAATCACCACATTAGGCTTTAAAATGACTAAGAAAGTATTAGATATGAAGTATTAATCTTAAAAACTACTGGCTGATCATTTAAAGTTAATATCCTGTTCCCACCATACAGGGTAGATTTAATGCTCTTCTTTTCTCTCTTCACTTTTCTCATTGTATAGTAAAGAAATATCTAATGTACAGACATTACATACAATAGTAATAATAGTAGATGTAAGTAGTACAGAGTGCGTATCAAGGTATGATTCACTGCGGGGGGAGTGACAATAAGACAGGAAACATTTGGAGAGTAAGAGTGTACAGAAAATATACCATGTGATTCTAGATTTTTGTCACAAACTCCATGTAGGTGCATTAAAATAATTCTTTAAAATTTATTTTAGGGGTGCCTGGGTAACTCAGTCATTAAGCACCTGCCTTCGGCTCGGGTCGTGATCCCAGGGTCCTGGGATTGAGCCCCGCATCGGGCTCCCAGCTCGGCGCGAAGCCTGCTTCTCCCTTTTCCGCTCCCCCTGCTTGTGTTCCCTCTCTCGCTGTGTCTCTCTCTTTCAAATAAATAAATAAAATCTTTAAAAAAAATAAAATAAAATAAAATTTATTTTAGAAAGAGAGAGAGGGATAGGGAGTGCATGTGAGTGGGAGGAGGGGCGGAGGGAGAGGGAGAGAGAGAATCTCCAGCAGACTCTGTCCTGAGTGCAGAGCCTGACAGGGACTTGATCTCACCACCCTGAGATCATGACCTGAGCCCCAATCAAGTCAGATGCTTAACTTACTGAACTACCCAGGCACCCCTGTATTAAAATAATTTTTTGAGCATATTATTATACTATTGGCTTCAAAGTACTAAAATAAAAATTCCTATCCTCATCTGAAGGACTGCTTACTTTGTAATTTTTGGCTTCTCTGAAGTCTAACTTTTATTATGTCTTTAAAAATACTAAAATTAGATGAATGGTGAGATAAGCTACCAATTAAAGTGATAAAAATATAGATTCTAGTGTGAATAATGGAGAAAACCAAATTAAGAGCCTCAGAATTCTTGAAAGAAAATCAGATTTGCCGGCCCATTTAAAGTCTATTTCCATTTTATTTTTTTTCTCTATTTCCATTTTAGTGTTGATATTTTCCCAGAGAAATATACTTCTAAAAATCTGGGGACCTATGCATGTATTGGCTTAAAAAAAAAAAAAAGAAAAGGTGAAATATTCATCAGCTGGGAAAAAGTGAAAATAGACCATCAGTTGTTTGTCCTGCAGTGTGATAACCACCTCATATGAAGACATGATGAGTCAGTTCAAGAATCATCACACGCATCTCTTGCAGTTGGCAAGACTAAGTGTAGTGGGACCCTGACTATTGAGAATTTGCCAGGAAGAAAGCTAGACATCATCTAGGCCACATCTGATACTCTTCCAGGATTCTGGAAATACAAAGAACTCATTCACTGAGAGAATAGCGAAGTGATGGGAACTTTGACAAAATCATATAGAAAACAGAAAAACACAACTGCAAATCAGTTCTATGCTTTCAGTGTGATGTTTCTGATTCCCATATATCTCATAAACATGGCACGATCATTGCTAGCTTTTTTTTTTCCTTCACAAACACTGTGAATAATTTAAAACATTAAGCATTTACTACGGAAACCACAGACTATTGAAGGAATGCAATTAATTTGACTTCTTATTACTATAACTGAAATGCACTTGTCCCTGCTGCCTTGGACCAGTGCTAAACAGTAACCTTTAATACACAGCAATTAAGAAGCTAACTGTAAACTGCTCTGTTAAGTTTAAGGGCCATTGCCATCGAGCTATGATTCATCTCAAATTTTAAGCATCTGAACACACTTCACTTCATACAGACAACAGAAAATCAAAAAGGATATGAAGCCAATAAAGTGAGTTCCATAATTAAAGACGTAAAGGTATAGACTCATGAACAAGCTGTCTCCTGGTGCTGGTGGGAAGAAGGTACCAGAAACATTCCATTCTGTACACTACTGTAAGATGTGGGGCATAAAATCTGCTTCAGATAATAATCCTCCCCATCCTTTAGATTTATTGCACATATACATTAAAACATAAAGGGCTATGTGTAGCTGGATGCTTTCTGACATGCTTTGCCTGACCTTACTCTGTCATTCTCTACTTCATTCACTGCCAAACTTCTTACAAAGAGTATTTATCTCCACTGCTGTTAATTCCTCCTCATTCACTCCTTTCTTACCTTTAGCAACCTGGCTTCTGCCCTCACCATTCAGGGAAACAGTTCATTCTAAGGTCGCCAACCTCCTAGCTGACTAGGCTAACAGGCACTAGCTCACCGTGTCACTCCCCTCGGCTTCTCCACAGCCTTCTATCCCACTGATGGCTCCTTTTTTTTGAACCATCTTTCCCTCTTGATTTTCTGGGCCCAGTACTACTTGGTTCACCTCTCATATCTCTGACTTTGTTTTTCTATTGCATCTCCTACCCTCTAAGTATAGGGTTCTCCCTTAATTCTCTCCTTGGACATCTTTGCTCTACTCTTTTCCCTGAATAATTCAACTGGCTTCACAGACGTTCACTTTCATACCAATGACATGCACATCTCCAACCCTCCTCTTGTCCTGCTCCTTTCAGTGTCTGTTCAGTGTCTGTCCTGTGTCTTCACCTCAACTTGTCCAGTGAACGCCTTCACGTGCTCCACAAACTCAGCTCGTCTTCTTTCCTGGTGTATTTACTGCACCACAATTCGCCCTCTGTTTTCTAAGCTCAGGTCCTTCTACCATGTTTCACTGCTTGGCTCCTTCACTCCCTGCGCCCCGAACCTCCACCTTCCTCAGTACAGCCCTGTGCATCACCTCAACAATAGTTCAGGCCGAAGCATTTTGCACAGTCCTGCCCACCTATCCGCACAGCTTCTTGCTTTGCATTTATTTTTTTTTTTTAAGTAGGCTCCACGCTGGGCCTGGAGCCCAATCCAGGCTTGAACTCACGACCCCCGAGATCAAGATCTGAGCTGAGATCAACAGTCGGTCACTTAACCGATTGAGCTACCCAGGCATCCCTTGTTTTTCATTTTTAATAGTCATCTTCAAGTGCACTTCAAATGGGTCTTTCTGACCAAACAGTCCCCCACTCCCTCTCTGCCCTGATATTAGAGCAGGAGAGTAATGCTCTTCAGCATAACCAAAAAAATACACATGTGTTTTAGTATAATAGGTGCAAGTTCCATTCTTCAAGGAAGTCTAAGGATGGGAAACTTCTAGATGCATTTGCATTCAGTAATAGGGCCATAAGACATATGGTGGGGTTGTCTTGGAGGTTCTCTCTGAATACTCCATGAGGCTCTCATGAATACTCCATGCTGTCATTTCTCCCGCTTTCACAAGTTGCTAGCTCAACTTGCCCTCTCCTCATAGGCTGCATTCAGAAAAGTGAAGGAGAGATCTTCTCTGCTACCATTTCCAACCTCTTTGTGGCTCTGGGGACAGACAGGATCTTCAAGGGCCTCTTCCCAGGGACACTTCCCAGCACCCAGCTACCTCTCTTCCTTGCTACCTTTTCCTTCTGTTATGCAATCCAGAGAATTGTAATATCTTGCAGGTAGTTATGAGGGACCGGTTCCTAGAAACCTTTTCCATAGGGCAGAACTCAGCTGACTGAACTGATGATCTTCTTACTTGTGTTTATGCTGTAACAACCTTACCACGTTGGAGTATGAGCAGATTCCTGCATGGAAGGCAGGCAGGGAGAGCAGGAAAGGGGGAAGGAGCATGGGCTAATATTGCAAAATAACACCTCACTACATGTATAGTAGTAGAACTTAAAGACCATCAGCAAACCTATCCTCCAAGATGGGACAATCGCTCAGCTGCAGGGTAGCACTGCCCACTGGCCGCTCCTTGGAAGGAACTGCCCACCGCACTTCTTCTGTTTAAGCTTTGATCATTAGCATTTGATGCCTGTTTTACTTTTCTAAAAGTTTTTTCTATTTATAATATTTTTAAAGACATTAGGTCACTTAGACCTCAACCACAGCATTTCTAAAACTCTCTATGGAGGAAATCATTTGTCTATATTCATCTTTTGTTCGGCGCATACAACATTTTAGAGCTTTTTTAAAAAATTTTTTTGTGAATTGAGTTTTCCGATACAATCAACTTTTCTGCTTCTCTAGAAAAATATTTAAAACAGGCAATGCCAGGAATTTGTGCGGATTTAGTTTCAGTGGAGGTTGCCAGGATGAAGAGAGAATGGGGTGGTGCCAACAAGAGAGAACTGATGTCAACTCAGCACCTTCTAGGAGCAGGACAACTTGATGCATAGCCCGTATTCCATTTGATCCTTGCTGTTAGGAAGGTAAGATTTTATTGTTCCCATTTTAAGAAGCAAGTGACAGAGCCATTCTACTAGGAAGCCATTCTACTAAAGGGAAAATAGTTAGAACATAATTTGGTCCTGATGCATCTAAATCCCAGTGGCACTTTCCATGAAAACCAACAAACCAACCCAAATAGAAAAACGTAAGTCGCCACCCTTCCTTGCTACTCCTAAGCAATCACCTCGTTGCCAGAATCCGCTCCCTTCCTGGATAGTAAATTGACATAGCTGTAGATCAACACATGGCAGATTTACCTTAAAGCTATCAACGCTTCTATTCTTTGGAGCACTTCTATTCACTATAATCATAGATGCTTCCTTTCCAAGGATTTCAGAAATTCCCACAATGAAAATAATATAAATAACTTGCTTTTTGCTTCAGCTCGCCCTTGTCTTTTTCAAAATGGGAGAATATCTACTGAGAAGGTGTACAATAAGTTACATCAAAGTCCTTCCTTCTGCTGTCCCTATAAATGCACAAAGTAGCCATTTTTCTTTCTAAACCAAATCTGTTTGACAAGATACACTTGCTGTTCTGCAGATAAAAAATGTGTCTTCTTCCAGGAGCCCTTGCATCTTTCAGATATTTGTGAGCTGTTGTCATGCCCCTTGCCTCTCCTTTTGGACATACTTGGTTCTTTTAATCATGGCAAATAAATCAGTCCTTCCATTCTCTTAACGGTTTTCCTTGCTTTTCTCTGAACTCCATCCAATTGGTTTATGTTTTTAGTAATGAGCAAAGCAAAACTAAATGTAGTAATTCTAACTGATGCTTTTTTTTTGTAATATTCCAAATGTGGTATTACAAAAGCTATGGATTCCCTGCAAAACAAATTTTAAAAAATAAAAAAGAAAGAAAGAAAGAAAGAAGGAAGGAAGGAAGGAAGGAAGGAAAGCAAACCATGAGAAAGATAGTGGTGGCTTCTATGAATGTTGTAAGTCCATGAAATATTTATAGAAATTCCTTCTCTTTCAGCATTATTTGGTAGGCTTTTGTTTTAGCACTAAGAAGTTTTTAGTGAAAACTTCATGTTACTGCTTTAACCCTATCCCTGTGGGCAGGGTCCTCTAAGTGTTTCAACCTGCCTATCCTAAATCACCAAGTGCCGTTCGTCCCAGGCTGCTCTGCATAGGAGGCCACTCACCTCAAGTCACCTTGCTGTTTCGTGTAGCCCTGCTGCCACTGTTTCTAGGAAAAGAGATAAACCATCACGTGTACCCTGGCTGCCTTGCCTGACAAATCTATTGTTACTGAGAACTGCTTCCCAGCTTCCGTCTCACTCTGTTGACTCATTTGGGTACCAGCTTCAGCCTGTCTCTATCACTCTTCCTACGCTGGGTAAACAGCCATGTCCTGCGGACAAGTTCCAAAATACAATAGCCATTACTTCAACATTTATTTTAACTTAAAAATGAGGTCTTCAGGGGCGCCTGGGTGGCTCAGATGGTTAAGCGTCTGCCTTCGGCTCAGGTCATGATCCCAGGGTCCTGGATTGAGCCCCGCATCGGGCTTCTGGCTCAGCGGGGAGCCTGCTTCTCCCTCTCCCTCTGCCTCTCTCCCTGCTCATGCTCTCTCTCTCTGTGTATCTCTATGTCTCAAATGAATAAATAAAATCTTTAAAAAAAAATTAGGTCTTCATTTTAGAGATCATTCATCTTTAATTTTGCAACTTTCTTGGAATATTCATATCTGAATCCAAGAAATAAAAACCTCATTGCAGGAATAACCCTGATGGCTTTTAGCTAAGGCAGAAAGGAAGAATAGTTGAGGATACAAGATTTTGGAACCAAACTGCATTTGAATCCCAGCTCCACTATCCCATGTAATCTGAGCAAGATACTTAACAGCCCTGTGCCTCAGTTTTTATAACTATAAATGGGGGTATTAATAATAATGTCTATATTAATATTATTATATTAATATATATAATATATACATACTATTATAATATTAGTATTATATTAATATATAATATATGCATACTATCATATATTAATATTATATTAATATCTATAATAATATCACAGAAGGCTGTTGTGATGATTAAATGAATATCAACAAGTAAAACACTATTATTTTGAGTTGTTACAAGCCCCTCTGAACAATTGCATGTCATTGAGCTAAATGATAAGGGAAGATGTAAAGATCCTTCCCCCTCCTCCCACCCCACACAGAAAAAAAGTGATCTCTGCCTCACAGACACTGGTTTTGAGTTGGAGATTCAAAATATGTACACACATGAAGAAAGATCACAATCATAGGGCAGTGTGTGTGTATACATATATATATTTAATCTAGACCGATTTTCATTTTTATAAAGTTTAAAATTATTAATCACTAGAGACTTGTAAATCCTTCAATAATAAATCTAGATGATTCTTCTTAGCCTGATAGTCAGAGCTAGCTGGATCTGTCAATACACTGAGTAATGGGTTACGTGCATTTACTCCAGGTTATCATAGATTCTCCTCTGTTTGGGACCTGACTTGGAGCAAACCCAGATACAGTACAAAACCCTAAACTATTCAGGTGTTTGGAGTAAGCTATCTATCTATCTTTTTTAAAATTTTATTTATTTATTTGACAGAGAGAGACAAAACAATAGAGGGAACACAAGCAGGGGGAGTGGGAGAGGGAGAAGCAGGCCTCCCGTTGAGCAGTGAGCCCAATGTGGGACTCAATCCCTGGACCCTGGGATCATGACTTGAGCCGAAGGCAGACATCCAACGACTGAGCCACCCAGGTGCCCCTCTATCTATCTATCTATCTATCTATCTATCTATCTATCTATCTATCTACCTACCTATCTATCTATCTATCTATCCATTTATGATAGGTCTTCCTTATATTTTAAACAGACAGGCACATAAATCAAAATTCTGGAAGGATATATATCATATTTGTTAAGATATTTTTTGACACCAACATCACAATATCTTTTTATGTGAAAGCAGCTTTCTGTAATCTTTAAGTTTCATAGATTTATTAACCATGTTAAAGCAAAAGAAGCAAAAAAAATCTCCAGTATAGTTCCAACTCGAAATAGAGAAAAAAAAAACTTTAAGAAAAAAAACATTAAGAGTATTTCAGTTTGGGCAGAATTGATAAAACTGTGAGATAAAAGAAGAATACTCTTGGTTTTCAATACTTGCCTAGTATTGTGAATTAAGCACTAGATTTATAGTTCTTTGTAAATCTGCAAATACATGTCTCCAAACATTCAATCCATAAGATACCGATTTCCACTCATCCAGCACAGCTCTCTCTCTGGCAGACATAATCACTCTCCTCAGTGCACAGAGAGGACTGGGGCTTACGGAGGGATGTGGTCTGCGAATTACTAGCTGTTCGACCTTGACAAATTATTTAACCTTTCCCTCCCTCCAGCTCTATTTTGCCACTATATTTTTACATAGCTTTCACTACAAGCCACCTCAAAGCCTTCCTTTTCAGAGAAGGGTATAAATAAATAGATTTTTAAAAGAGAAAGGGACTCAAATCTAGACTTTCTGATTCCAAATTCTAAGGTCCTAATGATAGTAGGAAATGTATTATTGCCCATTAGAAGTCAATTTAATAATAAATATCAATTGATTATATAATGAATGCATCTTAATTTAGGAATGGTAAGTAGAGATACCCCAATTCTTAGGCAATGAGAGACTTAAAAACAGTAAGAAACACTGTTTTATCCATTGTGGTAAGAATACACAAGATATATTTATGGGATATTAGAAAAAGTTTGGAAAATGAAATGTATTCAGGTTTTCAGATAATTTCACAGCATTATTTTATTATATTGAATGACATTTACAAAGAAAGTCCAAAAGGATTATAATATATTATATTAAATACCATGTGTTAGTTGTAGAAAACATTACTTTGAAGGCAGGCTCACGAGAAATTATGGATGGACATAACGATACTACATATTTTCAAAATTGTTGCTTCCAATGTCTACAATCATTGAATAACAGCAGAATTTGGAATATGGCATGTTGCTAAAAGATACAGCTATTTTTCATCACGAAAAATTTACTAGCTAATGGACACACAAGTGATCACAAATTAAGTTTAGGAGTTTCTCTAAATTTAGACATTACTTTTTTTATTTGATAACCCAAAGTATTATTTCTATTATCAGTTAAAACAAACTCAGGCCATTGGAAAATATGTAAAGATGCATTGAAGAAAAACAGTCACTTAAGTTTAAGTAATTTTAATGTTTTGGTACAGGAGTTCTTCTAAATTTAAGTGGTAGAGGAAGATTAACATCTACTGAGTATATTAGAAAGTTTTTAACCGTTTATAAAATCATTTAACAACGATGAAAACCCACTTTGGTAGGCAATATTAAGTTGAGAGGCATAAAGATTTCATCTTTTGAATTTTAACAAACCATGAAAACTTATTTTTCATTACACTTTGTACTTCCCCGTCATAATACTTATGACAATTATAATTAATTTATTATTTGTATAGTTACTGATTGAACATTAGTTTTTCTCACTAGACTCTGAGCCCCATGAGGACAGGGATTGGGCCTATTTTAATCCATACCACATCTGATACATTGTAATAATAATAATAATAACAACAATAACTGTTAACCTTTATTGAGTAGTTACTACTTTGTTGGGTCCTGTTTTAAGCATTTTATATATATTACCATAAAGTTTATTTAATTGTAATTGTTGAGGTAGTAAGTATGTAAATTGATAATGAGTCAAAAAAAAGTAAATTTATATAGAGAAGCACAAAAGACCTTTTTTCCCAAGCAGAATGGGACCTATGGTGAGGGGGCTTGTGAAGGTTACCTACTCCTCATAAATGATAAAACCAGGGCTCAGAAAGTTACAGCCACCTGCTTAAAGTCACAGAGGAATATCAAGAATGTAGATTTTCTTGTAATGTGTCTCATGCTCCTAAATATAGGGTATCTCATCAACTTTGATGCATTAAGTTAATCATTCTGAAAACTATGTGTATTTCTTATATGGATTTATTCTGCATCACTCATACACTCATTCAACAAACATTTGCTGGGCATCAGCCTTGCACCACTGTATTTTGCAGGGGAGCAGGGATAATCAAGACAAGGGAGAAATATGATTGGGGAGATATGCCTGTAAATACGAGTGTCACTAAGGTGTGGTCAGTGTAAAATAGGAAAGTATAGGTTATGGGGGGTTTAATGGAGAAAATGATATCTCCCACAGGCATTGATAAAATCATTTGTTTTAGTGGAACTCTCCCTAATGGGGAAAAGAAAGAAATTTCAAACACAATTCCTTTAATGTTGTAAAACAAAAAAATGAATCTATCTTGGATATTAACTCAGAATAGTTTACCAGTGCCCAAGAGAAATCACATCTCAGCACTATTATCCTGAACACAGAATGAAAAGCATCACTTTGGCTGTCACTCTTCCTCTCTGGACATATTCACCACAAATGGACGAGATCATTCATTCATTCATTTATTCAACAAATATTTATTGGATTTCCATCATGTGTCAGGCATTCTGTCAGGCACTGGGATACAAGAATAATGAATTTAGAAGATCAGTCATTAATTTTCTCAGGGACCACATTATATTTGATATTCTTGTTTAAATGAAAAATTCCATGAAAATGACTTTTTTTTTTCCATGTGGCCAATAGAGGCTACCTCTTTTATTGGAAGATCTAATTTCATTCAACCAACAAATGTTTATTAAACATCTATTCAGGCATTGGATTCAGGAATGAACACACCAGACAAGAATCCCTGTCCTTACTGAGTTTTACATGAGGAGTCATCACAGGGAGATGAGAAGAATGGGATAAATGATTATTTAATTTGGAAACATGGAAACAAATGACTGGAAAAAAATCAATTCCCTCCATCAACCTGACTTGATTAATTCCAGAATCTGGGCCCCTTCCTGATAACTGCCCTGGGTCAGAGGCTCACCTGGAATGCTCATAGGTATGGTAAAAAAATGGAGAGTATAAAACAGTCCAGGTTATAACTCAATGGAGAGTAAATCAGGTGATGGTCATAGTTGTCATCTGGCAAGATAGACCTGGGATTGCCAGATCGTGACCAGGACTGGAAATTCAGATTTTTATGTGAATCTTTTGATGTTTAAATTCTGGCAGATAATTAAAAAATGAAAATCATATATTTTTTGGAAAATGGTATTTTGATCAAACATTTTATTCAAGCTTTATGAAAACAAAGAAGCTTGGATTATCTTCTACCTTCTAAAAAAACTAAATCTAATTCAGTGCTATACTGCTTTTTTTTAAAGATTTTATTTATTTATTTATTTGAGAGAAGGAGCACGGGGGAGGGGAGGGGGAGAGGGATTAGTAGGCTCCCTGCTAAGCAGGGAGCCTGATGCCTGCTTGATCCCAGAGTCCTGGGATCACCTGAGCCGAAGGCAAACGTTTGACCAACAGAGCCACCCAGGTGTCCCAATGCTATACTGTTCTTAATATAAAATAGAAAACTGTATTTAAGAACAAAAACACATTTTAAAAAGGAAAATAAACAGGACCAACAATTTCAAAAGTATAAATAAAGTTGTTTCTTAATTAAAGTTAATTTTATCTATTACCTTCCTTATAGAACTTAATAAATTTATTTTAATTTTACAGCCATTTTAACACTTTCTTAGGAGTATGATTAAAGCTAATTTTAACTTATTTGTGAAAGCTATAGGCAGCTTGTTAATTTGTTTGACAGTTTTATAAAACGTGATGACCTGAAATCTATTTAATGTTGAAACTTGTATACATATTCATTCATACATGCATTTTGACTTGTATATCAATTGCATTTCATATTTTTTAAAAAAAACATTGTAATTTTAAAGCTGTTTCACAAGAGAATTTTGCAAGTATGTGCACATACACTGACGTTGTATTTGATATTAATTTCAATTATTATCATCCATTATGAATTTAGAAAATAAAAAGACCTAGTTAAGCTTTTAAACTTCAGCTGGATTTTCCCACTTCTTATGACCATGAAACATGTGTAGAGTTTGTCATATTAAAATGTCTAGCTTTACAAATAGTCTTGCTTCCAAAAAATTAGGTAGGAACTTGTTTCGGCAATTAAAATCATGTCTTAAATGTGTTAAGAGAATCCAGAATTTTGATCCTTTGGATGGGGAAGACTATTTTGAAATAGTCTACTCACCAATGTTTTAAGAACTGTGAATTTTAAGAATTCATCTCAGATTTTCATAAAGTGAAAGTTTAAATACCCAATTGGTAAAGAGGTCAGCTGATAAACAGCTTTTATTTGAGCAACTCTCTCCACATATTAAAAACTCTGACCAGTAATAAATATTTATGCTACGATGGTGTCTAAAAAGTATGCCAGTAATGATGTACCCTGCATACAAAGAGAAGCTATCCCGAGCAAGGACCTCGGGAACTGAGCTTAGCTCTTGCAAGTTTAAAGTCAATAGACTCTTGAGGTGAACTAAAACTAATGGGCTCAAGTAGGTTCTTTCATACCTTAAAATTGTTTAGGTTTTCTAGTAGGTTCTTTCACACCAAATTGTTTAACTTCTATAACAGGTCCCAGATCTGTGAAGGGATCTGCCTCACATAGTTATAGATGCAGATCTATTATCTGCATTATGTTTTCCAGTCAGACTCTGTGCGGTGATCCTTTTCAACAATCCCATGATCTTAAACCTGATTCCCCCCTTGCTAGAATATGATGCCTATAAATTACACAAACAGGCAGAAACTAGCAGAGGGTGAAGGATTCACTCTTGGTTACATTCCAAAGGACTCCTTTTTCCATAAAGAAATGAATTCTGTTGACAGCCCCTTATTCTTAAGGTTCTTCCTCTTTCCTACGGGGGCAGAGGAAAGTTTCTTATGCTCTTTTGCCATCATCATCCTGGCTGCACTCTAATTTCATGACCTCTGAGTTAATCCTTCTTTTTTTCCTATTAACAAGTGTAAGCAGGCAGACTTCAAACGAACTGCAATAGGTCACAAGGTTTAATGGGCACGGAGATAATCATCTAAATTACATTTCTAGGCCTGATGGGCTAGACAGACTTAGAGGGTGACTTTACCAGCATATTCGCTGTTAATCAGCAAGATTGGTGGGTCTCAGAGTGTAGCTCCCTTTGCCTTCCTCCCTGAGGGGCTGGACCATATTGACTGATTAGCGAAGGCAGCTGCGTGAACTTTCTTCTTCCACAAAATGTGTCGTGTCCCCAAAGGACATGAAAGTCAAATGTGGCCACACCTCAAACACCAGACGCACTCTTTTCATCTCTGTGGAATTATCTGCCCTCTACTTGTAGATCATGATCCGCGGCACAACAGTTGTTGCTGATTTTCACGATCTGTTAACACTTAGGAATTTTTACCTTAAAGAACTTTTTTCTACATTTATTTCCTGTAGCATTTAGGAAAATGTCATAGCCTATTGTATATTTTTTTTACCACATGATTCTTAACTTTACAAGGAAGAAGAAACATGGAATTACTCTAAGATAAAAGGAACCAAAATAATTTCACCTCTTAAAATTCAAAGATAAACATCTCCTTGGAATTGGCAGAGAGAACATCATCATGAGCTGTTTTACAATACAGGCTCACCCAATTTGGTTACAGATTTCAGCTTATTGTCAAAGAAAACCCCAGCTTTTCCTCTTGTAGAGTATGATATTAGAATACAATGTTTAACTGAAACCCCCCAAAAGAATAAATGGAATCATTTAAAAGTAATCAATATGCCTTATATATAAATGAATATAATGCAATATCTCTCATCTCAATAATAACTTCTGGTTTACAAAAGGCTTTTCTATCCATTGTCATTTTATTCTTAACAACAACCCAGGGAAACAGGTTGGGACAAAAACTATTATCTCCATTTTACAGATCATTAGCAATTTTCTGAGAAGTTATGTGGCAACTCAATGTTACTGAGATAACAAGTGACAGACCCAACACAGAAACCCAGGTCTTCTGATGCCACACCTAATCCCTGTGTATCATTGAATAACATTGTAAAAAATGTGGTCTTTTGGTGGAATGTCTTGTAAACATTGGTCTTTAAAAAATGTCTTTTGGTGGAATGTCTTGTAAGCAAATGGTCTTTAAAAAAAATACCATTCACTCAAAGAGGACCTATTGGCAAAGGTGGTAGGTAGATTGTGTTCACTCAATTAGCATTCTAAAGTGAAAAAATCAGATTTACTAAACTGATTTAATAAGAAGGATGTTGATTTGTGAAAATAGCTACATACGTGACAGCATTTCTAAAAACTTGGATGACTCTGTATAGCATGGAGTTTATAAAAGCCACAAATACATGAAATCATATTTTGGTTTGATTCTGAAGAGACCATGTAGACATTTTACAAATGAAATACAAATGATTTTAGTGAAAGCCAGAATCAAAAGAAATCTTGGACTTTATAAATTCCATTCTTAAAATATTTTGAGACTTTTTCTGAATAGTAAAAATTTTATTTCCTCCCAACCCAAATACTATAAAAGAAGAAAAAGAAAGAAAAAATAACTTAGAAACTTTAGACTCGGTGGTGGTTAATCATCCAGAGGACAGAAGTAGGCAGGGGATGTGTTGTGAACTCTGTGGTGAGGACTCTTGAGACTCGGGATAGAATGAAAGAGAAGGAAATTGGAGTGTAGAGGAGATGAATTTCTAAGAAAAACACTTTCTAATGACGTACAGATTGGTCAAATGATTGCTAAACGTATCATCACTCTTTCATGACTGAATAGTAGGAGGAGTGGGATAAAGATTATTTGAATATATTCATACAGCAATGTGTCACCAAACATGAGTCTGGTCTATTAATGAGCACAGATTTTATTTTCATTACTGAACAATTTAGAAGTTTCAAAATTTTAAAATTTGACAAAAAGAAGTGTACTTTTGCTTTTAGAAGTTGCTCCTACCAAAATAGATACAACAAACAAAACAATATAAGAAAAAAAAGCACTTACTGGATTCTTAAAATTTTTATCCAAAATATACTACTTTCTACGATATGTCTTTTATCTGGTATTTGGTGAAGTTTTCCTTTTTGTTTCATTTTGTTTCTTTTTGTTTTCATAGGTTTCAATTATATTTAACAAGGCCAAATGAAACTAAAAAACATAATTTATGTTATCAAAATAATTATTGAAATAATCTGATATAATATGTTACATGTGCAAAACATAAATGCCTTTGACAGTATTGGAGAATTCAAGAAAAAAACACACAAAAAAATCTTTGTTGTTCAGAATCACTTATAGGAAAGGTTAGAAAATGGTAAGAAAAAGAATGAAAACATATTTGTGCCAGAAAGAATACAGATTGATCAATACACGATTGAAAGTCAAGTTATGCGAAGCACCACAGAAGGGATTTACTTTGTTCCCTGGAAAACTATCTTCCTGGTGACATTACCTAGAAATTTGTGTTTTCACACACAGCAAGAGTTTTTTGAGAGATAAAGATACAGGCATTCTTATCATGCAAATAAATGGGCCACTGAAGAACTGTATTGAAAAGAGCATGCACCTGAGCTACATAATCCTAAAAGCAGGTGCTTTCTACATGAGAAAGAAAGGCATACCTCAGGGATGGTAAAAAGCTATGGTTCTCAAAGTCCAGTTCCTGGACCAGAGGCTGGGGATCAGCATCACCAGGAAACTGGTTAAACATGCACAGTCTTGGGCCCCACCTCAGTCCTACTGAGTCAGAAATGGGCTGGGACCAGCAAGCCATGCTTTCACAAGCCTTCCAGGACATTGCGCTGCACACTCAAGTTTGGGAATCACTAGTATAAGGAAAAGTAGTGACAGGAGAGGAATGAAAGGAAGGTGAAGGTGGCTGATGTTAGCAAGGGCAGTGAGCCCTGGTAAAAATGGGGGAGGGTATCATAAGTCCCTACAACGTGCACATGCAATCAGTGACACTTAAAGAAACAAAGATCTAGATGGAAGTGAACTCAAGAAGTATAGTAGACTAGATAGGAATTGGATGGCAAGCTGTGGGTCTAATCCTTCAAATCTGCTTTGGCCCACAGTCCCTTTAAACCTTGGGCTGAGTAGCCAACAGTGGGGCAGGCCCTGGGTCTTCTGGAAAATGGAGGGCTCACAGGATCTTATGCCCTTCAGATCAGACTTGTAACATCCTGAACTTTTGCTCCTCAGTATTTACACACACACTGACAGTGAAAGTAAGAGCATAGCATCTAGCAGGAACAGAGAGTGGGATATCCTTCTAACCATTTCTTTACAACGTATAGATGAGTGAGGTTTTTAAAAATCATTGGCTCCACCCAAGCTTGTGATGCCTGAATTCTTTCTTTCATTTTACCACCAAGTGTTCAACTAGTCTATGCTTTGGATACTTTAAAGGGAAAGGTGTTGCCTCTGGAGAGGGCCTTTTTTATTCTGTCTTTGGAGAGCTATAGGTATGAGAACACACTTACATATATAGAACCAGGATCTATCTTCCTGTTGTGAGGTTCAACAAAATACCAGAATTGGAGACATTTGTCATTTCTTTCACTACCTGTTACTCAATCTTTTCTCATTCAGGAGAATTCCTCTCCTAGGAAAGCCACACACTGTTCCATCTGTTTGATAAATTGGACAAGGGCATATGATCTGAATTTGGCCAACTGCATGTCCCACCCCAAGACTTTGATTTTGGAGCAAATGATATGAATAAGAAGTGACAGTGTTGAATTCATTTATTGGAATGGCAGAAAAGCAGCAGCCTGTAGGATCTGGAAGAGGGAGGATCTGGAAGAGGGAGGGTGTCCAGTGGCAGTGGGAGTGATGGTGCCAGGAGTGACATCCAGACCAGATGGTTCTCACGGTGTGACAGTGTCTATGGCTTCTTCCACTTCCTTTGATTCCTGTCTGTTTTCTGGTTCTTTAGTCTTCCCTCAATAGATTCTGTAAGTTACCAGATATGTTTTAAATACGTTCATTTCCTGCCCAGGTTAGCCAGAATTCATTTCTATTTCTTGCACCCAAAGCCCTTGACTAATCAATGGAAGGTTATGGAAGTCAAGAGAGTGCAAGAAATAATAAGTTTGACATTAAAGATGTTGAATGTGACAGAGAGCTATCTAAGTAAAAGTGGTTCATGTGCAGTTGGAAAAGTGGATGAAGTCCATGAGGAGGTTGGCATTTCATAGCCATCTCAGGTTTAAAGTCCTAGAGCCTGAAAGACGTATTCACAGAAGAAGATGAACCCTATATGGAAACTGTTCTTTGCCTCCCATCACACATCTCTCTTGAAAGGGTATTCCTAATTTCTTTTGGTAATTGATTCTTGTCCATACTTAGCTATGAGCTTTGGAAGGCTGACTTCTTACCAGTTCTAGAGATAGATATCACTGGCTTAAGTCAATCAATAGTAAATAGTTGGGCATAAAATCTGATCAAAGATAATGAGATTTGTGCAGATTTTTCAAGAACTCCTAAGGATGTGATCTGAGGATATAAAGTCTAGTATGGCCAGAGCCATGTGTAGACATGAGAGAGGACCCACACTGCCCAAAGGCTCCGGGGTGGTGTCTGAGGGAGAAGCAACAGCTAGAATGCACAGCAGTGAGATGGAGAGGAAACAGGGAACATCAAACTGTAACTGAAGCCAAAAACAAAACAAAACAAAAAACCCTCAAATTTTCAGTTACATCAGCTAGCAAATCCCCTTTATTATAAAATCCAAATCAAGTTGTGTTTTTAACACTAGTAATATAAATTATTTTAACCATTATAACCTTTCTCCTCAACTGACATCCTTCCCACCTCCCACACTGATTAAATTTATTGTTTATAATATGAGTGAATTGGGTTATATCAGAATATACAAACTGATGGCCTGTGGGTTGAATCTGACCATAGAATTTTTATTTATTTGTCTGGCTGAGAGAGGGTTCCTTTTTAAAAAGTATTACCAGTATACAAATTTGGGAGGTCTTCCATTAAAATACATATATTTTGATTTCTTTTGAAGACTTGGAAGATCTGACAATACTGAACCAGAATTCCAAAATGGCAAAGATCATCTTGAGCTGAGTAAGTTGCTCTTCACTTTTAACAGGCATACCCTTTCCATTTGTCACTGTCCCTGCCATTTTCTTTTCTTTTTTTTTTTTTAAAGATTTTTATTTATTTATTTGAGAGAGAGAGAATGAGATAGCATGAGGGGGGGGGAGGGTCAGAGAGAGAGGCAGACTCCCTGCTGAGCAGGGAGCCCGATGTGGGACTCGATCCCAGGACTCCAGGATCATGACCTGAGCCGAAGGCAGTCGCTTAACCAACTGAGCCACCCAGGCGCCCTGTCCCTGCCATTTTCTATTGCCTCACATTAAGTCAAATTCTGTCAGATCTATTACCCTCCTCTGGAAGGATTTGTGTTTGCAATACTTTATGGTCTCTTAAATTATTTCATTTAAGTAAAAAGCAAACAAAGAAATGCAAACATAATGCAGGGAAACTGCTAATCTTGGAATAAGAACTAACATGCTTGAAAGCCTAATCATACTCTGTATATCAGGCTTACAGGAATTTATTTGGGGCAGAACATGATTTGATTACGAAAACACCCAAAGCTCTGATAATAGGCATTTTACTTTATGGCTAAGCAGGTTTCCTCATTTGTCATCTGGTGTAAAAATACTTTAGTAGTTTAAGAGCAGCTAATTGTATAAGATTCAATATCATGAGCTTTAAAACCAGATAGACCTGAATTTAAGTCCCAGGTCTGCTCCTTGTTTGCTGTGATAATAGTACCCATTACATATGGTTGTTATGTATATGAAGTGATAATATGTGCCAAACACAGCATGTGGCATATGGACATTTATTATGATAGACTGCTCTACTGCATGAGCTTATATTCTAATCGTGCATAATAGTTTTGATTGAGGATTCTCAACTTGTAAGGTATAAATAAGAAAAAATCTTATTCTTTCCAATTAGTACTATTATCACACTCCATTGACTGAACTACCCTCTTTTTAAATGGGCCTGACTCCCTTAATGACATTAAAGCCTTTTATCATTACGCTTTAGTCATTGCCAGTTATAAAAAGTCTCATTTTCAATATAAAGACTTGGGTCTATTCACTAAAAGTTTAATCTCATATTGGATCCAAAGCTTTCCCCAGGGAAGTGATTTGTAGCCCCTAGAGTTTATGATGGATAGAGAGAGTGATAGGTTTAATTCTAAAAGAGCTTTTACAATCCTGGCCTCTGGTGTATATACATATTCCTCCAGTTATTCAAGCAAACACTAACCTAGGTGTTGCTATGGAGGGATTTTGCAGATGTAATTAAGGTCCCAAATCAGTTGAGCTTAAATTAGGGAGATCTAGGTCTAGGGAAGACAGAGAGACAAATTCTGAGAGTGATTCCAGGTGTGAGAGATTCTCCATTGCTGGCATAGGAGACAGAGGGACCCACATGGCAAGGAACCCATGTAGCCTCTGGATGTGGAGAGCAGCCCTTGGCTGACAGCCAGCAAGAAAATGGGAACTTCAGTCCCCCAGCCACGAGGACCTGACTTCTGTAACAGCCTGAATGAGCTTGGAAACCCATGCTCCCCCAGAGCCCCCAGATAGAAATTCAGCCTGACCAACACCTAAACTCACTCCTAAACTCACTCCTCTTGATTTGAGACAGGAGGAAGGAGAGGAGAAAAGAGATATCCTTTTCACTGGTCATCACAGTTGATGTAGCTCACTGTCTACCATTGATGTAGACGGGAGTCTCCTCAAATCAGCCCTGATGATGAAGCAGCTATCTGGAGCCTGGAGAGTCTCAGCTACCTTTTCCACTGGAGCCTGACATACTTATAGCCTCAGGGACCTTTTGGTCCCATGCTGATTCCCTGATAAGCCTTCTGAACCTAGTTTCTTCTACCTTCTACAGCTTTGCTTCTGGAGGCTGTGACATGGGACAGATATACATTTAGTTCTAGATATACCTCAGTGCCTCTAGGTACAGGTAAACCTCTAGGTCCTTGCCCCTTCTCAGCCTGGCAAATCTCACCACCTGCAGCGTCTCAGAAAGCTTTTCTTCCTGTCTGGTAGGACAAGGCCATTCCGTAAGCTCTGCAGCTAAGCAGACATCCAACCAGGTAAACAAGCACCTTTCTCTCCTTGAAGTCATCTCCAAAACATCACAGGTGACTACCTCAGAGAGGAGAAACTGTGAGGACTCCTCTTCCTTCCTCCCTTGGGAGCAGAAGGGAGCAGGTAGCCTGTCCTCATGAGGAATACAAGACCCATGGGTCAGCTCTTCTCTCTCAGTGTCCTCATACCTGTCTTGTTGCTGAGTATGTGAAAGTCTGAGGCTAAGAAGGAGGCTTTCTTTTTCCTGAAACATGAAGAATTTAGAAACTGCATTATTTGCTAACCTTCAGGGACAGGAATGATGCTATCATTATTCTGTTACAAATGTAATGATGCATGTTAACATTTTTGAAAGGGTCTTGTTCATATGACCTAGAGCATAATAAAAAAACAGAACATGTATTTAATTTTGTATCTAGCTTGGAAGTATCATTTAATTTTATAAATATTAATTAAGAACCTTCTAGGCAGGGACACCTGGGTGGCTCAGTTTGTTAAGCATCCACCTCTTGATTTTGGCTCAGGTCATGATCTCAGGGTTGTGAGATGGAGCCCCAAGTCAGGCTCCATGCCCAGGATGGAGCCTGCTTAAGATTCTCTCTCTCCCTCTTCCTCTGCCTTTGTGTGCGCGCTCTCTCTCTCTCTAAAAAACAAACAAACAAGGCTTCTAGACATTAGGTTTTGGCCTAGAGAAGCTGTGTGTGTGTGTTTGTGTGTGTGTGTGTTTGTGTGTGTGTGTGTAAATGCATGTGCAAGTAATAAAGAGAATGAGAGAGAGAGAGAGGCAAAGAGGTAGCACTGAGACAGAGAGTAAGCTCCAGGAACAGATTATTAACCAACTCTAATGTCATAGTAAAGATACCCACAAGGAATTCACCGTCTCGAACAATACCATGCTAATGGGTAGGGGAAACCACTCTATTTAAAATAGGATTTGAATGAGGTCGTGAGTGCTTATTCTGGTAAAAAAATAAGCAGTTTCATTTAAAAATATACTTAAACATTTTAAGATTTATTTACTTTTTTTAAAGATTTTATTTATTTGACAGAGAAAGACATAAAAAGAGAGGGAACACAAGCAGGGGGAGTGGGACAGGAAGAAGCAGGCTTCCCACTGAGCAAGGAGCCCGATGCGGGGCTCCATCCCAGGACCCTGAGATCATGACCTGAGCAGAAGGCAGACCCTTAATGACTGAGCCACCCAGGCGCCCCACATTTTAAGATTTAAACATGTATATTCTTTCAAATACTTTCTTGGCATAATGAATCCATGTACTTAACCTAATGAATCCATGTACTTTTCTTTGTTTTTGAAAAGGCACAATACAACAAAACAAAAAGTGAATAAACAAACACCAACTTTTGATCAAGTCAGAGGTCTCTGATCTCCCGAGAAGTGGAATCTCACTGAGAAGAGACCATTACTCTGTACCCTTGGATGTCAGAGCAGTTTTGAAAAATCTGAGTTTTCAAATTAGAAAGATGAACTGCAGGGATGCCTTTTACTCTTTTTGAACATGAAATTTAAACTTTATAATATTTGTTATTAAAATATAAAAAGCGAAATCTTTATTCTGTGGGTCTGCAAAAACAACTTTTGAAGTAGGATGTTATCTATCAACATACTTATTAGAGGCATTTTTTTCCCTACAGTTTTGGAGAGAGCCTAAAAACCAATGCCAGTATGGTTTAGATATTCATAATTGTTTACACATGTTTCAATAACAAAATATATTTGGGGGGTTGGTGCTTTATTTTTAGGATTTAGGACAGCTGGAAATTATTATTATTATGGTTAAAAGTGTTTTTACTGGATAATGGTGTTAAAAAGAATATAATCTTTCAGATGGCTTCCTTCTAACATGGAACACATATTATTTTATTAAGTTGAGTTAAATATGGATTGGCTATTGTCTGGTCAGTTACACATGATGGTGTCTAAGGAAATAGGTTCTCAGAGAAAGCATCAAGTAGAACATGACTGTGGTTTATTGTTATTGATATCATTGTTATACAGAAAAACTTTAGTACTCCTTCTAAGGGCTAGGTAGTTAAAATTCCACATATTGCAGGGACAGATTCTAATTAAATATTTAAGAAATGGGACATTGTTTCCAATCATGATACAATGTACCAAATACCTTGGAGATGTGTAAAAATTCTTTTGATATTTGCCAATCTAGGAAAAAAGAGTGATTAATAAGGGAATCTGTGGCTCCCAGAACCTGGAGTGTTTCTTGTAAGGAGCCAGACTACATTAAGAGCCAAGAGGAAGCAAAGTTCAAAGGAAATTCATCTAATATTTGTGCTCTGGTTATGAAAGGGGTGAGAGGCTGTTCATCAGCAGCATGTGGCCAGTTGGCAAGGAGGGCTGTGGGCCAGGCAAAGGGGTTGGTGTGATCACAGACAGACTTAGCATGGGAAAGAGGATGCCAGAGAGTCCTAGGCAATGCTTGCTATTTTGGGGGCTTTCCATGAATCATTTTTTCATTCTGTGCCAGTGTTGACGTAGACAAATGTATTTGTTGATTGGCTATCGAAGATTTGCAGATTACCAGAGTAAGTCTCATCTTTGGGGACATCACTCTCAAGGAGGGTTTTCTTTTTCTTTTTCTTTTCTTTTATTATTTTTAAAAAAGATTTTATTTATTTATTTGACAGAGAGAGCAGGAACACAAGCAGGGGGAGTGGGAGAGGGAGAAGCAGGCTTCCCACTGAGCAGAGAGCCTGATGCGGGGCTCGATCCCAGGACCCTGGGATCGTGACCTGAGCTGAAGGCAGATGCTTAATGACTGAGCCACCCAGGCGCCCCAGGATTTTCTTTTTAATAATGATTTACAACTACCTCTAAATATAATGCCTATTTTCCATCAAAAATTTTTATTTATAGTTTTTATATTTTGTTATACCAAGAAGATGCCACTAAGACTTAAGAAATAAGGGTATGAAATAGAGTGCATGTTCTAAAGAAGAAACAGAGATCTATTTTTAGTCAAGCAGAGTGGTCAGCAAATTTGTAATTGATCATTCATTTAATACATTTAGAAATAGCAAGTTTGCATTGGAGACTTAAGGATATGGAGCTGGCTCAAGATCTCAGGAAACATGTCAAGGTCTGGATTCCAAAAGTTCTTTTACATAAAGTACAACTACTAACTGTCCAAAGGTTTGATAACCAGCCCATAGGTTCTCATCCTCACTTTGCCACTGATTGGCAATGAACCTTGGTAAATTATTAAGGATAGATCTTGGCAAGTTATTGAAGCTTATCCATATGCAGAATGAGGGGTAGAATAGCCAAGATCTTCCCAACTCTGAAGTTTAGTGTGACATTGGAATACACGATTCACAAATGACTTTAAAATAAATATATCTGCTGCCCACAGAGCTATTGGTCAATCCCGCCACTGGAGACATACCTGGCTACTCCCCCCTCCTCTACTGGCATCTCCCCATTAAAGGCCTGGGCCACTGGAGCCCTTCTCCCACACAGAATCATGGCAGAGTCCCCTGGCATACTTATCCCATCCTCAGGACCCTTCTAACTGTATTAAACATCACATGTTAGGAGGATTTTGGATGTTTCCTGTAACCTAACCTCACTTGTAAATTTTCTTCTATAGAAAAAAATAAATAACTACAAGTTCTAAATAACAACCTACAAATAAACTTTTGGGGCCAAAGTCTTTTGGAAACCATATACTTATTTCAGCATCTAGTTTCAGGGTGGGATGCAGTGACTAAGAGCAGAGCTTGTAAGGAGCAGAGCCTGCTGCTAGTAGGTAGCAGAGCTCTGGAACCAGGCTGCCCGGGTTCCCCAACGGGCTCTATCTACTTCTTTTATGAGTAGGCAGGCGTGTCTCTAGCGGTGGGATTGACCAGTAGCTCTGTGGGCAGCTTATGTGACTGTGGGCATGTTCTCTGTAACTCCAGTTCTCCATCTGCAAAATCACTGGGCGTTATCAAAGTATTTGCTTTGTCAGTGTTTGGTTTGGTTTTGAGAACTGAGTGAATGAATGTAAAGCTAGAATAGAACCCGGCACATGGTAAGCCCTGAAAAAATGTTAGATACTATGCATTTTAAATAGTCTCAAAAGTGTCAAATGTCTCATCTGTGAAGATGTATTAGCATTTGGGAAAAACCCAAATGTCATTTGGAACAAATTCTGATTTTAAACAAGTGGGGGGAGGTTAGCTGTTTGGGTTTGAATTGTGATGTGAATGTATAGAATGGGACACATTTTCTCATTTAAGTCATTATCAGGTATGAATATGTTTATATTGTCTTTTGAAGTGATGGCTTTCAAAAGTGATGGTACTTTTTGAAAAGAGATTATGCACACAAAAAAATTAAATTACATTATAGTTATACCTTCCGTCTGATGTTACATAGGTATCTTTGTCCTTTGCTGCTCATTTATAAAAATGGCAAAGGGAACACTGATCTCCTTACCTTTAATGGAATCTACCAGATAATATCTGTGAAAGGGTGTCCCTGTGCTTGGCAAAGAAATACTTCCTCTCTCTTTGTGAAATAACTCTAATTCTCGGTCTCTCAATGAGACTGCCCATATGAGGTCAAGGGGTCATACATACAAAATTAGTTGTGCAACTATTGAAATTAAAACACATTTAGGACAAACTTCACACTTAAATCTGGAAGTTTCATTTATTACATTTACTGTAAAATTTATTGTATAATTTAGCAGAGGTGGTTGTTCTGCAAAGCCCTTCATGTTCCTGTATCTTATTAAATCTAACCTTAAATATAAGCAATTTAAAAATCTCCAATTCAGTTTGGTCGACCTCGGTTTTGTTTTTTTTTAAAGCTTATCTTAAGCTTTCCTCTTATACCAACCTGAAGGCATTTTATTTATCTATTTATATTTTGCAAACATGTATATTCCAAACTCCAACAATATTAACTCAGTTTTTCCTTAAAACCACTCTATGGGATCAATACTATTACATCCCTATCTGAGGGATGAGAAACCTGCCCAAGTTCTCCAACGTGTAAGTGGTAAACTATGACTCAAAATCAGACTGTACAAATAATATTTTGATCAAAGTATTTAAGAAAGGTTATTCCACTTAAAGAAAAAATTTCCCTTCCTGGTTTTTCTTAAACCTGTGAAATCAGGGCCTCTTAACTCTAGCAGTAATTTAAATTTAAAATAACCTATGAGGTCTGGAAAAATAATTCTCAAGCCTTTGGGGTGGGGATGGGGCAGACGAGGTAGAAACACAGGAATATCAGTGAAAGTCTGTCCCCCATTGCTGAAGAATGAGATCCTAAAGAGTTGGGGGGGCCACTGGGGTGGAGAGACCGTGTCTGCTTTGAAGAATGAGGTCATGTTCAATGTTTTAAACTCATTAGTCCTGCCTAAAAAAAGGATGTGGATGAAAAAGGAAAAAAAAAAAAGACAAATTAGCATCATTTTCAAAAGAAGTTAAATATGCCAGGCAGTAAAGTGTCCTAATTCTGCCTTCGGGGAACGTATGTCAAACCAACTTGCAGTTCTGCAATTGGTGAAACCGTCTGCAAGGAATACCCCATCCCTCATTCCTGTTCGTACAACACACACCTATTGAAGGAAATGTTACAGTTGGTCAGATGCATGTGGAAATTTTCTCAGCATTACCTAATTCAGCCATTGGGCCAAGCTTTCTTTGAACAAAAAACGATTTGTGATAGCCTGATGAAAGAAAGCACATCAATGGCTTTGACTAATGAGGACAATATAAACAGTCCAAACGACACAGTATTCGCTTTCCCTGTGTTTCCAGGACCACCATTACCTACAACTCATAACCACTTTCTCTGAGCCTGTAAAAAGAAAACAATGGCCAGGGGTCTCATCGTGGATGTTTATTTCCAAGGCAATGTTCGATCTGCTGGCATTTTGCTTTGAGAACCATAATAACTGCTGATTCTCTGGGCTAACAGAGATCATCGAAAAACCACACATAATCCCCAAATGGTACATTGTTATAGAGATACTAATTTTTTTTTACTATGAAAACAATAAATGAAATAACATATATAAACACTTAGGAGAGTTTCTTGGACAAAGTAGGTGCTCAATAAAATGAATTATAATCATGTGTATTTATGCCAGAAGTGAAACCGTCCTTATTCTGCTTGTTGCTGCTAGTGATATTCGGCATCAGATTGTGAGTTACTAGGATAGGAACTTTTTATCCGAGATTTTTCCTAAGTTTGAAATTGTATGTGGCATTGTGTATGCTTGTGTATTATTACTTGGAACAAGGGGTAAAAACTTTCATCAGATATGCAAAAGGGTACTTTGCTTCCTCCAAAACGTTAAAGGCCACCGACCCACAGGAATCGTTTTGCTTTAACTTGTCTTATACAGAGCCCAAATCTGTTGTTTGACGAAGCCACAGATGCTTTTTTAAACATGAGTCATGTTCTAGGCTTGGTTTAGAAGGGGGAGGAGAACGTATAAAATGCCTAATTCAGCTCCCACGCTCTCTCCCCTCTCTTACCACCATCCTCACTATCCTGCTGTGTACCTTTGCACCTGAAAAATGGGGAAGACGTGGAGAAAGAGAGATACAAGATCTAGGGGCCGTTTGGAGCAATTGAAGCCCACAAAGAAGCAGGTATCAGCAATTGGAGTTATCAAAAAGAAACCCCATTTATCTGCTTCCCTGTTCGCCACAGTTTCCCTCAAAGTTTCAAATGTCACATTTGAAATCTGGTTACTCTAACAGAATATTTTATTTAAAGACCTGTCAGGGTTCTTTTCTATTTCCCTGTACAGTTCACGAATCAGAGGACTAATTCTTAGGATGCCAAAACAGAAACTTCAAACAAAAATGAGTGGACATATACAGCAGAAGGCTGTACTCAGAAACTTCTGGATGCTGAAGCCAGGAAGGTCTCATTCTCTTCCACATTGTGTTGGTGTCGCTGCACTCATGGTAGTAAAAGTTTGTTTCTTCTTGTAAAGGGAGCAGATGTGACTTGGAGAAACATGGAGAACAGATGTGCCGAACACAAGTTTTTATTTAAATGGTAATTTATCTGACCGTAAGTTACATTAACTCATGAAGTGAGTGTTTAACATAGCTTTTTTCACCAGCTCAGAAAGATAATTTATATAAGCACTAAAACAGATCATGAACTAAAGAACACACCCCTCTCATCTTCGCTGGCTTTTTAAGAAAACAATGCGAAATAAAAATTCCCAAGCCTCAGATGTATGTGAATGCTTACTGGTCACTGAGGAGGTCACTGCCATCAAAATGTCTGGGTGTGCAAACTGCTCATGGAAATGACATTTCACTTCCCTTTCTGCTACAAAGGCTCTTGAAGAATGCTGGTAAAGCTGTGCTCAGTCCCTGCACACAGAACCTGAAACACCTGCAAAGGGCTAAGTGTTTAAGTCAAGAGCAATCGACAAGACTTGAAAGAATGCCTACAGCCTGGGTCATTGATAATGATATGGATGTCTTTGCTATACATTCTTCAGAGTAAAGTAGAAGAGTAGGGCCAAATTCTCTATTATGCACAATGGGAACCGTGCCTACAGCACACAGTACTAATTTTAGGAGCCCAAGAAAATGCTTGAATTTCCTTTATAATTAGAAGAAGAAAACTGAACTCTTCAAAGTGTGTATGTGAGTACATGCACATATAATATATATTCATCTTTATACTGACACAGTTGCAAAATATGATTTTAAGTATTTCTTTCATGAAAGAAGGGGTCCACAGAGGCCAAAGTGCCTGGGACTCATGAACATCTGGAATGCAACCATGTGGATCAGCCCAGGTCACCCACTCTCCCTTCTAATTCCTAACCAGTGCTTCCTGTCCCAATTCCTTTACAATTCCAGCATCCTCGCTATTATTAGTTCCTACTTCTTTTGCTGTTCTCTTTCTTCCTTCTTTTTCTCCTTCCCTATATACCTGCAGGTAAGCACTAGAGGTACATCTTGATAAAAAGAGTTTACATGAGGTGATGATGATGATGATGATGGTAATTGAACACTGATTGAGCACTTGATCATACACTAGGTTCATGATGAAACTTTGCATTTATCTTCTAGCTGAATCCTTAAAACAATTTGAGAGACAGGTTCTATCACTAGTTCTATTCTTAAAGACAAACTGAGGTTTAGAGAGCGTATATACCTTGCACTAGGAGACACAGCAAATTAGACCAGTTAGAAGCAGAGCCAGGACTGAAACCCAGGCTTCCCTGATAGCAATTATGGGCATGATCCTTGGAGTCCATGGCTTTTAACCATGGGGTTAGGAAAGTGGGCTGACATAATTTGCTAAGATGCAAATTTTGCTCTAATAAAATTATCTTGACAGAGCAAACTGACTTTCATCCTGTTCATAGTGCCAGAGAAAATTCTGACATTTACAGTGGAGACATTCTCTTCTACATGTGTGAGGACTGAATGCAGTGTTCAATCACAGCATTCTGGAACCTATTAATTTCCACTCATTAAAGTCAGAGAGATATCATAATAAATCACTGAAGGTGGAAACTGACACATGAAGAACCTGTTCTTAATACCTTTGAGACATACACCCAAAATATAAAACCCTTAAAATTAATATAAATATATGTTAATTAATACAAATAGAAATAAATAGAAATAAGTACATAAATTTATAAATGAATATAAAAATGTAAAAGAGCCCAAGACTTAATTTTCTCTTAGAAGGGAGTGGATGAAGTAGATAATAAAAACCACCTGTATTATTGTATCTGTTTGTTGTGAGGATTAAATAAGAGTATGAAAGTAAGGTCCTTTCACACCGATGAATATGATGAAAGTATCATCAAATTGCCAATTCCACAGTACATTCTTCTCACTATTATAAAGTGAACATGTGAACAAAGGGTTTTATAAGTTTTGAAAAAATATATTGTAGATGTTTTTAATAGAAACAATAAGGTAGTGAGTTGTGTTAAATAATGAAAAGGATCAACTGGAAATTGCTAATGTGTAATCAAGCATAATATTTATTTATTATTAGTATTAGTATTTTTAAAGATTTTATTTACTTATTTGACAGAAAGTGAGAGAGCACAAGCAGGGGGAGCAGCAGAGGAAGGGGGAGCGGCAGAGGGAGAGGGAGAAGCAGGCTCCCCGCTGAGCAGGGAGCCCGATGCGGGGCTCGATCCCAGGACCCAGGGACCATGACCTGAGCTGAAGGCAGATGCCTAACCGACTGAGCCACCCAAGCGCCCCATCAAGCATAAAATTTTAAAAAGCCTGAGCATTGGAAAACATTTTAACAATTAGTAAAAATAGTAGTTTAGCTAAGTAGAATTCCAATATGTAAAATATTAAACCTGATTAAATATTGGGACCAAGAAAGATAGCCAGATACTAGGATATATATGATATCTAGTAAAATATTAGATGTTAGCTCTAAAACTTTTCCTTCCAATAGATACACTATGGAAGGGAAGACTCTGATTCCATAACATTCCTCATCAAAATAAGGATTATGAAGACCTCAGAATTTTGCAGTAATTCTAGAACATTATAAAAATTATCACTGTACATGACCATGAAAACAAATTCTAATTAACTAAATCTTAACAGGTTAAACACTGGCTAAATGAATTTCCTAAACAGGTTAATAAGATTATAAGTGTAATAAGAGTTTCAGATTCTACAGTCCAGATGATTAAGGGGATCAATTTGAAGTCTGTCAGACCTGTATTCAAATAACACCTTTGCTACTAATTACGTATGTTTTAAAGCTTTACTTTCTCCATAAGTTAAGGGCGGGGACAGTTATCACCTATGTTTAAAGTTGCGAAGAACACTAAATAAGATAAAAAGGTAAAGGTCTTAGTATCGTGTCTGGCATATAATAAAAGTTCTACAAATGTTGCACTGTATCTCCTACAGTATATGACACGTTTGTAAGAGCAAAGTGTATAGCAGATAATTAATAAACAGCTGTTAGCTGGGAGCCTTTCACGACAACACAGGCTTTATTGTTGAAAAATTGAATCACATTCTCCCAGTGTACTGGGGTAGGCAAGGTAACCAAAAAAATCACTAAAATGAGTATTTAATAGATATTATAACTTTGGAAATGAACAAAGGTTTTTTAAAGTAGTCATCGATAAATGCTCTTCTATTCTTTTACTGTGGGTGTTTGCTAAAATATTAGACAATTATCCCATGAATTGTTTTGTAATCTTTGTGTTGAGAAACAGTACAAAAATAAATGGGAAAATTATAAAGCATTTCCAAATGCTATAACTGGAGTCATTTACACATCACTTAATAGCTCTGCATATAGATCACTAATTTTTTTTAATAAGGCAGCAAATGTCAGTTTTAAATCTATAGCTAAATGCTGGACAAAACTTTTTTTAAAAATGGGTTTTTTTCCTTTCCTTGGTATTTTCCTTTTATTAATTGTAATTTATTTTAAAATGAAGGCTGTTTCTAACAAATGGATCCCTGAAATGTAGTCTCCTACGCTTCTGCTATATGACCTCTCTGTAGATTTTATTTATGGCCCTATTCTGGCACAACACTTTGGGGGCAAAATGTTTATGAGACCATAGATCATTTATACAAATCAATTTCTATGGATGCTATATTGTTATCCATGTCAAAACTTTTTGATTTGGAAAGAGATATTAAAAGAAATATTCCCCCATATGTGTTTTAACTTCCTTAGAACATAAATATATTTTATTAATTCTGAAGCATGACATATTCCAACCATAATAACAGTTTATTACTTTCTAAATCTTTCTTCCTAACAGCAAAACATTATGCTATTTATGGGTAAATCAAAATGAAATAACAGTCTAGGTATGTTATATCACTTTTTATGTTTCATTAAGAATCATGTTTTTTATAATTGAATGCATATTTCTGATTATAATTACATTAGACAGAAAAGATGGCAAATTAATGAGAAGAATGAAGAGCTGTCATGGTAGTATCACTGGCCATAGAAATGATTAAAAACACAAGGATGAGAAAAGAGAAGAGTGATTCTTCAACATTCAACATTGAAGGATTACCTCTAACCTATTCATACTTTGAGTAAATCCACAACAGATTTACTAGATTTACTAGTGGAAAGTACAAAAGCAGGCCTGTTATTGGTATATATCAGTGGTTCTCGACTGGGGTCAGTGTTGCCCCCCATCTGACATTTGGCAACGTCTGGAGACATTTTTTGTTGTCACAGTTTGGAAAGGGTATACTTTTGGAATATACTGGATGGAGGCCAGGGATGCTGCTGAATAGTCTATAGTGCACAGCATAGTTTCCTAAAACAAAAAATTATCCAGCCCTCGTATTGATAATGCTGAGGTTGAAAAGCCTCGGTCCAGATCTAGTTATCTTCTATCAGTCAAATAAATTAATCCTTTCTCCCTCACTGGTAATAACCCAAGTAAGAGTTGCCTCTGTGGTAACCATATACAAATTCCAACTGGCAATATAATTAGAAACAGACACCAAACTCAGATAGTTAATTATGGCTAAGTAGGTATTTAACAATATTTCATCATATAAATGATACAAAATGTCAATTAACAAATTAATTAAATTATCTTATTATTCACCAAAATGTCAAAATAATTGATTTTTTGACTGGTATGCCTTATATTTGTTTTCCCTTCACTGATAGTCTTTTGGTGAAATGATCAAATGAATAGCTGATGACCAGAAGGTGAGAGAATGGGAGAAGGAGAAATTAGGAGGCTTGATTAACCACAAATTGAATACTCTTTTTTGGTTATTTTAATGTAGATTGCCTTTTAGGTTTGTTTAAAATTTAACAATGGAGTCCATTAGGACAAAATCTACTTTATAATATAAGGAAGAAATGTAATTTTTCCCTTTAACGAACAAATAAACTATAATTAAAGTTTAATTCATTTCCTTTGGTTTGCCACATACACACTTTAGGGGTTCAAATAGAATGGTCTACCATTTAATATGCAATGGTTTGACTCTGGACGTCAACATAAGAATATAGTAAAGTCCTATGGTTGTTGATAAAATAGAAAAAGAACAATTTAGAAGACCAAACGTTTGTGAGTCTCATAATGTATATCTGTTTAGCTATGAATTTGGAAACTCTGAAATAGCTGAGAATTGATAGGAGTTCTGAAATTGTATCTCTTGCTCTTTGTATTCTGAACTTCATGATGGTATCAGCTTGCAGTGAAAGCCAAAGACTCTAATGAGATTAAGCATAAACAAGAAATAAGGGAAAGGTCTCTGGATTAGAACTGTCACTAGAGCCTAGGGTGAGAAAAATCCTACCTCTATTATTGACTTCTCCCAGTTCCTGAGGCCACTCATGCCTCATTAAGTATCTAAATCAATCATTATTATTCATTCATTATCTCTTCAGTCATTTGACAGTTTGTAAAGGAAGGCTAAAAAAATATTAGTGCTTATTACACACTTCTCCATGTTATAAAATATAGTACTGCTGTGGGACCACACATAAACTTTAAATTAAAACCTTCTGGAAAGAATTCTTATAAATGACTGAAATACTTTTCTGCAATCATCTATAGGATATATCCCACAAGAATTTTCTAATATTTTTCTTCATAGTATAGTAACAAATTCCTAATATAATCCATTGTCTAAGGTAATTGCATGGTAATTAACTTATTTCTGATGAATGTAGTATTTGAGAAGAGAAGCATGTCTTGGAAGATAATACATACTTCTCTACTAATGTTTTTCTCTTATATTATTGAAGTATAATTTATATTCAGTATATATAATTTATATATATAGCAAAATACATTTATATGTATTTTATATACAATAAGTTGCACAAATCTTAAGTGCATAGTTAATTGAATGTTTCACATATCTATACACCACCTGGTTATGGATGTAACCACCACCCAGATTGGGAAGCATATATGGAGAAGAGTGATCAGGCCAAGTTAGCAGAAGCATAAATACACTCTGACAAATAATGGGGAGAGGGGGAGAGAATACTTATCTGGCCATTACATTTTCATCCTACTCACTGAGACTCAGTCAGCTACTTCTCTCTCTTACTAATCCTCTGTGCTTCAATGCTCCCAATAAGTTATCAGTCACTGAAACACGACATATTCGCAATTATGCTTTCTGACTGAATAGGAGATATGCTAACATCAATTACTACTTCCCCAGAAGCACTTATAGTGAGGGTGCATGATGTGAGGAAATGTAGAAGGTTATACCTGGAATCCTAACAAAGGGAAGAAATGGAGGAAAGAACCACCAAATAAGACAAAGTCTCTGGGTCACATTCACCCTCCAAGATCAACAGGGCTACAAAGTGGTATGTGGTGGTCACAAGAGAAACTACGGCCTTTAGGAATGATTAAGATACAAGAAGTGCAGGAAAAATAAATCTACTCAAGCAAATGTAATTTCATTCATCTGGTATCCCTTCCATGAAATAGCTTCGTAAATTTTTCTCTAATTCTTTAAAATAAACTCCACTGAACCTCGTTTAAAATTTCAGAGTAGATTCAGGTACAAATCCAAGAAACACAGCACAATTTAACATGGAAATATAAACTCAAGTGTAAAATCAATTTTATAACTCAGTGTGATCACTCAGACATTTTTTTCAATATTAAGCACAAAAAGTCCACTGAGCACAGGAAGTGTAGGGAGCAGCCACCACACTACAAAGAAAAACACTCACAAGGTAACTCACATAACTGCCTGGGACTCCTTCTCTTTGGAAATGAGACCACACTTTGGATTTGCAAGCATACATGTTTTTCCTAACAATTTTCATTTGGCATTTTTCACCTGGGTTAACAGATCACTCCCAATTCAACCCGAGTGCAAATGTAGAATTCACTTACCTGCACAAAACCACATGCTGTGAAGTCTTCAAACAAGGGCAGACTTGGACGGTCTTCTCTGTAGATGGTGAGTTTATACGTGCTCAGGGTCTCCCCCTGTGCTGGAGATTCATCCACCACCAGCATTGAGATTTTGTTCATTCCCAAACCCAGAGGGTAGTTGGCAAAGCTAGAAAGAGAGAGAGAGAGATTTATTCATATGTCCATACGAATAAATAAATATTGATATATGATGGATTCATACATCAATATTTATTTAATGCCTATAATTTGTACACAAAAGAAGATAAGGTCTATACAACTTCATAAGAAACTTAAAATATGAAAAAAAACTTAATTATGTATTTGGTATGCCAACAATTATCTTGCAGAGCAAGTCATGTCCTCTAGCAATCACCAGGAAGGAAACTAATATTTATTAACCACTTCTCAGGATCATACATTATCTCATTTAATATATCAACTCTATGCCTAAAGTCCCATGGTAGAGTCAGGGCTGGTGTCCAGGTTGGTCTGACTTGAATTCTCTTTTCTTTCTACTAGACTCTCCTAGCTCTCAGGGATGCCAAATGCATTTCCTTCCCCACAGCACGGGAACATGAGTATTTTCCTTGCCATGAACATGGTATGTAATACAGTTCTATCTTCTGTTCAAAATTATAAACAAAAGAGTTGGTGACTCTCAAAAGAGTTAATAGAAAAAAAAATCCCATGAGACTAGGAATATTAGTGTTAGTATGTCCATAAATTGTCACCAAAATATTTGTTCAACCCCTGAATATTCAAAATCTTGAGGAGCTGGGAAATGGTAGAAGGAAGCTACCCTTAATGAGTCTCTTTAATATTTCAAATCACAAGATCCTCTCTTGTCACAACGCTGTGACAAAGATTAGATGCAAACATTGCTAACAAAGTATCCAAAATCTATAAAGAACTTATCAAACTCAACACCCAAAAACTAAATAATCCAGTTAAGAAATGGGCAGAAGACAAGAACAGTCGTTTTTCCAAAGAAGACATACAGATGGCTAACAGACACATGAAAAGATGCTCAACATCACTCATCATCAGTGAAATACAAATCAAAACCACAATGAGATACACCTCATACCTGTCAGAATGGCTAAAATTAACATAGGAAACAACAGATGTTGGCAAGGATGTGGAGAAAGGGGAACCTCTTACACTGTTGGTGGGAAGGCAAACTGGTGCAGCCACTGTGGAAAACAGTATGGAGGTTCCTCAGAAAGTTAAAAAAATAGAACTACTCTATGATCCAGCAATTGCACTAGTAGGTATTTACCCAAAGGATACAAAAATGCTGATTTGAAGGGATACATGCACCCCAAAGTTTACAGCAGCACTATCCACAATAGTCAAAATATGGAAAGAGCCCAAATGTCCATCGACTGATAAATGGATAAAGAAGATGTGGTATATACATAATGGAATATTACTCAACCATCAAAAGAATGAAATCTTGCCATTTGCAACAACGTGGATGGAGCTAGAGTGTATTCTGCTAAGTGAAATAAGTCAAGAAAGAAAATACTATATGATTTCACTCATATGTGGAATTTAAGAAACAAAACAAATGAACATAGAGGAAGGAAAAAAGGAGAGGGAAGGAAACCATGAGACTCTTAACTATAGATAAGAAACTGGGGATGGAGGGAGATGGGTGGGGGATGGGCTAAACAGTGGGGATTAAGGAGGGCACTTGTGATGAGCACTGGGTGTTATTATATGTAAGTGATGAATCACTAAATTCTGCACCTGAAACCAATTTTACCATATATGTGAACTAACTTGAATTTAAATAAAAACTTGAAATTGAAGATTGTTAACAGATCAGTAGAGCACTGATATGTCCTTTTTTTACCACATGACACCTGAAAAGTGGAAGGAAAGAAAAAATTTTTACCACATGACACCCTGGCAATCTCTCCAACTAATCTGACACTTCAGCTTTTCTCAACCTTCAAATGTTGCTTCAAATATTTGCTTCCCACTATGATGTCTCCACTCAGCCCTGGTCAACATCCCCGTACCTTGGTCCTGCCCGATCATGCAGGTACACCTTGCACTGACACTTAGAAGTCTCCGCTCCAATTGTCACTGTGACCACATCAAATGGGACTTCAGAGTAATAATCTTTGATCTTTGGGTTAAATTCAGGATTTAGCTCCAAATGTGGATGTGTGAGGATCTGCTTGATATAACATTGTGTGTCATCTGTTAAAATAAAACAACAATGGCAAAGAAAAGACAACTGTGAAATGGATAGATGTTTAAAAAGCATATATGATTAAGGTTGTTGTTTTTTTTTTTTAATCCTTTGAACAACCTTCATAATCATTGCTGATTTTCCACTTGGCACTCTGGTTATATTTGATTTGTGGCTTCAGCTGGATTTTCTATTTGTCAAATTTTGTAGAGCTTGCCTTATATAACAGCTGTTGACTTTAGTTGGCATTATATAGATGATAGTTTTTGCTCAGCCCTTAAAAGTTCAAAGGCGGTGAGAAGGTGGGAAAATGTCTCACCAGTGGATTGATAACATTTTCGTGGCATTTATTGCATCTATCAAGCAACTGGTAAATGGGGGTGATGACTCTGTGAAGTGGGAACAGAAGGGCACCAGCAGGGAATAAGGAAAATTTCTTAATAGGGAACGTCATTAAACTGCCATTGAATTGATATAGTAGCTTACAGGCAGTAGGGTGAAGAACGTAAAATCCAGTATTTTACCAAACACTCAGATACAAAAACAGCAGCAGGACATTCTGAGACCCCCCTCCCTGCCCTGGTCACCCCAACCCAAGAAAGTGCCCTAAAGTATGAGAAAGAAATGTTATACTCTCCTCAATCCTGCTGTAGAACTCAGCATATTACTTCATACCATTGATTCTAAGCCATTTTAAAAATGTATTTCTAGGTGGTAGCCCAATTTTTACAGAAGTATCTTGATGAGAAAAAGAAAAATGCATTTATAGGCATATATACCAGCTACTACTAAATTATATTGATTACATATTTGGAATAATCACATTACTCAAAAGAAGCTTAGTAAATGTTTTTCAAAGAAATATTAGTATTTTGTTCCATAAATACTTTTCAGTAGTTAACAAAATTCCAGTGGATTCTATGGAAATCTGTAAAATGAAAGTATCCTTCTATTGCCTTTAAATAAAATGTTAAATGATGTTTAACAACATGGCAACAAAACAGATAACGCAGAATTTGCTGCCGGAAGCTATACACTGAACTTAAAGAAGGTCGATGATCCTCTGAATCATGTCCCTTCCTCTATGTACAGCTATCACAGTGAGGTTTCTAAAATCAGATCTGCAACAGCTTCCATTCTTTAATGGTCTCTCGTTATCTCCAAAATCTAGTACAAGCTCCGAATAAAGCAGAAGAGGCATTTCACAATCTCTTCCTCATCTTCCTCTCTCCAGTCACATCTCCCATTCCATCCTGGACTTTGTGACCTATCAAGGCCAACCATTTTATATTTCTTTGACAGACATGGAGACCTACCTCCAAACCCATGGCGGTGGATGCCACCGACTTTATGGATATTTTATTCCAGTTCTGAGAACTGTGTCTCAGTACAACTATCATACACGTGTGAAAATGAAAGCTGAACATGAAAATGAAAAAAACCTTGTGTATTTCTGACCCACACTCTATAGTTTTTTCGGCTGACAAAAGAAAAAACTATCCAGGTGCAAATTAGGAACAAGTAATAATACAAAAGATATATTGTAATTTCATTGTAGGGAAAAGTCTTAGTAAAAAATAAACAACTAGTCAATTTGGTTAAACAACTGAGGGAATTGGATAAATGACCCATTTGATTGATTGTACTTTTTACCAAAGATTTGATCTGGCTGATAGTTGTAGGTAGACTGCATCTATAATTTTGACGATCATTGTCAACTCCTGAAATTTTTACAATAAAAGAGAAAAAGTTAAAGAATGAGGGCAAGATTATATTATTAGATTTCATCATGAAAAGGACCATAGCTTTTTATTTGAGTTCAACTACTTATTAATAATGTATTCATTTAAAAAAAATTTTTTTCCAGCACATTCTATGTTCAAGACTGAGATAAGCACAGTAAAAACAGGCTATTGTTGGTCATAAGATCTGACTCAAATGGAGACTGTGAACCTAACATAACATTTTAAACAGGCTGGAGTCCAGAGATACAAAATGTGCTTTTGAGAGGACCGTTTCCTAAGTAGAAAGGGAATATAAACACTTGCATTACACTTTTATGTTCAAAACCAGTTAAATGAATAATAAAGTAGAAGATTTATTTTTTCAAAATAGTAACCACAGAAGATGTACTTTAACTTAAGAAGGCATATTTTTATAAAACAGTCACTGAGAGTTAATTTCCCTGCAGTTTACACTTTCACTTAACAGTGAAAGTTTCCAGTGGGGCTTGCCCATCGTAACACTGAAATAAAGCCCCACACGAGACATAATGCATAATCATTCTCTTAAGCAAGATTCTAGCAAGCGCTTGTTTTTGGTTTCATCAGAAACTCTCCAACTCTGGCTTAAGTGCTGCATCCTAAAGCCCTGCTTAAAAGCTGATCTATCTTGATATCATCTTCACTCGAATCATCAGTGTTGCTGCCAACAAACACCTGGAGTTTCCTTGGCATCCTTCCCAGCCCAGTGCCAACTCGCCTCAGGCCAGCTTACCTCAGATCCATGGAGAACCCAGCATGAGCTATGGTGGTAGCAGGCTGCTTAGCCTATTTGGCAAATGTATTTGGGAAAGCCATTTGAAGTTTTGGTTGCTTTTAATGGATTCATTTAACCACAGAGTTTTATTGCCCTCTTGAGGGATGATCGTAACTCATATTAAACACGAGAAAAGCCTAGACTCTGAAGGATGATCCCACCTGTTCTGAGGCATCATCAAGTTATTTTTTAAATCTTAGATCATGCCATGAAAGTAGGCATTATACAGACCCAGGTAGGACTAGTTTTTTATCAACATAAAAATATGAACTAAGCTGAAGAGCTTATCTAACATGTTCACATCCTCTACAGCAGGTTACCCGGGAATGGAAAAAAAGTGAGATTATCCCCATAGAGTTGTTTCATTTTATACATCATAAAATAGAAGACCAAAGAGGTGAAGTGACTTTCTTGATGCTGCATCTATCCCAGAGCCTAGCACTTGACAAATGTGCATTCTCGTCTTGCTCCAGGTTTACTCCCTAGTCCTTTCCCCACTATAACCTAGGCACCAGTATCCCAAGAGGTGCATGTATTTTTCTAGGAGGAAGAGATTGGATGAAAAGTGCAGGCAAGGAACAGCATAAGTCATATCTGTTATTTTTCCTGATCAGCAATACTTTATTTAAAATGCCATTTTTCTTTAATTGGATGTACTTGTTGATTCTATTAAACCACATTACTGTATAACCTCTCAGTCTACCCAGATTTTAATGATACTGTTAAAACATAATGAATGAATTAAATTGCATTTTAGAAGATACAAATTAGATTTTATTAAACTGGAAGACTCTTATTTATAATAAATTAAACCTTAGTCCATAAATTTTATTTTTTCCAGCTTTTATGTTTTACTGGAATAGACTTTTCGTGAAAGGCTAAATTTTCTGAGTGTATGTTTTAGCACTATATACATATATATATGTATATATGTATACATGGTCAAAAAGCAAACCTGCTAAGTAGAACTCTTATTTTTCCATCATATTGTTATAAAGTATTAAGATAATTCATGAGCTTTAGACAAAGAATTGGAAGATCCAGCTTTGTGATCCAGCTCAGGCACTTAATAGCCCTGTGATCTTGGAAAGGTCAGTTATATTCTCTAGAATTATATATTTTCAAGGCCACTGGAATAATACTGACCAGAGTAAAGAAAATTATTTTTAAATCCTAAAATCTATATACTTGAAATGTATTATTATATACATGCCATTTTTCTTGATCATACCTTAGTAAAAAAAATCATGAATTTTAAGAAAATAAACTGAAAATCAGATTAAAAACTCTCTGTTATATAAAAAAATCAACTCAAGTACTATCCATTATGTCAACAATCTGGCAGAAAAGGAATCCCTGTGGGGTGGTGTGAGTCCTAAAAATTGATGTATAAAGCAAATAAGCCAAGTTTATCCACTTGAGCAGTCTCCAAGGCAAAGTCTTAGCACCCTGAAGACCCCTCAAAATGAGTTTGGAAGTCACTGGCCTTAAACAAACAAACACATAAATATAACATTTCATGTTCAAAAATAGAAAATTAAAGATGTTCTTCTTATGCAAAAGTGACATATCAACTCATTCAGAAACTTCTAAAAATTTACTTAAAATACATTACAGTCTAAAAGTACTCAAATATGGTAAAATGGTGATTTATTCAAAGCTGGGCTATGCCTCGCTATTGATCATGCCACTGAAACACTTTCATTGGAACTCACCATTACTGCAATGAACTTCTTTGGTTTCATTCATGATTCGTGGAACAGCAGCTAAAAAAAAGAAAGGTTAATTTAAAATGAAAACTATTAAAATAAAAGGAATACATATTCAGTAATCTCGAACAGCATACTTTTTATTGTTTAACTTTTCTTATATCAGAAAGCCCTTCTTAGTTAAACTGAAAGCTACAGTAAAACAAAAGAAGTTCTTTGGTTCAGATCTCAGGAGAATGATTACTTGAAACAGGAAAATATATTAGGGGAGAAAAATGAATGGTCCAAATGTCATCCATTGC
>NC_138380.1:26483501-26555865 GCF_054177405.1 Leptonychotes weddellii
GCCTGGTGATGGGTATTAAAGAGGGCACGTACTGCATGGAGCACTGGGTGTTATGCACAAACAATGGATCATGGAACACTACATCAAAAACTAATGATGTAATGTATGGTGATTAACATAACATAATAAAATTTAAAAAATGTAAAAAAAAAAAAAGAATCCATAACACAAGTTAAAAAAATAAAATAAGGGGTGCCTGGGTGGCTCAGTTGTTTAAGCGACTGCCTTCGGCTCAGGTCATGATCCTGGAGTCCCTGGATCGAGTCCCGCATCGGGCTCCCTGCTCAGCTGGGAGTCTGCTTCTCCCTCTGACCCTCCCCCCTCTCGTATGCTCTCTCTCTCTCAAATAAATAAATAAAAAATAAAAAAATAAAAAATAAAAATCTCCTTACTAAATACTGATGGAACAAAGGAATGAATAAAAACACTCAGAGTGCTTTAATCATTTATTTAAAGAGAAAAATGGTGGGAGTGAGAAAGACACAGAATAGCAGTTTGTCACCAGTTCTTCACTGGGCTTACCAATTCCTTCTATTGAATCAGTGGTTCTCAAACTTTAACATGCCTCAGAATCATCTGAAGGACTTCTTACAATACAGAGTGCTGGGCCTCATACACAGAGAGGTATGATTCTGATTCAGTAGATCTGAATGGTCCAAATTTCCCAGGTGATGCTGATATTTCTGGTCTAGGGACCATATGCTGAGAACCACTCTATTGTATTAAACCTTGATTTGTAATAGGAAAATTTTGATTTCTAAAAAGTTGTAGACACATGGTACTTCTATTTTTTATCGTTATGTTAGTCACCATATAGTACATCATTAGTTTTTGATGTAGTGTTCCATGATTCATCTTTTATTCTTAAAATTAGAAGCATTTTCTTTTTGTATGATCAAAAGCTCAGATGTTCTTTAGAAAGAAAAAATTAGAAAAAGTAGAGATAAGTCTAGGAAAGAAAATCACAATTGCCATTGATGTTCCTTGAAGCCCATGTTGCTTGTAGTCAATTGTTTCATTTAACAACACACCATAAACATCATTCATGTCATAAATATTCTTCTGAAATATTAGAATGGCTTTACAGTATTATATTGGAAGTCTATGGCTTATTTTTTTACCCATTTCACTATTATTACAATAGAAGTAGTTTCAAATTTTTAAATTTATTTTTAGTAACTTATGTAACTAAACTATTGTGTACATTCTTAATTATTTCCTTAAAATGAATATCTAGGAGTGAGACTTCTATGATGTAAGAATAACTTTTTTAAAAAAGATTTATTTATTTATTTGAGAGAGAGAGAGAGACAGCACGTGCAAGAAGGGCAGAGGGAGAGGGAGAGAGAATCCTGAAGCAGACTCTGAGCTGAGTGTTAAGCCTGACATGGGGCTCGATCCCAGAACCCTGAGATCATGACCTGAGGAGAAACCACGAGCTGGATGCTTAACTGACTATACCACCCAGTTGCCCCTGTAAGAATAACTTTTAAGGATTTTCTTATGTGTTGTTACATGGACCCTTAAGGAAGGCTGCTCTAATTTATAACAGCACCAGTGGCAGAATACTTATTTCCCTACACTCTTCCCAACTCTATGATCTTTAAGAGGAAAGATCTTTTCAAATTTGAGGGAAAATAGCATTTCCTAGTTTAACTTCCATTTTTGATTGCTAATGAAGCTAAACATTTTTCTTATATATTTTGGGGGCCACACAATACTTATTTTCATGTCGGAAGAAGTGAGATGATACCTTTTTACCTTTTTTATTTCTCGTTGCATCAAATGGCACTTGTGGTTTTTCAATGTTCTCATCCTCTGTGAAAGAATGCCTGCAAATGCAATGCCAAACAAGTCTGGATCAATGAAATGAACAAAATTCATGGAAATTACATCTAATGCACTATTTTATTTTTCTGTGTGGGCACAGATATTTTGATGAACACAAAGAAACACTTTCTGGATTTCATTCCTCAAGACTAGCAATCTGGCCTCAAGTGAGGTGGGTGGAAATCTCATCATCTCTAATCAGCAGAAGCACATTTGAAGAAAAGCAGGGCAAAAAGTCACTCTTCCTTCCAAAAGTGAGCAGTCCCTGATAGCCTGGGTCCAACAGAAGTGAATTGGGAACACACATTCTTATTGGAATCTGTTTGGCTAAAATCACACAGTCTTGAAGCAAGAAGTCCTGGAAAGTCTGAGACACAGACTCAGAAGAACATACACATAATCTAGGAAACGTAAGGGTGCTACGCAGAAAATGACCTATGTCTTGCCACGTCTTCTCTCCTCAAATGCTGACTAACTGTACTTAATGGTAAGGGTTAGTTCCTCTCGGTGTGTTTGCCTCATGTTTTTCTGTTGTGTAACTAAGTGCTTGGCCAGATCGCTTTTGAACTCCAAGTTGAGACCAAATAATCTAAACTGCAGACCGAAAACTTGCTGGTCCTGATGACGGAGAATACGGAGCAGGATGTGGTTGGACTTTCCTGGGTTGTACTCTGATTCTTTCTCCATTTCCATTGCAACAGAATGGAGAGAATATCATTGGCCTGATTTCACAGCGATGCTATGAGGATGAAATCAGATGCTCTGTGTTAAGTTACGTTTTATAAATATTTATTGTCCCAGATATTGTGCTGGGCACTGTGGTAGAGAGGAGATGAATAGGCATATTCAGTTCCTTCAAAATAGAAACATCAGCAAATTACGAAGAATCAAGGAATTAAAAATATTGCTGATGTGGGAAGGTGTGATAACTTTATTGCAGTTTTACTTGCAAAGTCTCTTTTCTTTCTTTGATGCATATGATGAAGTATTTAGGGGTGAAAAAGAAAAATGTCTAGGACTTACTTTAAAATATTTCCCTTCTCCCAAGGAATGAAGAAACAGATAAAGCAAGCATGGGGTGAGATATGTTTAGATGAAGGTTGACTGGGTGCCAGGCCAAATTAAAAAAAAATCTCTGAATTCATGTGAAGCAAAAACTCTAAGTGAAGCTCATAAAAGATAAATCCCTGAAATGCACATACACTGAATTACTATCTTAATGGAGTAAGATGCTTTGTATGGTTAAGCGTCCTGAAGCAATTCCTTATGCGATTTTGTGAATAAATTGTTTTTAAAAATGTGACTTTTTCATGGAAAGCCTATGAGGAGAGCAAAGTACACTTGCAACTTTATTTCTTGTAAAGTGAAAACTAGCAGATGATGCACAAATATTGATTTTAATATTTTCATTCTGTTCAGATTTACACTAATTCTGTTGGGACCTCTGGATTCTAAGCCTCAGGGCACAGACATACATCACTGTCGCTTTTTCTGACCATTGCTTTTCTGACTTTATCTCTTCTCACCTCGTTGTTCTAAGCAAATGATCTTTATCTAGAAGGAAGCATGGGAGCACCTGGCTGGCTCCGTCTGGGGAGCAGGTGACTCTTGATCTTGGGGTCGTGAGTTCAAGCCCCACACTGGGTGTAGAGATTACTTAAATAAATAACTAATTTTAAAAAATAAAAGGAAGCATGAAGTCATTAATCCCCACAGGTGGCATAGGTATGTAAAATTGGCTTTTTCTATAGAAAAAGCTGGAGGTGACCATTGTGAAGATAAGAACAATGACGAATGACTACACCTGACCTTCTGTCTACAGGCTATACTGGAATAAAGCAGTGGACCTTGGACGTGAGGCCAGGGTCCTAATCCCTCCTCTATTTCTCTGGGCTGTGTGGCTTGAGCAAATGATCCACCTTCTCGGCATGGTTTCCTCATCTGGAAAATGTGTATGATATGCATCCTCCTTGTAACACAGCAGGATGATAATTAAATATACATATACTCACAGGTAAATTTGAAGATAATTGGAATTGAGTATTCTTTCTTGGAACATTCTCAGAGTGATTTACCTAATTGCTTTTTGAGAAAGATCTAAAATTTAATGTTCTCAGTGTTAACTTAGATAAATCTTTCGAACTTGTCTTGCTTTTCCTACAAAAGAAAGAAAAAATGTTTCCTCCACTGTAGATCCTAAAGTGACCTTAGGATGGTAGAGAAACGTGAAAAGCCAAAACCTACTTGCCCTGCAGCATACCACATACCATGTAGAATTATCTTATGTAATTCTTGTGAAGTAATATGTGGTAGGTAGTATAATCCTTATTTTACAGATGTGGAGATTGAGTCTCAGAGGTATCAAAACTTTAGCTGCTATAATTAATTAACTCTAGGATTGGGATATTTGAATCCATGTCTGTCTGATTCAAGAAAGTCCTGACCCCTTCTACACTGACCACTTTCAACACTGACCACTAATAAACTCCCTTATTCAAAGGGAATCAGTTAGGGTTAGGCTTAGGGTTTGGGTTAAATGCAGTATTCTGAATTTAGGAAAAGTCCCTTCCTTAACCTTACACCATATATGGAGCTTGAGAAAAACTTGCTGGGGAACACATTTTCCAAAACTTGTATATCTCAAGGGAATTTAGTCAAAGTTAAAAACAGTACCTAAATTGGCTCCTTGGTAAATCAAGTGGGCTATTCCCCACTGATAATGACGAATGAGACAGACTTGAATGACTTGAGTGAGGGCGAAGAACAAACAAATGGGCACTGAGCTCTGTTATTTGAAATTACTTTTCAAACAAATAAAGGCTTCTGTCAGGCTTACTACTTCTGAGCATTGAGGGAATAAGGCCAACTTCATAACATCGTGGCAATTAAAGTGAGTTCTGATCCTGGGAAATGTCCTAAGAATTCTTCAAATATACGATTATTTGTATTTTTGAATTGTAAAAAAAATTCTTATGGAAACGCTTTCCTTACTTCCTGAGGCAGAGGGAAATGAAGACAAGTCAGGAGAACCGAAGCCATTCCTTCCTGAGAGGGACTGCAAGAGACATAAATGATTATGGCATGGCCCTTTCGTCTTTCATCTCCCTAAGAGGTTTAGGTTTGCTTCTGTTTTCCTGGCAGTAAAAGTCAAATATTCCCTGGATTCCATCATATAAAAGAGAAGGCGACTTAGCCAGTGCCTTGGGCCCTGTTCCTTCTCAACAAGGACAGGAGATGTGAATATATTCACCTTGGCCTATCCTTTCTCCCATCCCCTCATTACCACCTCTCATTAGAACGGAAGTGGAAATGGGAGGTCAAATGTTTCCCTCTGAGATTCTACCTTCTAAAAAAGAAAAGTTCTATTCTTGTGGCAGGGACAGACATATTTGGAAATTTGGCTAGATTTTGCCCAGAATAAAGTCACGCCTCAAACACTCTCTAAATAAATGATCATACCATCTTGGGCTCCATGCTGACTGATGGTTCATTAAACAAAAAAACAAAAAAAAAAAAACCAAAAAAAAAAGTCACCTAATTCCTTCTGTCTGATGCTCTCATAATTCAAGGATATACATCACAGAATGAAATGAGATTGAAACTTTTAATTTTAAACATTACTCTGTAGTAGAGTCAAGTCCTATTGGTATAAAAAACTGTTGGATATGGGGCGCCTGGGTGGCTCAGTCATTAAGTGTCTGCCTTCGGCTCAGGTCATGATCCCAGAGTCCTGGGATCGAGCCCCGCATCGGGCTCCCTGCTCGGTGGGAAGCCTGCTTCTCCCTCTCCCACTCCCCCTGCTTGTGTTCCCTCTCTCGCTGTATCTCTCTCTGTCAAATAAATAAAATCTTTAATAAATAAATAAATAAATAAAAAATAAAATAAAAAACTGTTGGATGTGTTCTTATTACAGTGTTTGAAGACCACTAGGATTGTTATGGTTTCAGTGCTTTAAAGAAACTTATTTTCCAGAGCACAAATATTTGGACACATTTCTTTTTGTTGCTTTCTTTAATGTAGGCAAAATCTTTTGAAATCAATCTTCAGAGAATTTTTGGATTGCACAATTCAAATTTGTGGCTATCTTACCATTCCAGTGGATGTAGCTGTGCCTGTTTATTCAGGAGCTGAAACTGTTCAAATACATTTATAAGAGACCAGCATTGAGTCAGGATTGAACCAGGTCGTCCCACAGGATTTGCCCTATCATAAAATTCACGCATCAAAGATCGAATCCTAGGAGTAGTAGATGGAAAGAGCTGAGAAGAAATATTCAAAACCAGAATATCAGAATAAGTTATGGAAAATAACTGAAAAGGTATCATTACTAGAAAAGGCTTTCTATTTTATTCAGCTATTTCAAAAAATCAGATATTTATTTAAAAACCAATGGTCAGTATCATAATATAATTTTCTGTGCAGTTGTCAAGGTAAATGCCACTTTCTATCAGGAACTAATTTTGTTGATCATATTTCCAAACATGGTGAGTTTTCTTTCTCTTTTCTTTGAATGAAAATGGTTATTTCCTTCCTATCGATAGCTGAGAACAGCTGAATGACAGAGTGACTCAGGCAGTAGGAAGAATGGGGAGAAATCATTTGGGGTTACAAGTGAACTTTGTCAGGGTGAGAGATATTAATCCTATGGAAAAAAATCTATGGTTATCCTCTTTCTACTCTGAGAGTCAGGAAATTGGGGTTTGTCCTTTTTCCTGCAAAATAATTCTTCAGTTTTCACACTGTGCCAAGAGACTTTCTCTACATTCACAATATCTCAAATTATGAATTCCTCAGGAATGAGACCTCTCTCTCTATCTTTGTGGAGTTTTGAGCCAACTGTGACAAATATAATACTATCTTTAAATTAATTAAAATAATCCATCAATTAAATTATTATCTTTGGGGCAAAAGCTTACTTTGAACCCTCTAAAATAGAAGTCTAAATTATAGAAACAAGTGCCAAACATTCATTAATTAACTTAGTAAATTGGTTATAACTCAGACAAGTAGCATGTGAATACATGCTATTTTTTTAAGTAAAAAATAAATGTCTGATCCAAACAGATTAATGATAAATTATCAGTGGACTTTGAAAAATGCTGTTTTAACAAGGTATTTTGTATAAGCAAATCTTAAGTGGAAAAATAGAAATCTATTATAGTCCATCTAGATAAGTGGCAGAACTAGAAACAAAGCAAGTACTGAACATACACACATACATGTAATAAATTATATTGACAGTGACCTTCCATATTGACCAATAAATTCACAGAACCCAAGAAAATACAGAGAAGGGAAAACAAATGTCAGGTTTTTTGTTTTTTTGTTTTTTTGCCTAGTTATCATAATTATTTACGTTTTCTTTCTTTGAAGCTTGCTATAGAGTTGCAACAAATTTAGATTTAGGCTGTTTTCTAAAATGTGGTTACATTCAGTAATATTTGATTTTACACAAACAAAAAGGGCATGATGAGCAGAAAGAAAGTTTTGTTCCACGCACATGTCTCAAAGTTAAAAGCTAAACTTCTCTTGTAAAATGTGGACATTTTCCCTCTCAGAACAGTCATATACTGGCAGCTATGCTGATCTTTTATCCTTTTACCTTGAATAAGTCATGTATTATTTGCAAACTCTTAAAGAATATGGGTTCTGCTCATTTTAATATTTAGATGTCTGAAAAGAAGAAAAAAGCTTACAAAGATTTCTCTTTCTTAAAGAAAAATCTTCACCTAGTTTGAAGCAAAAATCAAATAGTTTATGGCTGATTTATAAGCTCAGTAATCATGAGGAATCAAATGTCACTTTTGTTTTACCAGTTTGAATTGCCCCAAGTTCCCAAGTTCCTTTGTGAAAGTCATAATTGAGTTGATCTCCTCTAAAGACAGGCATTGGTTTTGTTCCTTCTGATAGTTTTCACCCTATAATGAGGGGAGGGGAACAATTCTTAAGCAATTGTTACAAAATCAAATCATGTTTAGTCCAATTGCCCCCCACTTTATAAACCAATCAAAGTTTGAACTCAATAAACAGCTGAGCTAATTAATGCCAAATCACGCATAGTAACTTCAGCTTGTCACAACAGTGTCTGGCTCTAAGAAAATTTCATACTTGACAAAGAGGACCTGAATGGAATTGCTCAGTAGGGCGTTGGTGGTAAGGTTGGGGAGATGAGCCCAGGTAGACTGTGTGTGACAATTTGGGAATGCAGGAAGCATCTCCTTCAGCCTTCAGGGTACCAGAGATCAGAGGAGCAGGTGAACATGGGAATTTCATCTATGGGACATTAAAATTTTGGAGTTTGTGGATTCTAATAAACAGTCCCCCTGCCCCATTTTTCCTCACATCCATTTTTTTCTGAGGCATTCTTGAGAGGAGAAGTTGCACATATCTACCACTACTTCTGGATCAAGTGGTTCTAACGGTTTTAATGATAGTCCACTCACTAATGAAGGAAAACAGGGAACTAGATGAAAAAATTAATAAAATCCAGAGGAAACAGCAGTCTATAAAGTCATGTTCTATTTCTCACAAACAACTCTCCATAGAGCATCAAAGTTCGTTTGTGAGAACTTTCACATCCCACTCTCCCAAATTCTCCAAATACAGGTTTTAAAACAGAAAGGTACATAGAGAATAATACTGTACGTAATAATCTGTACAGATTTTGATGCATCAAAAAAACTTGTTTAACACGCCATAAAAATTAACCAATGCTACTATGAAGCACTACACCCTCATCAGCAGCAGCTAAGCAAAGATGTGAACCAGATGTGAATTCTTTAAAAATTAGTATTCTAACTCCTGTCCCTTGATGTCAATCTAGAACACTCACTGCTCTTCTAGACTGCCTCCAAAAAATTCTACTATTTCTTTTAAAGTATTCTAAATAACATCTAATATGTATTATTCATAATATCCACAAACATTCCTTAGGAGTTAGGAACTTCTTTATTTTAACCCATCACTGCATCACAATCAGTTACTCATACTTAGTTGACATAAAATAGTCTTGGTCTTCAGGTCAGAAAAATATAAAAAGGTGTAATATAATGGATACCAATTCATTTCAAATGCATTATCAATTTGCTTAGCTACACAATAAAGAAAATGGCACCTTTCAAAGAATGACTTGAAAAAAAAATTTGTCACTTAAAAAATACACACTTACCTTAAAAACACCTGATCTATAAAGTCCCTGAAATATCTCAGAAAACATTGGAAGTGAAGATTCATTAGAGAAGAGAAAATTGAAAGTATCTTGTAAAAGGAATTCTTCTGTGTTTTGGTCCTCAAAATCCATATTATCATCATCTTGAAAATTTAAATGTTCATGCACCTGTGAAAGAGTAAAAGCACAGTAAATATTTTTCGTTGACTTTTAATGCAGTGAAATCAGTTCTAAGACATGATTCATTCTTGTTGGATTGTAGATCAGAACTGACATCTAGTGGCCTTTTTGGAGGTCAACAGCTTTATAAAATACAAGTAATGTTCTTTTGAAGATACAGTTTTTTAAATGAAAAGTAATGGATTATAAAGTCACAGTAATTTATCTTGAAACTCTTTACTGTTGAAGAATTTTCATTCAGGAAAGATAACATATGACATTTCCGAACAATAAATTTTATTTTTATTTTATTTATTTTATTTTATTTTTTACTATTTTTAGATTGTATTTATATTCAAGTCAGTTAACATATATGGTGCTGGGAAAACCAGACAGTAACATGCAGAAGAATGAAACTGGACCATTTTCTTATACCATACACAAAAATAAATTCAAAATGGGTGAAAGACCTAAGTGTGATACAGGAATCCATCAAAATCCTAGAGAACACAGGCAGCAACATCTTTGACCTTGGCTGCAACAATATATTTCAAAGAGCATAATACAAACTGAGATGTGTGCAAGATAATGAATAAATGATTAAAGATGTAGATTTATGAAGTTTCATAATTTTATGGATAAATCTTTGAGCTATTCAACTAAATGTCTGAGCCATATATAATTGTAATCATTCACCTGTACAACAGTTTGAAAAGCAGTCAATGCAATATGAAGTTGAATTCTGGTTGCACATAATTTTATTTTGTTCCTTTCCCTTCTTCCTACTCCATATCTCAAAATAAAGCTTTCTGTAGATTTATTCAATCAACTGCTTTTTAATCTTGCCACTAAGGGATATTTTAGATGAAAGATAAAGTTCACTTGATTCAAAAGGAAGTAAAAGAATCAGAGTATACAAAAGCACTCTTCAATTTACACAAATTTATACTAGAAAAAACCCATATATTTAAAAAATTCCTATGGCTTTTTAAGGCCAATTTAAAACTAAGTATCTGTATGTAAAGTATGAGTTACATTTTTATAAACCCAAGTGAATAAGCTGGGTAATCTTCTATTTGCTATTATCTACATGTTTTCCACTTTATTTCATAAACAGTGGTGATTAATCCATAGGAAAATCCATGCCTGTTCTATAGTGATTCATAGTGGGGATTGGAACCCAAATCATAGATTCTCCACATATTAGGTAATTTTCTGAACTACAGTAAAATATAAGCCTGTAGTGACTTTAATACAAGTTGCTATTTATTGACTGGTTCCTATGAATGCAGACAACCCACCCATACACATATATACACCCCCCCCCCCAGATCATTCAGTGTAAGGTGGAAGCTCACAAGAAGCCTTCAGGATATTCACCTGGAGCACTACGGGGTACCCAAAACTGTAGTAACCAATATCAAAAGTGAAAAGTTGAAAACATAATCTGCATCTGAAATAAAAACACAAGGTAATATAAAAATATATTCTATTTGCTACATTTACTCTATCTTCTGATACATTATTAACAGTTACTAGAGTTAATTTCAAGGTCTGTACTAAGCAAAAAGAGCAGTGACTTGGAAATTACATGCAATTTATTTTTAAATTGGAATATGTTTTGTTCTTCATAAAAATTACAAATATATCTAGAATATTCATAACACATTAAACAATGAAGTTACTTCATGAAAACCTAAATACAGAGAAGGAAACTCTGCTAGTCCTTACTGCTAGGCATTCTTATTCACATATGGAACATGATAAAGCTTACTTTTGAGTCATCTCCTTTTTGTTGACATTCTAAATTTAACATTTCCCCAGAAAAAGGGCATGAAATTATATTCAAGTAAACTGAAGTATAGAGATAGTAGCTATTGAATATTGTTAATAAGGTCCATAAGTAAAATTATACCTAAGTCAATGCAAAGTTCATATGATAAAAATAGCTAAGCTTAAAAAAGAGATGCAATTAAAATTAATTTAAACAATGTGTGCTTTATTTCTTGTCACTATTATTTGGATGCTAACAAGTCTGTAACATGCACTGAAGTTTTAGGATCTATAAATATGAAAAGACGTTACAAGTTCATATTTATATACTGACATAACATTTTCCAAGTACCACCTACTTGTGATAATTAAGATATATTTTCACACTTGTGATAATTAAAAATACTTTCACTAGTAATTTTTAGAAGGTTTTTTCTTCTTTTTTTTAATATTAGCATCGGTTTTTACCTATTGAAGGCCTTTGGTCCCAGAGTAGATGGTTCGCTGAATAATTCAGCTGCTAGCAAGAGTTTGCTAATTGCTTCTTTCATATTATCAAAAGCCTGAAGAGGTGAACTGGCTGTCAGGAATGTCTCAAAAAATGTTTGCAGCTGTGAACAAAGTAAAGGATTCAATATTGAAACAATAATCTGTTTGTCTATCATTTCCAAGGTGACCAGTTTGAAAGATTCTGTTGGGTTATGTGTCTTTGCCACATTCAAAAAAACTCCTTAAATAGGAAAGTTTGATAATCTCTATATAATCTCTATATATAGTTCGTGTATATACACACATATATATATCTTATATATAATATACTGAAAGAATATATAATGTACTAAAAATATATAATAAATGTATACATAATACGTAATGTGTATATATTATATATATAATATGCAATATGTATATATTATATACCTTTAAAAATATATTATAAGCCTTTCAATTGAATATGGGATGCCACTACAGCTTGTAATTTAAATTACTTTAAGAGTTTTTTACTCCTCCTCCCCCTGCTTTTTTTTTTTTCATTTCATGGCATCTAATCATGGAAAGTGAAGTGGAGCTATTTACAAGAGCTTGTGATCAGAACGTCCAGGTTTAATTTGTGACTCTACTAGGTGAACTCAGACTGGTAACCCACTTTGAGTTTTTGTGTCCTTCTCTTTAAAATGGGTGAATACCACCAACAAGAGGTCTGTAAACCCAAATCAGAAGAAAATGTATTTGAAACCCACTGTAAGGTATGAAATTCAGATCTAAACTTTTTAGTATTAGCACTTTTCTGAATATATCAGAACAAAAATAAATGGATGAACGTTGCTTCTTCACAGCATTTTGCTGTGGGAGATCTAGCCAACTAATGAAGAATCTGAGAGAATCTCAGTGTCCTCTTAACATTTTAGTTTAATGTGTCCTGTGGATAGAAAAGATGGGGCACTATTACAAAAGGGGAATAAAGCTCAGGTTTATATTTTCTTAGAAACACAATTATTGATACCATAAACAGCTGTTTTTATTTGCTTGAATATTAAAATAATCACAACAAGACTACTGCTTGAGGATGCTTAACATCAAAGTCCAAGTTAAAGTTTTTAAAAAGCATAAAATAAATCTCATATTAAGTCATAGACTTTCTTGGATAAACATAATCTTTCAAGGATGAAGAACAAAAAATATTTTTTGAAAAAACATGCAGCAGGTATTCTATTAATGTTTTTGGAAGGACAGGCTAGATCCATCTGAATTGCATAAGACTACAAAGTGAAAAACTTTTGTTGCTATGATAATTAAGGACAGATATTGGCACAAGTGACCTAAGGGAAATGGTAAGTGTATCTTTAAAATACCAAGCAAAATTCCCCAAGAGAAACAAATACTGACTTCATAAAATTTACCAGCTGAAAAACAGAAACCTAATGAGATGTACATTTTAAGACTATGAACACATCATTAGCATTTGGCAATTGGGATGTTTTTCCATTTCACTAAGGAAAATAAGTGTAATAATTGTATGATCAAAAGAAAACAAATTAATGCTAACACTAAAAATGTTAACACCCTTGAGTCAAAACAGAGTAATATTGTTTTTCCAAATAAAAATAACTCGTATTTCACTCTGTTCACCATATTATGTAGAAGGGTCATTGATAATATTATTCCCTTTTCTGTTTTAATGTTTCCTGACTATCACAAAGATCAAGGTTAATAATTTAAGAAAGTTGGAAATGTTTGTGTAGCATATGAGATGCAGAAGATTGATGATCAGATGGTATCTTCCATGGCAAGAAATAATTAGCAAATTAATGTCTCAGGGTAATAATTGATTCTCCCACTGCGAAACCGATTATTTCTAAATTTCTGACTGTGACAGTGAGCGTTGAATATGGGCTGCTAGTACATGGATTCAGTTCCATTCAATTCGATTGTTTTAGTGAAAACTTTACGACGTGGAAAGTACCGTGCTGAGTGTTGGGGGACATGTATACAGCACAGTGGTAACACTAGAGACATTACACGCAACAAATCCTTGGTTTACCTTTGGCTCTACGCTGTTACTATTAAATTGTGAGAACTTCTGGGATTAACAACAATATCTATCTTGCAGAGGTATGGCTAGGATTAAATGAGAGAATGTATGTGAGGTACACCACCACCCCGCACATGTCAATATTCAGCACATGTTCGCTCCTTTTATTAATTAAAACAAGAAAGTCCATGGCCATTTAAGGAAATTTCAATGAACGGACGTGGTTGTTGAACCCAGATTCTCATAATGCAGTGCATTGGTGGAAAATCAAAACTGCCTCTGGGAATTCAAACACTTGTGACACCAACCAAAAAAGAACGTTTTACAAATAACTGACAAACCTTTCAAGAGAAATAAAGAGGTATGGCAGTTGAAGGGCCCCCTCCAGTGGTCAGCCTCCCAAGAGAAGCGAAAGAACAGAACTGAAAGACCCAATAACTGTCTATCTTCCCGTTTCCCTAACACCTCAGTCAGCCACGAGAAAGACTAACATCAACTACCCACCATGAAAGCAGGGGATCAGAACTGCCTTTACGAACAGAGGTAGGAGGAGAGGAGAGAGAAGTAGCACTCCAAAAGCATGACTCAAAATTGAGCAACTTGTTTTATTTTGGGGTTAGTTTTGTCCCCAGGTTTTGTCTCTGTATGCATTCCCTTCTATCTCATTGCATAAATTTATTTATGGAAGCCCTTCAGTTCTTTTTTTTTTTTTTTCAAATTTATTCATTTGAGACAGAGAGATACAGAGAGAGAGAGAAAGTAGGAGCAGTGGGGAGAGGCAGAGGGAGAGGGAGAAGCAGACTCCCCGCCGAGCGGGGAGCCCGATGCGGGGCTCGATCCCAGGACCTGGAGATCATGACCTGAGCCAAAGGCAGATGCTTAACGACTGAGCCACCCAGGCGCCCTGGAAGCCCTTTAGTTCAAAGGAAATTCTAGATGAGTGACCTATTTCATCTATTTAGTATAGTGGCAAGCAGGCTACATATACCAGAAATGAAAATAGAATCATGCAAGTGCTTAAGAGTTATTTTTTTTTAAAAGATCATCTTTCAATGAGTGACCCAGAGAGGGCACAATACTTCCTACATCAATCCACTTAGGCTAAGTGGAAGACTTCTTTGTGTGTCTGGTCCTGTTGTAATTTGTTACACTTAACTGTATTTCCTTGGTCACTTTACTTGAATTCTGTGCATCTTGGTGTGTTCAAATGTAAAAAGAGAATTGAACTCAATGGTCTCATTAGACAATGTCAAATCTGAAATTATTTGATATTAATACCACTCACAGCCATCAGAACCTGAAAAACACATCTTACCCAGGGGCTTTCTTAACTCAAGAACAAATCCTCAAAGGAGCACTTTCCCCTTCATTGCTAGTTTGAAACAATGAAGCCATAAACTCAAATATCAAGGAGACTTCTTCCCTCTCTAGACCAAGACTTTTTTAGATTTTAAAGATTTTATTTATTTATTTGACACAGAGAGAGACAGCGAGAGAGGGAACACAAGCAGGGCGTGGGCAGAGAGAGGAGCAGACTCTCCACTGAGCAGGGGGAGCCCGATGTGGGACTCGATCCCAGGGCCCTGGGATCATGACCTGAGCCGAAGGCAGAAGCTTAACGACTGAGCCACCCAAGCGCCCCTAGACCAAGACTTTTAATGGATGTTTTTCAATTACATGAATGTGAGAACATAAGCTCCTGAGGAAATCAGTGCCTTGGCAGCAAAGTAAAAATAAATAAAAGAGCATCTTAAAGTGTTTAACATGACATGAAACCATTTTATAAACTATACGTTTCCTCCTTAGTGTCAAAATGAAATACAAATTTAGTGCAAAGTAAATTATATAGGAAATGACCTTGTAAGATTATGGTTGTAAAACCAGGCAGTTGATGGGGCACCTGGGTGGCTCAGTTGGTTGAGCGACCGCCTTTGCCTCAGGTCATAATCCTGGAGTCCCAGGATCCAGCCCCGCATCGGGCTCCCTGCTCAGCAGGTATCTGCTTCTCCCTCTGACCCTCCCTCCCCCATGCTCTCTCTCTCTCTCAAATAAATACAGATCTTATAAAAAACAATAAAAGATTTAAAAAAAGAGAAAATGTTAGTTAAAAAAAAAAAACAAGGCAGTTGAAACACCACCATTTGTTCATACTGTGTAAGATTCAAGCAATAACCTGGTAAGGCATTTATGATTTTTACACCTATCCAATCAAGTGTTTTATTTAAATATACAGATGGATCGAAATTATCAATTAAAAATGGATGGACACAAGGAACTGAAAATCAACTTGAAAATATTTGTAGGAAAACTTCCATCACATCTTTGATATCTTAAAATACTTCTCAGGAGCCCTTCTATTCACCTCCTCCCCCAACCCATCTCTTATAGCCCTTCTCATGCCAATTCTGGGCTTCACCTGATTAATTCCCTTTATCTTCCCATAAGACCTTGGGCAGATTGCTCTCAGTTGTATTCTCACATGTCATTCTGTGTCAAACTTGCCGACTTTCTTGTCTCTTCTTACCACTAGACTGTGAGATCTTTCAGGGCAGAAACTGTACCATTTTATCTTTGGGTGGCTAGTACCCACCACAGACTAGGGACTAAGCTAAGTATAACATTACAGAAACCACAGAGACTTTGATAAGAGAAATAATTTACTGGAGCCTCTGGATAAAATAATTTTTCTCCTTAGAACACGTTTATCTCTTGTTTCCATCTCATGAGAGAGGGAGGATATGCATTTTTTTGGTGACTTGTAATAAAACCTTTGAAAAATAGAAGCTTACAGCTGTTCAAAAGGACTTTTGAGATAAGAAAATTTAATCTAAGAGTTAAGACAAAGGATGACAGAATAACCAATATTAGAGTTTGTTGTTGTTGTTGTTTTTTTAAGTCATGTTCTTGACTAACTGGGAAACTTCAGAATACTGCCATTTTAGTATCTTGAACTTTGAGTAGTGTTTAATAGCATTGTGCCTTACTGAAGTTTCCTAGAATTTCTCTCAAATTATTGTGTGAGAGAGAAATTTTTATCTTCTCAGTATAAAGAAGAATATGAGTACTTAAAATCATTTTACACCAAAAAAATATGAAAAGATGCTTGATATCATTCATCATTAGGGAAATGCAAATCAAAACCACAAAGAGATATTACCTCACATCCATTAGGAGGTCTACTATCAAAAAACATAAAATATTAAGTGTGGGGAAGAATGTGAAGAAATCAGAACCTTGGGCACTGTTGGTGGGAATGTTAAATGGTACAGCTACTATGCAGTATGAAGGTTCCTCAAAAAATAAAAAATTGCAGTACCATATGATCCAGTGATTCAACTTCTGGGCACGTGGTCAAAACAAGTGAAAGGAGAGTCTCCAAGAGAGATTTGCACACCCATTTTCAGAGCAGCATCATTCACAATAGCCAAAAAGTAGAAGCAACTCAAGCATCCATCAATGGATGAGTGGATAAACAAAATATATAATGGAATATCATTCAGCCTTAAAAAGGAAGGATGTTTCGACACATACTATAGCTTGAAGAACCTGGAAGATACTATGCTAAGTGAAATAACCCAGTCACAAAAGACACAGTATGATCCCACTTACATGAGGTATCTAGAGTAGTCAAATCCATAGAAACAGAAAATAGAATGGCAGTTGCCAGTGGCTGGGAGGAGGGGTAAATGCAGGGCTGTTTAATGGGTATAACCAGTTTTGCAAAAGGTTCTGGAGATTGGTTGCCTAGCCATGTGAATATACTTAATACTACTGACTGTACACTTAAAAACGGTTAAGATGGTAAATTTTATGTTATGTATATATTACCACAATTACAAAATTTTAAAGTAATTTTGTAGTTTTTACAGCCTCACTCCCTCCAACAACCATGTTTTTTAAACAGTTGCTAATTTTGTACCACCAAAGTCCAAAAGAGCACTTATTTAATGGTTGAAAAATTTGCAAAAGAAACAAAACAAAAAATAAGCCCTCCCTTGCTCCATTTCTCAGCTCCTGCAAATAGTGGAAATAATCTTCATCTCTACTCCACATCCTTCTACTCACTGCTTTATCTATAAACACTCTTTGATCCTTGATCTTTCTGTTCATTTGTTCAGGATGGGAAATAATCATATAGCAAGTTTGAATGTTGACAGGAATGATCCAGAAGAGGACAAATTAATGATGGAACACAAAGTTAGTCTAGAGGATGATCGTTATAGGTTATAACCAATGCTTAAAAGGAAATACCGCAGAAAAGCTCAAACTCAGTTTTATCCAAGGGTAGAATTAAGGGCACTCATTTAAATAGAGGAAATCCAAGATTGTATGTTCTTTGTCCAAATTAATAGGTGAATAAGTATGTAATCAAATCTACCTATTTGTAATATGCTTGAAATTTAAATCTATTATTTTTTGACTGATACTATTATCTTTCTGCCTTTTATAGACTCACTTAGGATCTCTCTGTCTGACTCTAACCTAACCAGTCTCTCTCCCAGGTTCTTGTAAAGCTCTCAAAATGTATCCAAAGGAATACAAGTACCTCAGCATTTTATCCCAATGTAATATATTTTATATATAAATGGATTTTTTTGATCACCCTATAATTCTCAATAAGAAAAATGTGTTTATAAATTTAAGTTTTTAAAATTACACTTACCATACGGCTCTAAATTTAAAAATATTTTTTTCTTTCCCAAAGAGTTATGATTACAGTTATTGCTCATACACAATTGGTCAGAACAATAGAAATATAAGTCTTATTAATTAATCTCTGAAATAAAAAGGTAAAATTGTATTAGAAATGCACCTCTTAGATGGATGTAATTTCTTTTTATTCAAGTAAAACACGTATCTGTTGAGAGAATATTACATATGGCTAGAATGAGAAGGGTTCAGCATCAGTATTAATATTATTTTTAATGTAATATATATATGGAATATATGGATGGAAGAGTATATATATATATATGTGTATATATAGGGTGGGGACAGAGAGGGAGAGAGAGAGAGATGGAAGTTACAGCAACATGACCTAATTCCTTGAACTCTCTCCAAAGCATATGGGGGGAAAAAAAAACCCACATAGTGATTTATCATGAAATATTTAATTTTGTTAGAAACTGAAAACAATCTGAGTTGTGCAGGATGTGTTACATAGTGTTATGTAGTGTTTGTTACATAATCTATTAGCATCCTTCACTGTCTCTAACTAGCACTGTATTTGAATTTGTCTGGTTTTGTTTTGAGGGAGTTTTTTTGTTTTTTGTTTTGTTTTGCAGAATTTTTTCACCATGAACCAATAATCACAATATTAGGGATAGGTGAGACTTAGGTCTTCTTCTTCTTTTTTTTTTTTTGAGTAGCGCAAGAGTGTCTGAAAGAGACAGAAAAGAAGATTCTCTTGAAACTATCCAAGTGCCTGCAAACCTCTGGAAAGACTTTATGGGTCCCCAGAGACACAGGACACCCTGCTTAAGAATCACAGGTTTGGAACTCTCCTTTGTGTTTCAAAGAGACACGATTTAGGGGAAAAATCAGATATTTAACAACACAATAAAAAGAGGAAAAAGGATTTGAGAAAGGGAGAAAAAAAAGACTAAATTACAAACCCAAGTACTGATGTAATTTTTCATTTAGTGCACATATGGTATTTGGATATAATTCTATGTTGCATTTAATAATAATCACTAACCTTAGCCACGTTGACACCATGTGCCAGACGCTGGGCATTTCTCATGCACTTTTTTGTTTATATTCATAGCAATGCTGTGAGGTTGACACTCATTATCCCCATTTTATAGATAAAGAAACTGAGGGGCGAGAATACAAGTAATTTGTCTAACGTTACATAGCCAAGAGGTAATCTATAGGGGTGTTAAAGCCAGTCTGCTTGGTTGCAAAGCCCCAGCATTAAATCTGTCACTGTGGCTTTGATTATATTAGATTTAGAAATGTGGATGGACCCTGAAATGCAGACGAATGAATCATATGTGTTTTTACTTTCACAGAAAATATGTTTGAAACTGTCACAATTCTCAAGTACGTGACCTTACACCCACACATCTAAAATATCAGTTCAATAACTTGAGCATTTATGTAGCCTAATCACCTTTTGGAAAAACTAAGAATATTTCTTTGTAAGTTAAATCAAATTGCCTGGATCAAGAAAAAATTTGTGTCAAGTCAAATGATTTAAGAACATAAATATTCTCATTATTTGTTTTAGCTCATTGAAAATTGGCTTGCTTTAGGGTATACCACAGAGAAACTGAATTAATTAGCTGAACCTAAATTAGGATAGTTTTTACTCATTCCTTGGAATTAGATCAAAACTCCAATATTTAAATAAGTTTCATGCTTCCCATGACATGAATAATTTTATTCATTTATACTTCCTAACAACCCTAAGGTTTACAGCACACATTAAACTTGGAAACTCAGATAGAAGATTCAATGTGATTTAATCAGTTTCATAGTTGGAAATTTTAAATTCTCCCACACGTATATCAGAGAATTGATCAGAAGCAAGGTGCAAAAATACAAAAGGCTGCGAATAGCATAAAATTTAATTATTTGCTTTGAATGGTAGAACCCTGATTGCATTATATTCAACCTTCTCAGAAAACTGGCAGGTTATTTTTATTGCCCCGTCTGGAATCTCTCAGTGGGCTATAAAGAAGCAGAGAGATTTAAGAGTAAAGAGCAAAAGCTAAAGTTGTAAAAATTTTATCATTGGACTTTGTATGTATATGTCTACTCATTTTCTTTATATGAATGCCAATGTTCAAGCAGGTCACAACTATTTCCATTAAAGTTAAAACACAGGCCTCTTTTAAACCTCCAGTAAAATAAGGTCTGACAGTTGTTTGGAAAACTTCTATCTTTTATTAATGGTCTTGAGTAGAAAATGACATTGAAGTCTGGTAATATTTCCAACAGGAAATATTTGTAATGGGCCGTACAAAAATTCACAAACAAGGATGCATTTGGCAGAAAGATACCCATCTCATCTATCTCTAAATACTCTCGAATGAGTAAGAAAGTAAAAAGGAAAAATAGTTTTCATTTATGTTCTGGATATTTTATGCAGGGTATTTATTTTAGTTCTTATTAAGTTTTATGGTCAATCACAAAAGAAAAGGAAATGTATTCATTATAAAAATAATGAGCTCTGGTTGTACAATAAAGGAAATGATAGAGCAATCTGCCCTAGCTTATGCGGGCTGCAGTGTTAAAGTCTGTTGAATCTATAGATGTATTACAGCCCTCTACTGTTTTCTTACACATCTCTTATATCAGGTGCCTTATACCGCTTTCTTACCGGGTTCCAACAAAACTCATTCTTTTACATGGCATATTTTAAATGAGCATTTAAATATTATACACAATTTAAAAGTTTATGATTTAGTACTGTCATTAAATATACCAATATCTTCTCATTGCAGTCCCAACTACTGACTTCTGATTTCTCTGCCCCCAAGCTTTCTCCTTCATTGCTACCAGAGGCATCTTTATGCAAATCATAAAGGACAGAAGTCCCAATGTTAACAGAAGGAGGTGATCTCATTAATAGTAGAAGCCCTTTTATTCTGTTTGCTACAAAGGGACAGTTATTTTTATATAAGTATTCAAAAAGCGATGCATGAAATTTTCGAACATTTTGTTTTAATTTAAAAAACATAAATGTCATGGGGCGCCTGGGTGGCTCAGTTGGTTGGGCGACTGCCTTCGGCTCAGGTCGTGATCCTGGAGTCCCTGGATCGAGTCCCGCATCGGGCTCCCTGCTCGGCAGGGAGCCTGCTTCTCCCTCTGACCCTCCCCCCTCTCATGTGCTCTCTCTCTCTCTCATTCTCTCTGTCGAATAAATAAATAAAATCTTAAAAAAAAACAAAAAACATAAATGTCATTCCTTTGTCAATTTCGTAACATACAGCCAAGGTATTTTATTTGCATGCAGGTGAACTAATTGGAATTTCTAGTCGTCTACCTTATGGAAACCTAACCCATAATGCATTGGCTGTAAATGAAACTAAGCAAGAACATAAAGACACTAGCAAAAAAATCTCAGGGCAGAATCCTAGGTTCCACAGTTTCCCCGGACCTCACAAAAGTTGCTACCCCACATCAAATTCACCTGCAATGTTTCCAAGAAATTTTCGCAGACTGATTCTTTATATTCAACTTTGCTTTTATAGAAGTCAGTCTATTTCTTTTTGCACTTACAGTTCATCAGTGCATGACACAGTAAGCATACAAATGCTTGCCTCAGGCGTTGAGTTCTTGGGTTCAGCAGTCAGTGTGCTTTATGGAGGGCATACAGAGCATTGTTTAATACTGCAAGTAGTTAAGTGGTAATTAAGAGGGATTTTATTCACTGGAGATCTGAGTCCTAATCCCAATCATCTTTGTTAGTTCTGTCTTCTCTACTAAATCATCAATCTTCATTTCCTCATCCATAGAATGGATAGAAACATATTACCCTAACCCTCAGGATTCTTAAAAGCATCAAATGAGATCATATATGAGAATAGAGTCAGAAATATAAAATGACACTGGGGTCATTTTATAGTGCATGAGATTCAAGCTCTTCAGGATATGACTCTAACAAACCTTTTCTGGTTTCCCCTAATCTATAAATCCTATGCCTTTTTCCCTTTCTTTTTTCTTTATCCCTTCCACTACAGGCTACCCTAGGATTTCTCCCACCTGGAAATACATACATGTTCTAGCCAAATAAATAAGACAGCTCATACTTCTGAGACTATAACCTATGTTCCCTTGCTTCATGATGTCTTTCCCAAGTAAATGCAAATATCCCCTCCCCATTTCTAAAGAAACACTAGTCATTTTCCTAAGTTCAGCTAAAATCCCACCTATTTTGTGAAACCTACCTCACTTTTCTCCAGCTGAATAATTTTCTCCTACTCTTGACCATCCCAGCAACTCAGCTGTTTATTGCAATCTGCCCTGTATTACAGTTATGTGTAAGGGTCTTTCTCCCTCCCTCTGCCCCACTGGAGGGTTCCTGGAAAGCAAGAACCAATGTTTCTTTTTTGAGTCCCTCTATACACTGCCCAACACACAGGTATCTTTGAAACAATTGTGGAATACAAGTGAGCTGAATTGATTATGAACCATTATTGAGTAGTTAACACTGCTTCTCCTTTGAGTTGTTTTTGACTCCATGATCAAACACAAAAATCTCACATATAGAGTAGGATACAGATTAAACACATTGATTCCCCACCAATTTTTTATGGGGAGATTATATTGTTTCTTCACCTTACTTGATGAAGAACACACAACTATTAGAAGCTTCATTCTCATCTAGAAGTAGAGATGCCATCAGATAAAATACTCTTCCCTTCCTTTCTTTCACTGTCTCCTGTCTCTAATTTAAAAACTTCCCTGTTCTCTATTCTAAATAAATTCCATCCTGTGAAATCTGCTGACAATCTGCTCTAATGTGAAAATCTTCTTTACGTTGGTGTGGCAATTTGAAAAAACTGACCACAAATTCTCCCCACCCCTATAGGCACGCCCCTGCCCCACTTTGCCTTGTGACTTACATTTCCTCCCACCCAGGGGTGGAGTTTCCTTCCTCACCTCTTGAATCTTGGTTTAACCCTGTAAAGTTCTTTGGTCAATGGAACATTGGCAAATGTGGTGCAAACTGTTTTAATTTCCTAAGGCTACTGCAATAAGTTACTTCAAACCTGGTGCTTTAAAACAATAGAAATTTATTATCTCACAGTTCTGGAGGCCAAAAGTCTAAAATCAAGGTGTTGGCAGGGCCTCATTCCTTTATCAGGATCTAGAGGACAATCTGTTCTTTGCCTCTTCCAGCTTCTGGTGGCTGTAGGCTTTCTTTGGCTTGAGGGTATATAACTATAATCTCTGTTCCATCTTCACGTGACTTACTCCTCTTCTGTCTGTGTCAAATCTCCTTTTACCTCTTTCTTATAAGGACATGTGTTATTGGATTTAGGGCCCACTTAGATAATCCAGGATGATGTCATTTTGAGATCCTTAATTATATCTGCCAAGACCCTTTTCCTAAATAAGGTCACATTTATAGGTTCATAGGTCAGGACATAGACATATCTTTTTGGGAGCAACCATTCAGCCCACTACACAAACAAAAGCCTCAAGAGAACTTGGCCTTTGGGGCTTGCTCACTATCACCATATGAAAGAACAGAAGGTAGCTGGCTGGATGATGAGAAACACATGACCAAGTCATCCCTGTGACCCAAGCTAACACCAGGCCAACAGCCAGGCATGTAAGTGAAGCAAGCTGGACCATCCAGCCTCAGCTGAGCCACAGAAATCAGCAGAGCCTGCCCAGCCAACCCACAGAATCAGGAGAACCATAAATAAATATTTGTTGTTTAAAGTCACTAAGATTGAGGGTGATCTAAGAACTTCATGTTCCTTTATTCTCAGTGCTGAGTGCAGTGTCATGCCTGCTGCTTCTGGTTTGGCTTCTCCATTTCAAACCCCTCCAACTTCACTCTGATTTCCATTCCCAGCACTGAATAAATCCAACCCTTTCTAGGGTGGGCAGATTCCTAAGCATTCTCTTCTCCCCTTCTTGTCTGAATATAGCATAGCTGACAACCCTATGATCCTCAAATGAACCAACTTATGATTTGAGGTCCCATCTATTTGAAAACAATCCTTAAACCTATGGTGTCTGAGCAACAGGCACTTCTGCCCAGGCTGTTTTTACAGCAATGGGAATCTGGACACATGGGACCTGTCTTGTCACAGTAGGAAGTACAAGCAAAAGTGATAGGAAACCTCTGTTGGAAATAGCAGGAGAGAGAGAAGGGAATGAGGAGAAGAAAAGCAGGGAGAGGAAGTGAATGGGTAAAGAAACACCAAATTCCCAAGGTGAGAATTTTTCTGTGTAGGGCCCCTCAGGCAGGGTACGGAGCAGAGGAGGCCTAAGAACCAGACAAATGGGTGCAAACCTGCATAGGGGTCAGCTGCTGTGGGACCAGGCTCCCAGCTCCCTCTCCACTTCCTCCTTTACATTTCTCCATTCTACTCCCTTCCAACTGACCCATCAGAACCATTCAGATAATGGCTGAAGAGTCATCTTTGAGCCGTCTCTGTCCTCTCTTTCAAATCCTCACCAAAGCTTGTTTCTCCCTCCAAAAAGGAGAAACGTCTCTCCTTCTGTAGATACCATCTCACCAACTAGTCCAAGGTACCAACCTCCTTACCTGGACACCCGAATAGCTCTGCCTGAACTCCCAATCCACTTCAGTATGTTCTCCACACAGCAGCAGAGTGGGCTTGAAAGGGTAAGTTAAATTATGGCACCCCCCTGCTCACTATCTTTCAGTGGCATCCCTTTGCCCCTAGAAAAGAATTCAAATTCCTTACTTTGCCTATATACCTTACTTTGTCTGCATTTTTGTCTGCAAATTTTCAAATTCCTTACTTCGCCTGCATGATTTGGCTCTTGCCTTTCTCTCCTACCTCCTCTCCTACCACTCTCCTTTTGTTCAACAGAATACACTTTCAGTTCCCATGATGTTCTCTGCATGTGCAAGGACCGTCCTCCCTTAAGACGCTGGAATTCTCCACTTGCTGGGAATGTTTCATCACTAGCTCTTCAAATGCCACTTTGCCCAAATGTCACCTAATCTGGGAGATCTTTCTACCTCTCATAAGGCGGGCAACCCAGTTACTTTCTACACATCACCCTTATTCATTTCATTATTAGTTATATCAAAAATCTGTAATTATTGGGTGGTAAAATTATCAGTGTAAAAATCTGTAATTAACCTGGGTGGTGCAATTGGTTAAGCAACCAACTCTTGGTTTAGGCTTAGGTCGTGATCTCAGGGTCGTGGGACCGAGCCCTGCATCAGGCTCCACACTCAGCATGGAGTCTGCTTCAGACTCTCTCCTTCTCCCTCTTCCTCTCCCTGCTCAGCTCTCTCTAATAAATAAATCTTTAAAAAAAATCTGCAATTACCTGTATTTGTTTGTATGGGTATAACTAGTTCTTTATCTGTATTTCATCTCCCGTTCCATATAAGAATAAACTCCACAGAGGCAGGGACTTTGTCTTATTACTGTATCGCTGGAACCTAACACAATGTCTAGCATATGGGAAGTCCCTATATCTGTAGAAGGAATGAAAAACCTTACTTGGAAACTATTCCTATTTTATAGATAAGGAAGTGGTTTGGAGAGATCGAAAGACTTGCCTGAGGTCGGACCGTTGGTACAAGAACATTCCTAGTGAACATCCATCCCCAGGCCCCTAGAGGTCATCATGCCTTGGGGTTTTTCATTTTAATCTTGTAGATCCAGCACTATAGATCCAGTGCTCGTGATTTACTTCTCTTTCCTTTAGAGTAAAATGCAACCAGATATTTGCTTATCACCCAGACTGAAAAGATGTCATCATTGTTCTATTCATATTTTAAAATCACATTTCTTTTCACTTTACCAGTAACTCACTGAAAGCATGAAAATGTAATACAGTTCCTTAGCATACTGTTTTTCTTCTGTGACTTCTCAGTTTAGAGTAATGATTTCACTCTTTGTGACTTGAATACACACTCTTTATGTAGATGGTTTGGGTAATCAAGCACATGGGAAAATTCTCATACCTTTCAAATACATCAGGAATAAAATTTCTGGTAGAAATCACTTTGGTATAGTACTTTTTTTGAGAGAGAGAGAGAGGGGCAGGAGGGGCGGAGAGAGAGAATCTCAAGCAGGCTCCGCACCCAGCATGGAGCCCAACACATGGTTCAACTTCACAACCCTGAGATCATGACCTGAGCCGAGATCAAGAGTTGGCTGCTTGACCGACTGAGCCACCCAGGTGTCCCAGTACAGAACATTTTTAAACGGGTAGTGGAAGCTGTGTACTTGGAACTATTGGATTCTGGAAGAGTAGAGACCAGGTATGGCAAAGCTGGTTTAGAGAGGAAGTCACACAGCATCTGGATATAGAAACATACAGGGACACCTGGGATTTCCTCTCCTGTTTGCAGTCCCTTGCTCCCAATTTTAAAGACCTGCTTCATAGAGCTTCTAAGAACTGCTTTCATAAGTCTGGCAGGGGGATGAGAGGACAAAGAGGATAGAGTGCTGGGTCTGAGGATGCTCTGTATCAGTAAAGAGGGAAGTCAGAGAATGAGTGAATCAGGCCGATGCTCCATAGAGACAGCACAGACAAAAGTGAGGAAATCTATCTGTATCTTGCAGTAGATATAGAACGCAGCAGGATGTATGTGTGCCGAATCCTGTGAAAGAATCCATCTTCATCTGCCTTAGTAGCACTCAGAAAAATGAAAGACACATTTTCAGTTCCATATCAAAATGTATCACAAGGGTCAAAGTGCCGCTGTCTAAGCATTTTTGCCTTTTTTCCTTCCAGTGTTGGACCGCTCAGGCTGTTAGTGCAATATCAAAAAAGATCACTTGGGGGCAATGCAGTATTCTTGTTTTGCTTTATCTCATGGCTGTGTGAGTTTCCTCAGTGACAAAAGACTGCTGTTTCTTTCAAATTTGAAACCACGTTTTAATATATGGGAGGGAAAAGGCTGTATTTCATTTTAAACTTACGATGCATAAATCACGTAAGACAAATGCAAGTCAGATTTTCTCCTGAAGGGAGCAAAACTTTGTCTCCTTTTAGCAGACAAATCAGTTTTACCTAGTTGGCACATTTGGGGATATTTTATATTTAGAATTTGTCACAGCCTTTGAGATAGAGCTCAACTATAAGAATAAAGGAAATTTTTAATAGAAATGTTTAAAATGGTGGACATGTAATAAGCTTCAAAATGTACTGGTGGTAAATTATTTTTTTTCTATAACCAAAGTAAAATTGTAAATATCATCTGTCTTCTCCACTGAGTAAATATTTTATAATAAACTTAAGCACTAAAGTCATTAAGTTTTTGAGACATTTATTGCTGTTGTCTTCATTGCTATTACTTTGCATTCACATACCTTTTTATAAAGGGGTTATTTTTATTACTAATTATTTTTTCAGCAATTTGATGAGTGGAGTCTCTTCCAAGCCATTTCTCTTCTCCTGTCTTCTAAGTACTAGGTATTGTGTCAGGCACTAAAGGTTTGTTTCCTTTTTAAATAAAAAAATAAACGTAATCTTTTCTTTCAAGGATTTTAAGCACATTTGGGCCAATAAATTTTTCTTCTTTGTTTTTGTTCTCTTGATTCTTTGCTGACTTTATCTGATTTTTTTCCTCCCAACGTATTTTCCCATCCTCAGAAGATATTTATCATTACACAGTGATGAAAAACTCAGGCGAGACTTGTTGTCAAAATCTAAGAATCAAGATTTATAAAATTAAATTTAGTAACTTGCTAGGTGCCTGAACAGAAGTGGAAAAATTCAGGAAGATAGCAGAGAGTTTTGCCTTAATTCATGGGTCTATTACCCAAAGCTCCATCTTAACATTCTATATTGGATAGAGGGTAGCAAAGGAAGGGATTACGGCTGCTCTGTAATCTATGCATCTATGGATGATTAAAGTATTTGAAACATTGCTTATATTAGTACTTTTTCCATGCTCATTTTTTTGCTCTAAACACCCTGTATCTTATCTTTGTCTTTATTTTATCCTTATCTTTTAACTTATGATCAGCGAGGTAGAAAAATAATCATCATCACAGCAATGCTGGATGAGCCTGCATTAACTAATTTATGAGTTTCCATGACGTCCATATGCCATGGATTCCTAGGCTCCAGTTTGGAGAAGTAGCACTTGATCTTTGCCAAGTCCTCATCTGGACCCCTTTCTCATCCTCGAACAGGCATCCACTAGATGGCGCCAGAGAGAAGCAGGCTTTGAACAAGACCGGTGAAGGAGAGAAGCAAATGAGAGGGAAATAAATACACATCCTAACATCCAAATGCCACTGAGAAATTCCCTTTCCATCTTTCAAACATTCTGAAGGAATTCATTTACCTCCTCTGATTTCACACTGAAATCCCTGAATATTAGCTAACCTCCATTTTTCTGGATATATAATTAATACTTGCCCATCCATTTTCTACTGTTAAGGGAAATAATAATTAGCAAATTTATTTATTAGGGTTAAGTTTTACATTACGTTGTCATTGTAACACATTTTATATATGTGTAATATATATATAATGCATACATACTAGCTAATTTTATTTGCATATATTAATCAGTCCACTACATTATTTCAGAAAAGACACGCCTGAATTAACAAAGATGTTATGGGGTAAATTCCTCATATTTATCTTTTGTTGCAGAACCTACTCTTAAATCTAATTTGTCAACAGGAAAGTTTTTTTGCATGTTTTAATGAGATACCTTTAACAGAAATGATAATGATAGACAACCTATCATTGATAAACTTCGTTTGAGTGCCTGTCATGTGCCCGGCATTTTCCGAGCCTGTAGGGAGACAGACATATTGCTTGCTGTTCTGAAGCTTATGGTCACATGTTTAAATTATCATTTTTGATCAAATAAACATGACTATGATTAATGAATAATTCTCTCCCTATTTAGGATAATAATCCAGGTGCAGTATTAAGAATTAATGAATGTATATAATTACCTGACAAATCTTTCATGGAACAAAGCTGGGAATGAACAAATGAAATGAATGAGTGAATGAAAATTTTGGAAATCAGAGACAAAGTTGCCATCAGCAGTATCAATACAGAATGATAAAATTATTGTAAAATTATTTAAAAATCATGTGCAGTTGCAAAACAATCATTCTTTTTCTAGAGCAAATATATTTCTGAAATAACATTTCACACCAATGTGGGCTGATTAGATACATTTCACTTTTCAATTATTATTTAGTTTTTATTGTGTCAGCTTTGGCCACATGCTTATTTAATTTTATGCTTGTTACCTATAATTTTTATTTATATAATATCAAACTTTAAAATGAACACCCTGAAGCAATTTTAAATTTAATCCAAGTAAGAATAGATTAAGTAATACATCAACTCATTTTACAAACTCCTGAGAGCAGACTTTTATTCACATTCCTTCCACGAGATGACATAAATCTCCAGGGCCTGCAGAAGGGCCAGATGCTCAGTGAAAAAGTCTTTTACAAGGTCAGGTCCATAGTCTGCAGTTTTAGACGTAAAATGGAGATCAGAAGAAGAGCACTTCCTAAGGTTGACAAACCATGCTGTGACTTTAACCTGCATCCAGAGGCATTATTCATTTTTACCCTGGGACTATATGAGCAATCTCACCCGATGTTATGAAAGACCCTGCATAAATACCTATGACAAATGAGGCTAACTTCATCCCTGCAACTGTGGTATGTCTCCAAAAACCGAGTAAGAGATATATGCATTCTTTAAAAAGGGTCTTTGTAAATCACAACATCCCTTGCTTTGCCAATGTTCGTGCTCTCCTCCATGCACATCTGCTGATCTCCCGGGAGTGAGAGGGAACCACAGGCCCTGGAGATGGAAGGATGACCCCCAGAAGGCCACCGCTGTGGTGGTAGAGAGCTGGTGATTTAGAGCCTCAGCCTGGGCAGGAGATTGCTTTAACTTGGGTTTCCATGAGAGATGATTCTTACAGATACTGACTTAAGAAAAACCTTCAGTGCCCCATGTTCTCCCTTTTCTATCAGAGCGGCCCTGTCCAGAGATTCAAACAATGACATCTGTCTACTGCATTTGCCAGAAGGCCACTGGAAGTCCATTACTAAATATATGAGCTAAGTTAGAATGGTTAGGGATTAGATAGATTTGGGCCATTTCTTCACACAGTTAAACATTTTTAAATGATGCTAGTAACTAGACTTAGCACAGGGGTCATTTCATAAGGTATTAAAGTCTCAAATCACTAGGCTATATGCCTGAAACTAACAAGATACTGTATGCCAATTATACTTCAATTAAAAAGAGCATATCATCTCCAAATAAAGACAGTTTTACTTCTTCAAAAAAATGTCCTAAATGATCCTTGATGGAATTCAATCCAAGACACATTTATCATGAACTGATTACATTCGAGGAATCATCTTCATGTAACTTCTGAATACCAAATATCAACAAATGAACGTCTTTAAATGTGGGATGGTGGCCGGTCAAACAATGAATTCATTTAAGTTATGTCTCAACTAGACAAAATAAGACTTTTGACAGGTCTTCCTGCTGGAAGTCACAAATCACTCCAGCAATAAATTTTCATCAAAGCAGTCTGCTATGATCACAGGTATAAAGAATCTCCAGACGTCATAAAGAAGTTACAGATATGAGAGTTTCCTCTCTGCTGGATAACTAGAATGGATAAAGGGATAAATTGTGACTTTTTACTGTAAGAGCCAAATTTAAATTTATGACATCTATTGCAGTTAATCTATATGACCTGTGTATAAAGACAGCCATGGACGCATTTGACCGAAAGTTACAGTTATGGTGGTTGTGCAAGAGTTCCACTCTTGAATTCATAGATAAAACTGGAGTGCTTTATAATTGAATTGAAAGCTTTTTAAGGGAAGAAGTTTTTGAATAAAATATCACTTAAAATTGGATTTATTATACTCACCAAGAAAATGACATTGCCTTAGCAGCAAAAATGGTTGTTTAAAATTGAATCAAAGGATATAGTAAGCATGTGTTACATGTGCTATTAATTTTCTTTCCCTTCCTCCATCTTCCCCCCACTTTTAAATTTGAACATCCTTTGGAAACACCTAAACCTAAATCTGAAATTATTTTTATTGTATAGAAGGAGAGTTTAGAAAAATTTAGTTTACAAAGCATCTACTTGCCATTATTTTTCAAATTTGCATTTCTTGATATTTTTCAACTCTCTCCAAAGCTTTAGTAGAGAAAATATCTCAGCAGCAAACCTAATTGGAAATAAATGAGCTCATAGTTATATTTGTTATTACTTTCATACCTCCTTTAGCTGCCAGAATATTCTATAAATGGCCACTGTAACCAGTTTAGTGGGTTTGCCTCACTGCACAGTGCATAAATCACTACTGATTTAACTAAGTCATTCAGCCTTTGAACTGAGAACTCCCTACACACACACACACACACACACAAACACACGCACACAACTATGTTTTGTGGAATTTAAAAACAGTGTTTAATAAAACTTTGATGTCACATTGTTAGTCTTTAAAGTGGATCTTGGTCCTGTCCTCCACATTAGCACTGAGAACAATTTCTACGTATTTTTCACATCTAAAAATATCAGGAGGAAGCAGTATTTTGGAAGATGGTCAAGTGATTTAACAGATAAGTATAATCCATTTGTTTTAGCTGAAGCAATAAGTACTTCACTTGAAGGGTAAATAGATACTCCCTTGTTTTCAGAAATCTCTCTGTAGCATCAAATATAACTTTGACCTCGTAAGAAATAATTGCTCTCTGGCACATTAACCCAGGAAGCTGCACTACCTCCCTTTGAGAGCAGATAACGGTATTGTCCAGAATAATCAGGCAAGATTTTGAAAAGACAAATCCCAGGGAGAGGATAAAAATGAAAAGAACTGCATACTTTCCTGTGTTACACCTACAGTTTGCCTCTGTCCTGCAGACGCGACAAGGATATGAATAAGAAACAAAATAGTGAATAAAGCATGAAAACCTAAAGAAAACCAAATCACAAAGAGCTTTCTTGTCTCATGCTTGATTTTCAGGAAATACAGTAGTCTCCTATTATCCACGGGGGAGATATGACCAAGACCACCAGGGGACGCCTGAAACCACGGAGAGTGCCCGACCTTAGACGTACTATGTTTTTTTCTTATACATATGCACCTAAGATAAAGTTTATTTTATAAACTGGACACAGTAAGAGATGAACAACAATGACGACAAAACAGAACAATTGTAACAGTGGGCTGTAATAAAAGTTATGTGAATGTGGTCTCTGTCCCTCTCAAAATATCTTATTGTGCTGTACGCACCCTTCTTCTTGTGATGATGTGAGATAAAACACTTATGTGAGGGAGGAAGTGAAGTGAATGACGTAGGCACTGTGATGTAGCATTAGGTTACTATTGACCTTCTGCTGGTTCATCAGAAGAAGGATCATCTGCTTCTGGAAGTCTTTGGGGGTGGGGGCAGGGAATGGACTCAAACTGCAGAAAGCCAATGTGCGGATAAAAACTATCACAAAAAAGTGTTTCATTTCTACCGGTCATTTCTACTGGGCTTAGGGGAAGTGATGCTTAAAAAAAAAAACAAAAAAGGGGAGATAAAGCTTCAAAAGAACAAATAATAAAAACTTGTGTGAAGGGTATTGTGAAAGCTGTTTTGAACTGGTCTGGCCAGTGGTGGCAAGAGACAGGATCCCTGGAGTGTGGGGAGGGTGGGTCCAGAGGCTTCTCTGAGAGGACAAAATGGAGGAAAGTGTTCTTGTTTTCCTCCTGCCTCTCCCCTGTGACCCCTAAGGACAATCACTGCTTCCTCCATTCCTGTTCAGGATGTAATAAAGTCCACCCCAGGAATCAGCTTGCTTAATCGGGGGGGTGGGGGTGGGTGGGAAATAATGTCCTGCTCAGGTGAAGACTTGATGAGGAGAGGTGTGAGATTATATCACATCTGACATTCACTCCTTCCCCCTATTCCCTCTCAAACCTCAAGTTTGATGGATCATAATGGAGAGAAGTGCCTCCTCCCAAGGCTTTACTTCCTAAGAGTTTAGGGAGTGAAATTCTGACCAGAGAAACCACCTGCTAGAGGGGCAGCAGAGGGAAATGATTGAAAATGGTTTTCTGATGCTCGGAACTCATTCTCTACCATCTCCTTGGATACATCTGCAGGACTGGCCTTCCGCAAATAGCATACCAGCTGGAATAAATATTATCTGCAGGAGAACTTAAGCTCATAGAACAAAACGGGGGACAAATGAAAAGTACAGCTACCTCCAGTAGGAGGCAAACAAAGTAAAAGACTTATATGATGCTACTTAAACTAATGGACTAGGGGCACCATGGTACAATGGATAGCACACTGACCTCTAAAACTAATGCACTAGGAATTTTTATTTATTTATTTATTTATTTATTTATTTATTTATTTATTTGAGAGAGAGAGAGAGAAAGCACAGGCAGAGGGAGAAGTAGGCTCCAATGCGGGACTCGATCCCAGGACCCTGGGATCATGACCTGAGCTGAAGGCAGACGCTTAACCGACTGAGCCATCCAGGCGCCCCTGCACTAGGAATTTTTAAAAAGCATGATGAATATACTCAAGGAAGGGGCACCTGGGTGGCTCAGTCAGTTAAGCATCTGTCTTTGGCTCAGGTCACAATCCCAAGGTCCTGGGATCGAGCCCCACATCAGGCTCCCTGCTTCTCCCTCTTCCTCTGCACCCCATGCTCTCTCTTCCTCTCTCTCTCTCAAATAAATAAATAAAATCTTTTAAAAATATATACTCAAGGAAATAATGGAAGACAGTAGCAAAATGAACTGTGAAAAGAGAAATCATTAAAAAGAACCAAGAGGAAATAAAATAAGAATTTAATAAATGTAAGTAAAAATGTGCATACTTCCTAAGGGGTATCAGCACATGAAATGAAGGGGTCAAAATCTGGACAACAGAATAAAGAAAGAAAAAAACAGTTAGCAAAAATGTCTCAAAAGTAATGAAAACAGATGTCCCAGAATTAAAAGGTAAAAGACTTCAGGCCAAAATTGGAAATACTCAATAAGAAGAGAAACGAGTCCAGGAGGATGTTGTAAACAGCTAGGAGAAGTAATTCCTAGCTTACACAAGTTGTTCCAGAAAACTGAAAACAAGTGAAAGTTATCCAGTTCTATTTTATCCAGTAATCTCAACTCTAAAAACCAGATAAGTACAAGAAATTACAATTATAGGTCCATATCATTTATGAACATAGACCTAAAAATCATAACTAAACAAATCCAACAGAGTATTGAAAAATATCCTGAAATAATCACATAGTTTTTATCTCAGTGATGCAAGGAAGTTCTATGAAAAGAAAATCTAGCAATGTCATATACCACAAAAATAAACTTGAGGAGGAAAAAAAATCATATAATTTTATTAATGCAGAAAAAAGCATTTGTAAAGTTCAAAATCTTTTTATGGCAAAGACTTCTAGCTAACTAAAGATAAAAGGGAACTTACTTAACTTAGTAAAGTTTATAAATCCATCTCTCTCAGAGTTACACTCTAAAAGGTTTACAAATGAAATCATATGACGTCTGGGATTTGTTTCAAAATAAACTATTGTCTGGGAAGGGGAGTGGAGAGGGTACAGAGGAAACAAAATTACCCATATATTGCAATAGTTGTAACACGATGATGGATACAATGTGGCTAGTCATTATTCTCACTACTTTGGCAGGAATTGTAAAGATTAAAAACCAAAAACCCACAGCAAGTATTTTACTTAATAGAGAAATTTGAGTTGCATTCCTTTTAAGATGAAGAACAATTTGAGAATATTTAACTTTCATTTCTACCTTTAAAGATAGTACTGGAGGTTCTGACCAAAATTAGTGAAAGAAAGAAAGAGAGAGAGAGAGGGAGGGAGGGAGGGAGGGAGGAAGGAAGGAAGGAAGGAAGGAAGGAAGGAAGGAAGGGAGAAGATATATAAGAATTAAAAAGGAGATTAACATGACCTTATTTGAAGATAAAATAATCATCTGCCTTGAAAACCCAAACCCAATGGTATTAATGGTAAAATTATTGGAACAAGTGTACCAAATACAAGTTCAACTTCAAAAATAGTATTTCTCTATCCTAGTAATAACTGACTAAACAATATAATTTCAAAAAGAATATCAACAAATATTCTAAGGACTCTAGAAATAAACATAAGTGAGAACATATAAGACTTCGTTTATTATAAAATTTATTTTAAATTTTATTTTATTTTATTTAAATTTAAATAAATATTATTTATTTAAAAAATTTTAAACTCGGGACGCCTGGGTGGCTCAGTTGGTTAAGCAGCTGCCTTCAGCTCAGGTCATGATCCCAGGGTCCTGGGATCAAGTCCTGCATCGGGCTCCCTGCTAAGCAGGGAGCCTGCTTCTCCCTCTGCCTGCCACTCCTCCTGCTTGTGATCTTTCTCTCTCTCTCTGACAAATAAATAAATAAAATCTTTAAAAAAAAATTTTTTTTAACCCTACAAAGGAAAAAAATGATCTGAATAAATAGAGAGACTTAATATTATGAACATTCAATTCTTCAAAAATTAAACTATAAATTCCAATGTAATTATATATCAAAATTCCTGTAGGATTTTAAAAATATACTTGATATTCTAAAATATTTATGAGGAAATAAATGTCCACAACATAGCTAATTTAATTTTGAAAAGAAAAAGTAGAAAGGAAGAACCTCCCTGCCAGGTATCAAGATATACATATACTGCTAGAATAATAAAAACAAGTGGGCCAACTGAAACAGAACAGAGAGCTCAGAAGCAGCTTCATATACTAATGGGAACTTATACAATAAAGGCGATATTAGATTCATGGGAAATGATGAGTTTTTAGCCCGTGAGAATTGATTATATAGAAAAAAAATCTGGATCAAAAGTGAACTCTAGTTGAATAAGATGTTTATATGTCCAGAAAAAAATTATAAAGGTAGTAGAAGAAAATGGAGAAGCCCACCCCTATGACGTAGAGATAAGAAATGATTTCTGGAACCAAATCTCCAAAGCAGGAATTATAAGGAAATATTAATTTGAATAATCAATTGAAGATTCCTGACCAACAAAGACACTATGGATAAAGTTAACAGATAGATGACAAATCTGCAAGAGTAAAATGTCACTTGTCACCTGTTGCAAGCTGGAAAGGTCAAGTGTTGGGCAGGTTGTGGGGACATGGAGAGACTGATCATGGCATAGAAACTGATACAGGCCTTCTGGAGGGTAAGCTGGCATTATTTAATTCTATCAAATGAACCCATATCCTATGACCTAGCAAGTCCCATGATAGGTATATATTCTCCAGAAAAATCATAACCAGCTTCATAAAGGGTCATATATAAGAATTTGTACATTTGAAGCGCTATTTGGTTTAGCCAAGAGTTGGAACAATCAAGCTGTCTATCACTGGAGGAGTGGGGAGGTAAACTGTAACGGAATACACACATGGAATACTGTACATCTGTGAAAAGTAACACAGAAGGTGTACATGGAACAACGTGAATGTTTCCTTCTTGAAAATATTTAGTGCTGCACATAAAAACAGTAAAAGAAAAAAAATCTCTAATACAATACAATTTACATAAATTAAAAGCACATGTAGACATAACAAAACAAAACTGCATATTTTACTATCATCTAAATGAAAAGATATGCATTAAATCATAATGATGGTCTTTTGAGAAGCAAAGGAATTGAATGGGGAATGGGGATAAAATGGATTGCATAAATAGATGTGGGAGTCTTGCACAGACTGCTGTTGCAATTCTACAAGAATGGGGATTTTGGACTGTGCTGAGTAAACATTTGTTGAGTGCCTGAATGTGACATGAATTGAGGAATATGATTCATTTTCTCTCTCTGTACCTGAGTTCCAAATATTAGGTTGCATCATATGAAATTGCAAGATGTTTGTAGGTCAAAAATGGCCAAAAATCAGCGGTTTCATATAATTCAACCTAATAGAAAGGGAAATCTGAAAATGATGAAAGGTACTTAGGGAAATATAAACAACCACTGTAAAGACTAGTGGGAGATAACATGAAAGACAAACCAAATTTGATTCTACCTTTTCATAATTAACTAAAAACCACCTACATTGATATAGTTAAGATGACTGTCCTTAAAATAAAGTGCCCTTAAGACTTAAGTCATCAATAGTATTTCCTTAAAATGTCAGTCATATACTATACTAAGGAATATAGCATCTGTATCTTTTATCACTCTGATCTTTTTTTCAATTGACTATATTTAATGGGCCATTTAAAGATTTTTCACTACTGGAAGATTTTCCAGAATTTACAATGTAGTTTATATAAGATAAATTCTGAAAAACATCAGGTTCAGTCACTTCTGAATCTCTTGAAATTATGAAAGGCACTTGTACATTCTTTTTTTTTAAACTTTATTATGATTGAAATACAAAAAGTTGTACATATTTACCACATACAATTTGATGAATTTGGAGATAAATACACCTATGAAACCATTGCCACAATCAAGCCATAATCACATCTATTCCTTCTACATTTTACCCTTCATATATGTATGTATGTATGTATGCATGTATGTATGTATGTATTATTTAGTGATACAGACACTTAAGTTCTATTCTCTTAGAAAATCTTAGTATCATTAACTGTAGGCACTATGCTGTCCATAAAACTCTAGGACATACTCATCTTGCATAAGTGAAACTTTGTACCAGTTGACCAATCTGTTCTCATTTCCCCTTTCCCCCAGCCCCTGGTAACTATCATTCTATTCTCTGCTTCTGTGAGTTTGACAATTTTAGATTCTCAAATAAGTGGGATCATGTAGTATTTGTTCTTTGAAGAAATTTTTGATTTTAGAGAAATAATTGTTCAGAGGACAGATATGAGAAAATGGGAAGAAACTGAAAGAACATACAGGATAAGATATTTGTGTGTTCTTTTAGTTTCTTCCTATTTCCTCTTACCTGTCCTCTGAATAATTATTTCTCTAAAATTGGAAACTTCTTGGGGTGACCTGGGTGGTTCAGTCATTTAAGCATCCGTCTTCAGCTCAGGTCATTATCTCAGGGTCCTGGGATCGAGCCCATGTCAGGCTCCCTGTTCTTCCTCTCCCTCTTCCCCCACTTGTGCTCTTTCTCTCTCTCTCTCTCTCTCAAATAAATAAATAAAATCTTTTAAAAAAATAAAATAGAATTGGAAACTTCTTAAAATTTACCCATTGTGTTGTTACTAGACCTTATTTTCAACTGAGGTGACCTGAGTTACCTTTTATAACTAAATTTTTTGTGCTTGTTACTAAGTTTTTCCAGAAAACTTTCTCATCATGCTTCATGTCAGGGCTTTCTAGCTTAGGCACACTTGAGAGCTTTGTTATTCACTCAGCAAATATTCCATATTGATTACTGTAATAAAATAGTCATTTTGCTTCCTAAGAATGAAGAAAAAACATAAGGGAAAAATTTTATTTTCATTTGTTGCAATGATTATATTTTTCTTGAATAAGTGGAAAGTCAAGAAAACAGAACATATCTGAGGATTAGCTTTATAATGGGTCAAAGAATTGAACTAAAATGATGAATTGAGAAAACAAGATGCAGCTTTTGTGATCCCTAGTGAATTAAGCTGTTTCCAGTTCCTTTTTGAACCTATACGTATTAAATGAAAATCTCTACTTGCAGCAATAAAATGAGGCAATCTTGGTTCAATGGGATTTGATAAATCATAAAGGTCAGAGAAAGGCAGCTCAACTCACTTTACCTATCTTTAACATACTTTGAGGGAAACAACAGCTTCGGTGGAAATTTTACCTTGACAGTGAAGCGTTTTTTCTTTGGTGGATTCCAAACTGTGCCATTTGAATGAATGAATGCACGCAAAGGTCTTAAGGATGTCACCAACACATATGCTTTAAGAATCACAGATAGTTCTTCAGCTCTGAAGATTGTTTCATGTCGAGCAAGGGCTGTTGTTTGATTCCTAAAAAAATAAGCCAGCATAGTTAATGCTCCATAACTTAGGGTACGTCATTTGTACATTACGTCGAAGCTTTGTGCACTCATTCTTCCTTTGTTGGACCCCAGCTTTCAATGTGTGGGTTTCCTTAAACAATTTCACTGCTTGTCAGCATCGCTGCCAAGGGATATGCAGGTACAGAGAGAGGGGATCAAATTGACAAGAGTTCTCCACTCCGGTAGACTTAATTAAAAAATTTTTAAGAGAAAGAAAGATAGGGAAATAGTGCCTAAAATAAGGTTTAAAGGTTTAAAAAGTGTAAATTAGTCATGTCTGTACCATTACAACAAAAGTGATTCAAATTACAGTTTAGGGAATAGTGAAGACATTTTCCCCATCCTGCTCTGGCCTGCCTTTGCTTTATCTTCTCCTTGACAAGAAAAGATATTCTACTTTTCAATAGTGGACAGGTCACCAAAAATATGCCAAAATATGTTCCCAATCTACTAGTCTGATTCTACCCAATAACTGTCATCACAGATAATTATGGGTTAATTTAAGGGCTAAATTATGAAGATAACACTTCAGTTTACAAGGGAAAATTAACATTAATATTTTGTGATGAAACAAGTATACTTTAATCATAAAAGATCCCAAAATGTTTAATTATTTGCTTTCTGCACGACATTTCTGTTTCCAATATTTAAGTCTGATCAATGAAAAGATTGAGCTATTTCAACTTTTGAAGTCTAGGTAGGCAGGAGATGCATATGATTCTTCAATAAATACTATTAACTGTAGAAATCTACTGAATAATTATAAAATTAGATGAAGTAAACTATTTTGTCTCTTGGATAAGATAATGAAAATCTTTTAATTTTTCACTATAATGTATCTACGTTACAAAATCATTTCCCTGGAGGTAACTTAAATAATTTGGTACCCTGCAGTTGCTTTCTTAGATCCTAGGAGCCATAAAAAAAATATTAACCAGAAAAAGAATTCATTCAGCCATACTCATAGACTAGGGCAATGTCATTTGAGTATAAAATGGAAGTTAAAATTTTATAGTTTCACACTGTCAAGGTTTCAAATTCTATTTCCGTTAATGTAACTTCCTAGATAAGAGTCCTATTTACCCAAATGTTTATTCTCTGGCAAGAGAGGTTTGAATTAGTCTAGAAAAAAATCAATGATGGCATTCTTTATTAAGAAGAGATAGCTGAAATTTTATGTAACAGAACCTAGTAATTCAAACATGTAATACCCCCTGGATATCTTCAGGGGTTTTCTCTTGTTAGCTGTTTCCAAGAATGCATGCTGGATATAACAATTCAAAATGATTAGCTTACAGTTGTTCACGTCGCCAGTCCCATGGTTTCCACATATGTGGCTTCACTGTTTTTAAAAGGTGACTCGAAGTGCTCAGCTTTAACTGTATGCTCTGATCCAGACACACAGAGGGGCTCACCAGAAGTCGCAATTCTGAAAAAATTTAGAAGAGCAAAAACCAGTCATTCTATTGTTTCTTTTTGAAATTGCTCCAAAGTAGTGTTTGCTGTGTTCAACTACATGATGTATGGGAAATAGGCAACCCATTTTTTCTCCATTCTGAATCAAAGTTAGATCCATTCAATAACGCATGTTTATAAAGGCCTTTGTTTTGCAGTTTATTCTCACAATAGACTAGGAAAACAATTATAGTAACTGATTTCAACTCTTCTTGCTCAGAAAGAGAGCTAGAAATGATGTCTCCAACTGTCCTGCACCAGGCAGATCTACCCTCCACACACATAAGAGATGCACTCCTAATATGGGGAAGATGGCTGCAGGAGCTGACTTTTGCTTGTGATGAGAATATTACATGGACAACTTGAATTGATTTCCTGACAATAGCACAGTCCTTCATGTGCTAGAGCCTCTCTCATGCTTCATGATCTTGGTAAACTCGACCACAATGCTTTATTATTTTGTAAAATAGTATTTAATAGTTTTTAAAGTATATAAAAGTGAAGACCAACAGTAATGATTTACTCAGAATGCTCACTGATATTTTTTTAAAAAATAAATGTATTGAAGGTACATGGTTAAAAAATTCAAATTGTATGGAACGTTATCAAATTGGAAAAAAAAAAAAAAGCATCCAGCAATCCACCCCTATCTGGGACCTCTCTCTGCCAAAGCCAATGCCTACATATTTGCTTTTGAAGTCTAAATCAGTGCACAATGGGTAAGATGCATATGGTTCTTCAATATGTAAATTGATATAAATATCAACATATCCATATAACTTATATATGCAGACACTTCTGCTTTTTAAACTATCCAAAAGAGACATTACAGTAGTCCCCTTTATCTATAGTGTTGCTTTCCTCAGTTTCAGTTACCTGTGGCTAACCCCTAGTCAAGAAGCAAATGATCCTCCTGACGTACCATCAGGTCAGCAGTAGCCTAATGCTACGTCACAGTGCCTGTGTCCTTCACCTTTCTCTCATCATCTAGGCATGTTATCATCTCAGTCATCACAAGAAGGATGAGTGCAGCACACTAACATATTTCCAGAGAGTGAGACCACATTCACATAACCCTTATTACAGTCCAGTTATAATTGTTCTATTTTATTATTAGTTATTGTTGTTAATCTGTTACTGTGCTTAATTTATAAAATAAACTTTATCTTAGGTGTGCATGTATAAGAAAAAACAGTACATTTGGGTTCGGTACTATCTGAGGTTTCAGGCAAGCACTGGGGGTCCTGGAACGCATCCCCTGCAGATAAGGGGGGATTGCTGTATAATGGTCTATGTCTGGCATGTTTACCTACCAATCCATCCTGGAATCCTTTCCATTTGAGCATACACAGAATTACATTATACTTCTTGGGGCGCCTGGGTGGCTCAGTTGTTAAGCGTATGCCTTTGGCTCAGGTCATGATCCCAGGGTCCTGGGATCCAGAGGACATCAGGTTCCTTCCTCAGCAGGGAGCCTGCTTCTCCCTCTGCCACTCCCCCTGCTTGTGTTCCCTCTCTCGCTATCTCTCTGTCAAATAAATAAAAAATCTTTGAAAAAAAAAAAGAATTACATTATACTTCTTAATGGCTTAGGGTGTGCCGTTAAATGGATATACCTTTGATTTAATCATTCTCTTATTGTTGTGTATTCAGATTACATTTGTAATTTTTCCTTTTGTTATTTCAAAAATACTGCACAATGAATGCTCTTCTAAATCTATTTGGGTGTACTTTTACAAGTTTATTTAGGGTCAAAGTCTAGTCTGTATGTGTAATTACCAGATCAACGAATAAATGCAATGTAAAAATGATAGGTATTACTGAACTGGCTTCCAAAAGTTTGCCCCAATTTCCACTCCCTCTGACAGCACACGAGAGTTGTTTTTCCTTGCCGTCAGGTCACAGTGATTTATTTTTAAATTATACAATTTATCTAGCTCTCAAGATGGAACAAAGCCTTTAAATTATTTTTCCCCCTTGTGCACATTTCATCAATACTAACATAGTCTAATTTAAAACACTTCACACTCTTAAGTAAAAGTCAGCAGAAGTCAAGCTGTTCAATGTATTCCCATATCTCATTATTTAGCACAGTGTGATCTTTCTCAAAAAATGATAGCCTACTTGTAAGGCTTCCTTATTAATGAAGTTCTAATACATCATAATAAAAGAAATACTCAAATTGCTTGTTTCTGGAGGTGACAAATGAAGAGTCATTAAGGTAATTTCTTTTCTTGGGAATCACAACTTAAGAAGAGTTGAAATGTTTATATAATCCTTTAAATTTACAGTCAGAAAATATGTTCTCTTTTTTTCACTAAGTAGACATTTTTTAGGATTTATTACTAGGAAAGATTTTGTCTCTCTGGAAGAGCTAATTTGTGGCCTTCTTTTGTATAATACGAGAACAGTGTAATTTACTCTGATTTCCTTTTTATCCTTACTGCCAGGAAGCACAGCATTGATCTGAAACCCAAGCAGAGCTGACTTTGAAGAAGCTACCCCTATTAAGTGTTTCACCAAGGTAGTAGCTCAATGATTTTCAGGAAGTAGTAGTCAGCAAATATGTCAAAGAATAAACAATTTTATGTCACCTTTTTTTTTGGCCTTAGTTCAAGTGGAAGAGCCTATAACACAGAGCCCAAGGAATCCAATATAAGAATTGTCAAGAATATGTCAGCATTCCACATCAGCCCTTCAAACTGTGGTTGAACAATGGAATGTAATATTGATTAAAGTAATTTTTACCCTTTGTGATATATATACACACACATATATATATAGATATAGGATCTATAGGTGTATATATATATATATATGGCTTTCCATTATCTTATTCCAGGTTTGAGGTTACTCTTAATGATTCTAACCCCCCAAAAACCAACAAAAAGCCCCTCTAATTAGATGTTCCCTAACATCTAAAATCATTCCCATTTCCCTTGATTACAGCCAAAAATTAAAAATGAGCTCCATTAAGGGACACCTGCGTGGCTCAGATGGTTAATCATCTGCCTTTGGCTCAGGTCTTGATCTCCGGGTCCTGGGATCGAGTCCCACATCGGGCTCCTGGCTCAGGGGGAGTTTGCTTCTCCCTCTGCCTCTCCCCTCTGCTAGTGCTCTCTCCCTTTCTCTCTCTCTCTCAAATGAATAAATTTTAAAAAATCATTAAAGAAATAAGCTCCATTAATCCTTGTAAAAGCTGCAACTACATTTTATGGAACTATGATAAATAATTGTGGAAATCTTAAATACCCTATGTTCTCACTTAACAGAGTCAAAGAATTGTCAGTAGTCACTATTCCTTTCATCTTTCATTTGGCTTTTCTATCAAAGGCTCTCTCAACAAACCAGTCCAATTCACTTGTTTTAATATTCCATTCCCCTCTTCTCCCTAGACCACCCAACACACACATGAACCTAGAGATCTTCTATAAGCAATGCCAAAACAAGCTTCTGTTTTTTGGGGAAATTTGGGAGATGAGTGCCTATGATACAGTCTTTTAAATGACCTTGTAATTCATTAAGACGTATTTGTTAAATATTTTCAGAAAGCAATTAAATATGGAGGGCCTAGCATGTGTATTTAGGGTTTTTCTACCCCACAGTATGAGGACTGAATGAATAGGCAGCTACAGATGTGAAATATCTATGTGTTTTTATTTATCAACTACGCTTAGCTTATTTTAAAGAGCTATGAAGCCTGTAACTTTACCACTTACCCAGAGAAAAAATGAACAATTTTTAAAGGATGCATGAAGACTGCTTTTCTCCTGCCTTCTAACATTTGGTTGGCCAGGGACCCAGTACCCACTGAGTATCGTGCAGTTTTAAGAAAAGAAAGATTAAACCAGAACCACAAGACCTGGGTTTTCATTTTGATTCTTACTAACCAATGCTTAATGGATGTGTGACAATGTCAAGGAGTCTTCTAGAATCCAGAATATGATTTCCCATGAATTTCCTGATTGTCCCACATCACTGAATACAATGCTGATGCATAAAAAGTGTTCAGTAAGTGTTTGTTCTAGCAATGAGCTAGTTTGGAGGGTTGGGGGGGGCGGGTAGGGATTAAATCAATGCGTACTTGGAAAACAAAATGGTATCCCAATGTATTCAAAATATTTTATTTTTTTCCCTTTTATATGGCATGTAATTATATACGTTATCGGCAAAGACTATACACTGGAAAACAAGCAATGATTAGCAGGCAAATTTATACTATATTTGATTTAATGTTTTGCCCAGAGCTAATAATTAATAGGAAAGTAAAAGTGGAAAATGTAATTATATTTCATAAATGTTTGAATATTGTCTTGCATTTCATATTAGGAAACTACACTTAGCCACTATTTTCTCATTTTAAAACTTCCAGTGAAGATAAAAGGTCTTAATTAATAATTAACAGTTAGTTTTGAGATTAGAAGTATAAATAAGTACCTTTTGTGGGTATATTAATTGTTCTTTTTACCCAAAGACATTTACAAGTCTTAGTCCTTAGCCCACAGGTATAGCTATGCAAACATACCCACAGAACTTACATACATAACAAATATAAATTAATATATGCACAAACTAAAGTCATAGCCAGGAAAAAAACTGAGTCAGGGCCCTGGGAGAAAATGAATGGATGGCAAGTCAAAATCATAGGTGAAGAGACTATTAACCAAGAAACTATTACAGAAGGGGACTGTTAAAGAGGGTAGCATTAAGGGAAAACAATAGGTAGTGAAGCTCCCAGGGTTGACAAAATGGACGCTCTTGCCACCCCTAGCCCAGGAGGGCGGGGATTATAGAACCAAGCAAAGGGCATAGCTGTGGGAGAGAACACTGAGCATGAGCTATGGTCACAATAGCTGTGGGAGAGGATGCTGAGCATGAGCTATGGCCACAGATAGAAGAACACTGGCACTACTAAGCCAGGTCTGGCTGGGAAGCAGGTAGGGAATAAATATCCCAAAGTTCCCTCCTCCTGAACTCTGATCTCCTGCTGGAAGTCAGAGGACAAGGGAGCCCCATTGATGCAGTGTGCGGTGGACAGCTTCCTGGGGAAGGGTCAGTCTAGAGTGAAGGAGCAAATGAAGAATATCCAGAGCAAACCCTGTATTTGGTGAATAGAAATTTTTGCCCTAGTTTTCTTCTTACTAGCCACATGTCCTGGAGAAACAATCATATGTGTGTATGAGAATGTGTGCAGGCGCATGCACATAGGGGAAGAGTTAGTAAGAAAGAAATATTAGCTTTGATCTCTAATAAGAGCATTTGTATATGGCAGTAGGCCATGGCTTAAGATGAATCATATGAAATTGCCTTTTGTTAGGTAAAAAATGGCTGAATATTGATCAAGTATCAGCAATTCATAATGTTTCTCTTTCTAAACTGTGATGCAAAAGAGTCCATAAACATACCACCTATGAAAGAAGGTTCCAGTGGCTAGAATGTCTGTGGGTAGGAATGACGAAAGGGTGAATTGGTTAAATTTATGTGTCAACTTGACTGGGCCAAGGGATACCCAGATAACTGCTTAAACATTATGGGTGTGTTTATGAGGGTATGTTTGGAGGAGATCAGCATTTGAACTGGTGGAATGAGTAAAGCAGAGAGCTCTCCCAGATGTGGTTGGGCATCAACCAATCTGTTGAGCCCCTGAACAGAACAAAAGGGCAGAGGAAGGGTGAATTTGCTCTCTGGCTGATTAATTGGCTGTGACATCAATCTTCTCCTACCCTTAGTACACTTGGTTCTCAGGCCTTCAGATTTGGGCTGGAATCTAATGAATGGCTCTCTCCATCACCAGCTTTCCTTAGTCTCCAGATTGCAGAATGGCAGATAATGGGACTTCTCAACTTCCAGAATCACATGAGCCAATACATTACAATGAGTCTCTTTCTCTCCTTCTCTCTCAATGAAGATATAATAATAGAAAGATAGATCTTATTTTCTGTTTCCATGGAAAACCCTAATATGAGGGACAAACTTGAAACCATTCAATAAGTATTTAGTATATGCTTTGAAAACAATAGAAGCATAGCCCAGGTTCTGCCAATTCCTAAAAAAGAAAAATTTCCTCACCTCTGAATCTGTTTCCTTCTTTGCTTGATGATGAAAAAGACAGCAGCAAGCACAGTGGGTACTAAACAAATATTTACTAAACGAACAACTAGATGATTTCTGAGGTCGTTTATAATTCTAAATTCCTGTGATCCCAGGTGAAAAGTTGTAATTTTTAATATATGCTGTATATGACCTAATGGAATAGATAAGTCGCAAGAGTCCAAGGGCCAGCCCTGGAATATGGTCCCTCTGTGAATTCAGGTATATTTCAGCAATTCCGAGTGCTTCACAAGGTCAACCAGTTGCCATTTTCTTTGTGTGAGGCCCAATAAACCACATAGGAGACACTGTATCTGGATCCCCTTTGAGCTCCCACCCGGTGAGAAAGTATTTGGGGAATATCAATGACCCTTTCACTTCTTGAACCCTGTGCAAAATGGGGAGGAAACACACCACCAGGTACATTCAGGTTCACCAACTTGATCACTCATTTGCAGTTAGAGAGGAGGGATTGTTGTAAGTATTAAGTACTTCAAAGGGAATTAGTTTACTGGACCAGGAGCTCTATGAAGTCAGGAATTCTGGGTTTTTCTTTCCATTGTGTATGAAGTGCCAAACACACTTAGGCCAGCACTTAACATAGGAGGTCAATCTCTGTTTAATAAGTGAATGCTAATGTCTTCTTAACCAAATAACTAGAGATAAGTGCACTGGCCATAGAAAAAGGAGCTGAAATGAAAAGAATGAGCAAGCCAATTGCTGAGCAGTTTTACTAGAGTTGTATAGCATAACCTTTTGTTCTTGACCTAGGCAATTAGCATAACATGGACAGGAATTGGTTTTTCTCTGTCCACTTCAATGAGGTATTTGTTAGAGTTGCATGATGTGTTTTGACCCCATCGGGACCCTGCAACAACACAGGGAAGGCTCCAGGGAGGAAGCAATGATAGATACCCCGAGAGGAACTATCAAAGGCCAAGACGTCTAATATCAGCAGAGCCCCCTGGAACCCACAGCAAGCATAGAAAACCATGGAAGAGAAGGGCACCAGTGACAGCCAAGAGGAAGGCTGCCCTTACAGGGACATCATATAAGAGATGATTTGGGGACCAAGGCTGCATTTGTTTCCCCAGGCAAACTGAACCTGTGCCTTGGGAAGACATGGATGAACCCAATAAAGATGCATGTTCTGATTTCTCCAGGATGTTACAATATAGTTGCTATCCAATACCTTTTTTTTTCAACAATATTTTACAAATATTATTCCAAAAAACATTTATTTAAAAAATCCTAATTCTTGCCTATTAATGGATTCCTATTCATAAGTATGACCATGAACAAATTCCTTAACTTTTCTAAGCTCAGTGTCTTTATCTAGAAAATGAGAATTATAACAGTAGTAATAATAAGAACATACCTCATATGTATGCTGACAGAATTAAATATAAAATTTTCTTTAAAGGACTTTGCACGGCCCTTGGCATATATCAAATGCTCAAAAAATGTTAAATAGCTACCACTGTAGTAATTTACTATAATACTTTTCTATAATCTAGGAAATCTGTTTATAACTAGAAACTTCACAAAGTGTAACTTAAATGTTATTCCTTTTCAATTTATTCAACACTAAGGGTTTCTCATCACTGCTATCAGAGAAAGGCTAATCTATTAAATCCTCTTTTATGTGATTCTTAAACATGTGACATTTGCCATTAGTCACTTAAGAACAAAGCAGGAAATATGTGATAAGCACAGATGTGTAGACCAAAATAAAACACAGCAATATTATTTGAAGTAGCTTGTAAAAACACACTGGTTTTAGTGACTTTCCTCAAATTTAGCATTGCGATCTCCCAGCAAAGTAGTTCATTTCCTGTTGTTTCACGTATTTAAAGGAGTTCTGTGTTAAGGCTAGGTTTCTGTGGATGGGGTAAGCCCAGGACTGACCCAGTTTTACAGTATTTAAATCTATTCCTCTCTGTTTTGTTCAGGAAGAGACTTTTTCACAAACAACCAACACAACCAACTCTTAGTCAACAGAACTGGCTGTTTATTTATGACCATAGACAAAATTTATGACCCATAGACAAAAGACCCTAGACTATTTCAGACCTACACTTGAATTTAAATGGTATAATATGAGGATATATGTGCTCCAAACACATCAATTCCTTAATACATTTTTATTTTCATTTTATGCAAGTGGTATTATTAATACATAATTCTAACCTTAAGCCAAACCACTCAAAATTCCACATTATTGTGTTACTACCTAGGTGGATTTGACACCAATAGTCTATTCTCTATAGTTTCAGAATATCTTTCTTATGTTACCATATAAGGGTGCATCGAACCACAAATACAAATATCATAGTATTTCAGTATAGTAATTTTGGGGGGAAAAGAATAACTTCCATTTTGTGTTGTAAGAAATAAGTTGCAGTCCATGTCCTGATGTAAATGGAGATAAAATCTGACCCATAAAAATTACCAGATCAATGACACACCAATGTGCTTGAAAGAAGTAGTCATTGTATAAAGTTTCCACCAGCTAACCAATCAATCAATCAAATGCTTGTTGAGCACTCAGTAAATGCAAGCCATAAATGTTCTCCTTTCTGTTCTTTTTTCAGTGGAAGTGTCAAAGTCATGCAATTGTACAAAAACAATTTTCCCCATGGACTGCTCTATGTTTTGACCATAACAACATAAGAACCTTGAATTCTGTTCATTTTCCTTGGTAATCAAAGCTATGTCTAGGCTACTACTTCAATTTTCTTGCCCCTATGATTTCACTGCAATGATCAAACAGCATGAAAGATTGTTTTATTACTTTATGGCAGCTTAATTTTGCCTTGATATTTTTCTGCATGAATTTTCCAAGGAAAAAGAAAGGGAAAAAAATGCTTGACTAGTTCAGCAAGACCAAAGATGAATAATTCAGTATAAATTAATGAGCATCATTAATAACAATTTGAAACACAACCTCCAACAAATATTAATAAATAGAGTGCAACAAATATGATAATAGAATAGCTGTCTAAACCCACCCATTGTGAAAAGAAGTTAATCACTTTATTAATATTAAACTTTTTTTCTCAGGAACATTTTCTGGAGTAAACCATGAAATATTATTGATATAATTTACATCAGAATAATTAATGACTTACTAAAAATTTGTGATTCCAAATTCTTTTTAAGGATATTGAAGTCAATCCTCATTTAAATGTAAGACACAAACACTGGGGGTCATTGCCTCTATTTTAAATGAAACCAAGCATTAACCTATTTCTCCTTCAATGGCAACTTCACAGACCAACTCAATCTTCCATTTTTACTCTATGTTTTTGGTAATAAAATGTGCATGACATTATTGTCAATCTGCTTTTCCACTTCTATACTATTTATAAGTAAATGTATTAAATGTGAACCAAGTACATATTTAGAATATCAATATTTTCATAATATCTGACTCCATGATTGAGATAAGAATATAGAATACACAGAGACTACAGCCAGTTGCTGAAGTGAAATTTAATGAGAGCCAGAGATCCAAATGCCAGAAATAGGTCAGTAACATGGAAATATGTCAGAGAAGATTTTTTGTTAGGACACTGAGCAAACATATTTTTATGGAACCATTTTATCCTCAAGTTCTTTCCCCTCTCCAACTGACCGGTGATATAATTGGAGTCTGTGGAGGTCAGGCTTGGCTGAGCGGCATCATAATACAAGAGTCCACTCCTAATATAGATGAGGACACAAAGGGCAAGTGTCAGAAGCCAGGCAGAACCTGATAAGAATTTCTGAAATGGTGTCTCAGTTTTCAACCTTAGCTAGGTAAGACGTACATTTGACCTATTTTATATCTTGTAAATGACTAAAGAATTAACCAATTAATTGAGCCAAAAGGGGAGGAGCTTTCACATCTGAAGTGTTGAATAATTTTTGGTCTTTAAAAATGTTAATTAAGTGATTCAAATTTTGAGTTTTTCTTTTCCTATTCTTGTCTAGATTTTAAACTCTGAAGTTAAGCTGTCTTTTCTCCCTGTAGAACTTAGGTCAGGACATTAAATTCAAATGACTATTTTCTATAAGAATATTCTGCTTCCCCCTTTTTTTTTTTTAAGTAGGCTCCACGCCCAGCATGGATCCCAGTGCGGCGCTTGAACTCACAACTCCGAGATTGAGACCTGAGCAGAGATCAAGAGTTGGATGCTTAACTAACATAGCCACTCAGGTGCCTCAAAGGTATTCTTCATATTTTCTTTAAACATCTCTTATCTTTTGTATTGCCAAGTTGCTTTCAGTATATATGTGCATGTGGGTATATATATGCATGTATATCTATATAAATTATATAACTTATATATTTAATTTATATATATAACTACATATATGGATTATTTTTCAGAGATTTAATACAATCTAACTCAGCTTTAGTTCTGACATCAGCATTTTATCTCAATTAACCTCACTTGTCTGCATTCCCTGAATAGCAATCCCAGACTGAACATCCAGTTCTAAACTGCCACTTAGATGCCTTAAAATAGGTGGATGGTGGATAACAAGTCATTTATATCTTGTTTTTTTCTTACCAAACACATTGAATGCCTTAGGGAAAATGACTGTGTGGCACCCAATAACGTCCAGTCATTTTCAATAAATTAAAAATGTGTAGTTGCTTTAAAAAATCCTGTGAGCTCTGGCATCAGTCAAGGGTTCAAAGTCATGAGTTAACAAATCCAACTCTCAGCTATAGTTTGACTCAATGGAAGCTGAATTTAAAAACCTGGGTTGTTGGGGTGCCTGGCTAGTTCAGTTAGTGGAGCATGCGACTCTTGATCTCAGGGTTGTGGGTTCGAGGTGTAAAGATTACTTAAAAGCAAAATCTTTCAATAAAACAAAAAAAAACTTGGATGGTTAAGTAGTGGAAAAAATTCAAGCTAGCTTTAAGTCAAACAGGGAAAACATTGGCTAACTGAAAAAATTATCAGAGCACAGGTATTCCCCTCTTCCTTTCCGATCTATGAAAGAATGATACATACTTATGTGGGAACCATGTCTTTGTTATGTTGTTTGGAGTAATGGAAAGAAATAAATTTATTTTTTAAATTTATATAAATGAGTTAGAGAGAGGAGAGTGGACATAGAAACCAATTAGGAGAGAGGTTGTACAGGTGGTGTTTTAGTGAGCTAGAGGGGGTTGCCCAGTAAGAAATGAGAGTTATAAAATTAGAATTTGGCAGAAATTTCATTGTGTGTTGAATAAGGCTAATTTCCCCCCTTACTGTCATTTTGTACCCACCTCTCCTTTCCTCAAAACAAAAAGAGAAAACTTAAAAAACCTAAACTACTCCACAAGGCTTTTGGAGTCAGCCCTAAAACATTCGGAGGGAATGTTTTTTTTGTTTGTTTGCTTAACTCAACTTAATGCTCAACATTCTATCAAAAGGGCCATTTTTACCTAGGTCCCTGCTATTAGTGACTCAGTCCCCTTTGCCCGACGTCAGGCTCCTTTACCCAAGATGGCTGCTGGGGCGCTCTACTGTGAGGGAAGGGAGGCCACTGGCAGCCCAGCAAAATCAGATTTAGAGAAAAATACACGAAATTTCCAATAGGAGAAAAGTTGAATCAAGAGTTGTTCATTCAATTTCATGAACCTAGTGAAAAATGACAAAAGCTCCTGGCTACCATTAACCATCAAATGATTTGCAGTTCAGGTTTTCAGCAAAATGTTTCAAAACTACTCACCTAGTCTCCAACTTGCCACTACCCCTGATTTCTCAGAGAATTTTGCTCCTGACTCAACGTTTTCTTCAGTCCCCCAAATCTGGCTTTTATTTGCCAAGTCACTTAAAATATTCACAGTATCCATTATTTCTAGGAGCTTGAGTTGACATTAGAGCACATGTTTCTGACTAGAAATTTTTACGATTGACATAAGACTCTAGGTTTTTTGGTTGCTTTTCAGTTTTGCTATTCCCTATGAGCCATATTCTATATAATAAGGACTTTCACTCACAAATGGCATAAAATGTTGTTTCCATAGCTTGTAAACAGGAAAATATCCTATTAAAACTTGTACTATAGGTAAAATTAGTCTTAATTAAAAACTCAGAGTACATCTGGTATATTGCTCATTTTGCTTTCGGCACAACACATGTGTAGATTTACCAATAAATCACGTAACTGGAAAATTTTAAATATCATGTTGTGGGTGGTATCTTTGCTTTTTATAGCCTGCTATGAATATAGTTTAAAGTTCTTTCCCTTAAATGACACCAGTTCTTCTAAAATTGGCTGTTGACTGCCCTACTACCCGGGACTGAGAGAGAAGGAATCTAGAAACAGAAACATTACAAAATACTGAACTGAAAAAGATAAATTAGGCCAAAGACCAGTTTACTTAACCATGTAATCTTTCCTCTTTTCTTCTCAATTCTGTATTTAGATTCAAGGTAAACTTTCTGCTTCTGCAATATTTGGAACACAAGGGCATAAATAGTTATGGCTTTATAGTTGAGGGATAAATACATGTCTATTTCCATACTCTGCTCAAGAGAAATATTTCAGGTCCAGTTGTGACATTGTTAGAACTCAACAATGCTAAAAGCCACCATCACAGCCCCCAAAATTGGTAAAAGAAGGAAAAGACACCTCCTTTTGTTGTTGTTGCTCTTTTAAACCCTATAGTCAATGGGAGATGACAAAACTGTTACCTGGTTATTATTTACCACTGTAGTAGAATTTTAGTATGAAACTAATCAGTGTTCAACTAGGAGTCCACCATGCCTGGCCTTGACTGGAAGAACTGTGGGTGAAGCCTAATAGTAAGGAATCTATACTAAAGAGAAAAGAGGGAGCTGGCAAGATAAATCCAAGGATAACGGGACAAGAAAAAGAAGGGCAGGGCACCTGGGTGGCTCAGTCGTTAAGCATCTGCCTTCAGCTCAGGTCATGATCCCAGAGTCCTGGGATCCAGCCCCGCATCAGGAAGCCTGCTTCTCCCTCTGCCACTGCCCCTGCTTGTGTTCCCTCTCTCGCTTTGTCTCTGTCAAATAAATAAAATCTTTAAAAAAAAAGAAGAAAGAGAAGGGCAACTTCTTGGGCACTGCTCCTATATACCATAGCCTGTCTTCCACTGCAGGATTTGGTCAGAGCAAAAACAATACTAAGGCAAATTTTTTTCCAATTATCCATGAGAGGTTGAGAGTATAACGTCACATGCAATTAAAAAAAAAAGAATTATAAAGAAGGATTTTAACCACTGATTTTTTTACTACTAAGTCAATTGAGTTTTGACTTACTCAGGTTTCTGGGAATACCAAGGGCCTTCCAGCCCACTGGCGAAACAGTGGGTGTTACAATGGGACATGGCACCCATGGTTTTAGCAGCAGCCATGAGAGAAGCAGGCACGGCATGAACCTTGGTATCCCCGACCCTGGGCTTAGCACCTCAGCACAGACAATGGCACAGTGGCAGCAGCTTCTGCCACATGGGGCACCACTGACAGCACCTTTGGTGGGCATGACCAGCGATGTACATTGGCAGCAGACGAACACAGGGCAGCAGAGCAGACGTGCAGTAAATGGTGGCCCTGGTATCCAGGAATGAGAGGATTGCATTCATGAGAACACAGGATAAACCCTCGAAGACAAAGAGGGTATTGGAGGGCATCACAATGATTAAGGATGCTACTGAAATTTAATGGATAACATTTAATGAAATTTGATGAAATGGATTAAAGGTCATAATTTAATAAATGTGAGATGTCTGCTTTGTGTAGGATAAAGAATATGTTTATTTGGAAGGCACTGGTTAGGCCTAAAGTCCAGCACCTGTTTGAATAACTAAGCACCCATTCTCACTGTTATTGCCAGTGCACATACAACAGTGTTATCATGTTGACCATCACTCTGTGTACAACAACAAATTCTCCCTCATCCCGCATCACTTTTGAATGTCTCTCTGGACATTGATGTGGGTAAAACACCTGATGGTGATTATTTGAACCTAGAGCTTGACTCCATTTTATATATAAACTCTAAGCATTTTGCCAGTTTTAATATACACTGAATTTTGCAGGAGTCCGATTCTGTGGTTAAGCAAGAGAAGACTTGTTTTGTTTGTGACTTTCTCAAGTTATTTGCTGTTTTGGAAAGGCACATCACCAATAGCGATGTGACCCTTGGGATCTTAGTGTCCTTCTGATACAACTGCACCAATCTGAATTTTTATCTGTCACATTTATGGTGATTCAAAATATAAGTGGAGGATTTGACAATTTCATGACACTTTATGGTGTCATTGTGCCTCAAATTTACATATTAGACTATATATTGTTATATTATAAAGCCTTTCCTTTTATTTGTCATTTATACAAAAGTCTGGCCCTTATACTGGCTTGTTGAAACTGTGTGTACAGGTAAGTTAGAGATATTTACCTTCCAGACCAACCAGAGGTCAACAAATATATTTGCTATTAAAAAAGAATGGGGGTCTGATAGGAACAAAAAGATGACGCAAAAGTAATTGGCAGCCGGGTTTTGAGATTGAAGGGGCCTGAAGATAGTGAGTATAGTGGAGGCAAAGACATATTTTTGTGACTATTTTAAGATCCTAGTTTTATTCCCACATTTTCCGAAAAACCCACATCTTACCAAACTAGAAAAACGTAGCAGTTAGTAATCATCAACTAATATTTATGAGAATACTTATTAAAGCAACAATCATAATGCTTAACATTTGTGGGTTGCTCATTCTGTGCAAGGCATTGCTCTTGGTACTTTAAATGTATTAACTCATCCTATCCTCTTAACCAGTCCTAGGAGACAGAGCCATTATTGTCCCTACATGGCAGACAGAAAACTGAAGCACAAAGGTAAGAAACCTGCCCAAGGACACTGGACTATTAAGTGCCCAGGATGGGATTCACACATATGCAGTCTGGCTCAGTCTGCACCTAGTCACTATTCTACAGCAGATGTGCAATCAGGTCAAAGCAATTACTTTTTCTGAAAACTACATTCAAGAACCATTAATTCCACAGAAATCATATATTTCCCACAAAACATAATTTCATTCTACTTACGTTTATTAATCCAACCCCCAGATTGGTGTTTGGCTGCACAATCAAGGGAATTCTAAAAACCCTCCCATGAAGATCAGAAAAGCAGCTTCAAAAAGCCAGGACTAATTCTTGGCCCTTCTAAGTGGCCCAAGATGTTTCCTAGAATCCCAAAGGCCTAGACCTGAGCCTGGTGGCTATGCCCACACTTAAATCACCCCTAACCCCAGGCATAGGGCTGCAGTATGAGGTTCATGGCGGTAAATTTTTACTCTGCCTTGAAAGGTTGTAGATGGTTTGGGGAGCAGAGCCTAGAGTGGGCACATCAGAAAAGAGGTAACAGAAGAAACGTCAAGAAGACTCTCAAGAGGGAATGACAGTAAGTGCCGAGGACCCAAGTTTCTCACTACCCAGGGCTGGCAATTTCCATCTGCTATTGAGTTCCCTATTTAAAGACTAAAACAACAAAACAAACAATATTTTGCTTGTGCAAATTCACATAACATCTGCTTATATGTGAATATTATGATAAATAAGAAATTAAAAGGGTTATTTTGGTTGATGAAAGAATAATCATTATCATCATAAAATGGGTAAACAAGTTCAATTTCTCATTAGGCCCAGGTATTAGCTTTCTTAAATAGCTCCTTTCTTATTTTCTCATATTATAAAACAAGCTTAAAATACAGTATAGTGGCTCAAGTTTATTAAAAGGGGTATAATATAGTACTTTGGATATAGATCTGCTTCTTTCTAGTTATGTTTCCCAGAGGTTCTTGGAGCTTCCATTTCTGTATCTAAAGGAGTTATGACAGTATCTGCCCCATAGATAGTTATAGAGACATAAGAAAATGTAAAGTGCTTGACAGTGTCTGACATATAATAAAAATTTAATGTTACCTCCTGTTCTTATTTTAGGGTAATTTATATATAAAATAATTCTGTGCCGTAAACCAAGAAGCCCTACTATAATTATCTACAAAACAAACCAAAACTTAGTACTTATTTTCTGATGACTTTCTATATTCAATCTCTCACTCTAGGTAATTCTTGCCTACTTCTTTCCATCTCAGAATGTGTCCAAAAAGAACAATATATGTTATTGTGACACTTTTATGTCAAAGTGGAAAATTGAAAGCCTCATTTAATTTTCCTTTCCAAGTCAATTCATGGACATCCTGAGTAATATAGAAATAATGCCTTACATATTACTTTTATAGATTTACAATATGTATTCTTTTATAAGGCATTTTCATGACAAATCTATGAGAATAGAATGGTCAGTATAATTGTTCCTATTTCACATGCCTAGAAAAGAGGCACAAATGGACTAAGTACTTCTCCCAGAGTCACAAACTATAGTTAGCAGTTGGGTGGAACTGGAATTCGGGTCTTCTCACACTTGGACCATAGGATTCCTGACTTCTGCCTTCACTCGGTAGAAGGCTAGAATTTTTACCAGTACAATCTTTCTTACAGATGCTCAGAAATGGGTGAGGCAAAATGGGCCTTCAAAAGGCCCTCTCAGTGGATGCGAACGAATCACCTACTTTTGTCCTCTTTGGGGTAAGCTGACCCTTTGATACGCTACATATTTTCTCGTGAAATGACTAACACTGGGGTTGTACTGTTGCTATGACTCTATGAGGTCGTTAGTTAAAATGACTCAGAAGAAAAGAAAGTTACATTATTTTACCAATAGATGGTGCTAAGAGAAATTTAAAGAAAATGGTCTCAAAAGTTCCTGGTGTAATGAATCAGAGTATTTGAATGGGGTTTACTATATAATAGAGTCTATGCTTCTTTCCCAGACAGAAGCACACCCAACCCATCATCAAAGAGTAAAACAGCTTACAAAACTACCCCATTCACTCACTTAATTATAGTTCTGCCAAGATATGTATCCTTTCCAATCACAACTTCAACTCCAAATGAAGGTTTCTAAGATTCTACTTAGGAAAATAAACGTACTTGACTTCATATGTAGCTTGCTGCAACTCTCATTTTAGGTCTTTATCAATATATTTTTCAGCAGGATGTGTCAAATTGGAAGACATTAAATGCTTGTTAAAATATATTGGTCCTAATAAATTGTATTATTAATTATCATGGTTACATTGAGAAATTCAAGAGACTGGTCAAAACAAGAAGCATCTTCCCATGAATAATGTGTTCTATAACATACCCTTTATGAAGCTGTGTGCATTAAAGTTAATGCATCACTTTACTGGCTTTTATTTCCAAATGTTGATGATATCTTGCAAATCAAAAGTCAGCTCATGGTTCTAGACTTCCATGAAAATGAATGAACAAAGATATGAGCAGAGCAAACTTACTAACAATGCTTTTCTTTCATAACACTTGCAATTTTGTTGTTCAATATCTATTTCTACCACCAAAAGGAGACTGGAAGAGAGATTATTTTGAATTTCCACACATTATATTCTCCAACACCAAACACATACACACAAACACACACACTCTTTCTTGATAGATTTAATTAATATAAAAATCAAATGTATATGTTAACATATTTATATTTATATTCACTTACCTAGATAGATTTAAAAATGTATAGATAAATGAATCAAAATTATAGTATAGTTCTCCTTTGCTTATTGAGTTTACTCACAAATCAAGTATGAAACTGTCAGAATGAATTTTCACCATTTTAGCAGCTAAATCCTTGAACCTGATTTTTTCCTGCAACCTTCTTAATCCAGCTCCTGTAATCCCCAAATAGTTCAGCCCCTGATCGCTTAAAAATAAAGAGTTTGGCTACTTCTGTAAGAACTTTTTTATCTATTTTGAAGCAAGTTACATTTTTCAGGCATCTTATTAAGACTTCAGATTCACCACTAATATTTTTGTTACAAATACAGTGGCTCAGGAAGAACTGAGGTGGGGAAAATATCAAAATCACTGCTTGGGTGATGTAATTGTTGAAAATGACAACAAACATAGTATAGTTTATTTTAGCAGACTACATACTAAGTCATGGAATGTGTGTATACATAACAAGATATAAAACTACTGATTAATAAATGCAGGTTGGGATGACAGAACAACCAAATCCATGAAGTATAAATATAGTTTACTGAGTTTTCATTATGTAATGCAAAAAACCCCAGTTTTATTGTTTGAAGTTCTTCAAAGCTTAATGAGTTTTTTGGCATTGTTTAGATGCAGTGCTAGTGGCCTATTTTATCATCAAAATAAGTAAATAGGGGCCTGCCATAGAGATTTAGACAACAAAAGGGATTATCACTCTTACCACCTCTTCCTTTATGATCCATTGAAAATCCGAATTAATAATCAAAATTGTACATATTATAAGTGTGCTATGCAATGTTGTCTCTGGTATGTAACAGTATTTGGCAGAAGATAACAAACTCCAAGTGAAATAGAGACACCTACATGGTGGCATGAAGTACGGAGGTCGCAAACCAGTAAAGATTTACCAAACTTGCCCTACCAAAGAGTAGAGGGATCCCTCAGCTAGCTGGTCTTTAGCAAAACTTCAGAGAAGTCAACGAGCTGCCAAATGTTTACTGAAAAGTGGATATGCTGTCCCTTTCAAACTGGCCTAATGCCAAATGTGCAAAGTGTAAAGCCATGAGTGACAAAGAGCAAAGGACAATTTTGGGTCAGTGATCTCGGTCCAGCTCCTCCCAAAGACAAGATGACAAAGTGAGTCTCCTAAGGCTCCCCTCATCCACATATCCCAGTGCCACTGGCCACCACTGCCCTTCCCCTACATCTTGCCAGTGGCCAGGCATGAAGCACTATTAGGCACACTGACAAGCTTGTTTCTTACTTTTTAAGAAATGCCAAGTGGAAGGAAGAATTCTGTAGGTGCCAACTAACAAACTATATACTGAACAGCAGATATTTTTCCCCCATGTTCAAGGAAATGGAGCAAGGCTATGCTATCAGTTTCTAAAAACCTCCACTTGATTTTGGCTGCAATTAGTTAACTTAGAGATTTACGTCTCATAGGCAGAGTGGTAAATTTTATGGTTAGGTCAGACTGTGTAGGTGATTGTCCATTTGCATGATTCGGGAGTTTCCATGAGATTCTGACTGGTCTACAATGGTGTCTAAAATTCTTACCAATAGAATTATTCATTTGGGTTGAAGTATGTCCTGTGGGGGAAAAAAGTACATTTGAGACAGGAGAGCATAGCAGCACTAATTAATTTATTAAATCAGTTGGCTCTGGAGAGCAGGGAGAAGGTCTGAGAACATGTGAGAACTGGGCTTTGAGGCAGGAAGTTAGAACTAAGCAGGGTGCAGAAAGACAAAGCCACATACAGGCCAGCAGAAGGGCACTTGGGTACCCAATGGACAGGATCTGGCTCTGGGTGCTGAAGAGAAGGAAGATAACTATTTTCTCACTTCAAAATGATTTGCATGGGGGACAGGGATATGGGTTTTTTCTACCTAAAGAATTCAGTGGGCTTTATCATAACCAATCAAGTTGTTTTTGTCTGTCCAATATCTCTTTCTTCCCTTGGGGATCTGTTCCCCTCTCTGCATATGTATCTGGTGAACAGCCAATCACAGCTCCTTGCCTCCTCCACCCATCTCTGGCTGTTACGAGTTGAATTGTGTCCCCTCGAAATTCATATGTTGAAGTCCTAAGCCCCAGTACCTCGGAATGTGACTGTATTTGGAAAAAAAGGTCTTTAAAAGAGCTGATCAAGTTCAAATGAGGTCATTAGGATAAAGGCAGGAAGAGGAGAGGACAGTTAAGTGTGCTGTTGAAAGGACAGTGGAAGGAGGAGCTTGGCTTGAGCAGAGTTAGGTTGAGGGAATAATGGGAGACCTGGCAGGAGTGTAGACTGCCTCAGCCCTTGGGGGTCTTGAATACCACGCTGAGGAGCTGGGCAGAGTGAGGTCGTTAAGAAAGCAGGATCCAGACTCATAGTGCCTATGTGCATATACCACTTGTTAGATGTGTGATCCTGGGAAATGTACCTAATTTCTCTACACTTGAGTAAAAGAGAAATAATAGTATCTCCTTTATGGAGAAATTGTGAGTACTGAATGAATTAATATATGTATGTTAATGCGACGGCTGGGCGGCTCAGTTGGTTAAGCGTCTGCCTTCGGCTCATGATCCCAGGCTCCTGGGATCGAGTCCCACATCGGGCTCCCTGCTCAGCGGGGAGTCTGCTTCTCCCTCTCCCTCTGCCTGCCGCTCCCCCCTGCTTGTGCTCTCTCTCTGACAAATAAATAAATAAAATCTTTTAAAAATATATATGTATATTTATATGTAAGAATATATTTTTAAGATAAAACATTGTTAATATACATTTTATATGTGGATATTGTATACATAGGCAAACATAAAATAATATAAAGTAGATTATGTATAGCATGTACTGGGGTTACTCTTCTTGCTTTTATTTTTAACTCAATGATATAGACATTTTTCTGTGCCAATAAATGTAGATTTCCATCATTTTAAATATCTTTGTAGTTTTCCACTGATAAATATGCCATAATTTGTTCACACTTGAAGTGTCTATTACTCTAGTATGTAAAAATTGTATATTAATAGGGAAGGTATGAAAAACTATATAACTGCACTCCATTTACATTTTTCTTTCTTTTTGTTTGTATTTTCTAATCTTTTCATAATGAATGTATCTTACTAATGTTATAAAGGCATAATGAAAGGAAAAGGTAAAAGGTATTTAAAAAATGCATGTCTGATTATTCTAAAAATTTTATTTCTGTTTTCATTAACTTCCCTCTCATAAGTGGCCAAAAACCTGAACAGGATACAGGAAGGAAAGAGAAGAACATTTCTAGCTTTCTACTTGGACAAATAGAATCATGACCGTATTTTCTGCACCCACTGATATTAACTCTCTCTATTCTAAAGTTCCTTATCTAAAGCCATGATTCCCAGACTGAACTCTTGCTGGGGTCAGGTAGGTGTCAGGAAGTTGCTTCTAGGGGCCACCAAGAGGATGAAAAAACAAGAGCAAAGGAAAGGATGAAGAGAGTAGGATCCTACCCATTATCGATCAAAGCAGTTCCATTTCTTTGTTAAATAGGGTTTCTGGGATTAATCCACGTAACACTCACTGCAATCTAGATAAATGCTCTTTCTTTCTGATTTAGGTTTTCTGGCCATATCTCAGACACCCTGGCTTTCACAGGACCCACCGAGAAAAAGTTCTGAAGCACAATAGTCAGCAAGAAGTATTGGATTTCCTCTGCTCTGAATGTAGAACCATTAAGATGAAGAAAACTACCCAGAGAGTTAATCTGTAAGAAGTACTAAAACAGTACTGGGTAGAAAAGAGAGAGTATCTTCACTACTATCTTCCTACTCCATCCTTCTGGCAGTCAGCACTTAGCTTCTCCTCTAAAGAAATGGTGAACAAATATTTAAAGACCTTTGAGTTGAAGTGGTACAAAAATAGGAGCCTATCTAAGGGAAGTATATGTCCATGTCTGGGCTGCATGAATGATCAATCAACTGTGCAAGAAAATGTTAACCTTGTTCTTTTAGAAAGCACTAAGGTCATGAGTCTTTTGGCTGCAATGGTAATCACCTAGAAGTTGAAACTACCTTATGTAAATTATTGGTATCTTTCTGCCTTGCATATATGTAATAGTATATCAGTTCTCTAGTACTTTCATAAGTGCAAATACCTTCTTACTTAAAATGGGTAATTCTATCTTAGAGGAATGCGACAGTATTTTCTAATTTGCCTGCCCCTTTTCTTTGCCTCAAAGTATCAACTCAACATTCAGCTTGCAATAGGTAAATGGATGAATCCATCCAAGCTTTGCCAAGACCCTCTGATGCTGGGTAGGGCTCTCCTTCCACAACCCTGATCCCTTCCATTAACATCCTCTCTGGTCTTTCATTTAAAAATACTAGATTGGCTGTTATGTACCAGGAGCTATGACCATGCACTGAACTTGAGAAGTGAAAAATAAAGTCCTGCCCTCAGGGAGACTCAGTCCTTGTGGGAGGACAAACACATACAAATACATCTAAGATACCATGTGACTTGGCTATAATGGAGGTTGTTACAGGTACAATAGGAACACAGAGGAAAGAAAGTGTCAATCTCCAAAAATTGACTTCACTTGGAAAGTACTCTTGAGTAACAAAATACACAAAAATGTTCCTAGTCATTATTTCTGGGTTGGTGAATTCAGGATATTTATTTTCTTCTTTATACTTTCTTCATTTTAAAAACAATATGCTCAATTTGGAAGGAATGTGTCCTTGTCTCACCACTTGACTTTTCTGGGACCTACAGCTGAATGACAGATTAAGCTCCATGCCTGGTATCTAACTTGTTTAGCCCAAATGATGGCTGGCTAAAACTGCAGCAGGCATTCTTTTACAAACCCCATCACACCCTCAGCACATTCTGCTTATACCCTGACCAAGGAGGGAGAGGGTCTTCTCTACCTACAGAGAATTGAACAGAGCATTAAGAACTACAACTTACTTCCATCAGCCTTAGGAGGCATGGAAGTTCCTCCTATATCTATAATGCAAGTGCTAGGCATAGTTCTTCATTTTTTTTGTTTAGAGAGAAATTAGGATAGGCTGCTTCAAGGGGCCACAAGCCAGCTGTGGTGGTGGTGGTGGTTGAGCTGACAACTGCAGAGTAGTATGATTTTTCTTTCCATTTTAGCAAGTGAGGCAGTCATCCTCAGGATAAAAACAAACAAACAAACAAAAAACAGCAAACTCATATTTTCCTCCAGTGTCTGTTGTGTAGAAGCAGCGAAGTCAGGTTGTAGGATTTTTCTATAATTGGTGGCTTAAGGGCTGGTGCGGAAGAAAAATACAAATGTTGCCAAGTGCTTGTAGGGAAATATTTCAAGTGGCAGACTAAGTGGTCCAGGCTTGGTAAGAAAGGAATTATGACCAAAAATGGCTGACAGAGAAAGTAGCAGAATTAAGAGCACTAAATGTGTCATTTGAGGTTCCAGCTTCTGGCACTGAAGAAGTGAAAATGCCATAAAGACTGATTATAAAGTCGTGAATTAGTAAGCTTTCAAAGATGGGGTAGTGCTGGGTGGCGCAAGGTACCAAGCAAGGCTACCAAAGTTGGACACTGAAGTTGATGAGAAATGAAGGTCATGGATTTGATGACATCAAAGAGCTGTGAGGTTAGGAGGATGAAGGTCATCAGTATGGGCAACAAACTGACAGGATTGATGGCAGATTTTAAGTGGAGAGGAAGAAGTGAACCTGAGTGACAATTTCCTTATGGAATATTATGAATGATCTGGATGTTGGTGGATGACAGTGAGAAGGAGTAGCGAAGAGACGCTGATGATCCCTCCCAACTGCAGAGATTAAGGTTTTAACAGAAAACCCAGCGTCATTATTCTCAGGGGTTAGTAAAGTTACTGTTTTGTAGGGAAAATGAAAGCTGGAGTTACCAAGGGTTTAGGAAAGGGTTTAGGAAAATTCTGAGGGGAAGGAATATAGAGAAGCATAGGGATAAGGAGGTGGGAGAAGGACCACTGGGTGGGATCTGAATCTCAGTGGTAACTGAATTTTACAGGGATGAGAAACATGAGGGAATTTTCCCTAAGTTTTTCATATTGCAACATTGCTGAGGTACATCTGGGTGATGCCATGTGGTATACTGCCTTGTACGTTCCCACGTCTTCACCTCCTCTTCTCTTCTTGGAGACCAAATGGCTTATGTTAAAGAGTCTATAAATTTGATGTCAGGCCAAATCTGAAAATGTGTAGGTTATCTGACCTCTCAAGCTTCTGAATTTGCTATGAATTTATTTAAGTCACATCCCAGGTCCCTGATAACATTTGGGTGTGTGATTTCTGTTCTAAAATCTAACTTTGGATCAAGTCAGAGCATCAGAGAGCTGGACCTCACTGTTTCGTCCCTAGGCAGACTGCTATGAGGAGGTCTAATAAATTTGCTTTATTTATGAAAGAGATGGGGGAAAGATAACTCTGGCTGGAGTCTCAGTAATGGAGTGGATTTTTCCGGACAAGAAAGGAAGGGGGAAGAGTATGAGAGAATGTTGGCTTGAACTAGACTGGTCATGGTAGAGATAAAGTAGATGGATCCAAGTAGCTTTGGAAGTGGACGGCTTGCCGATGAACTGAATGAGAATTTGAATGTACTTCCAGAAATTCTACCAATTAGAAATTCATTGGGTTTGAAAGCTTCTTTTATAAAAATGCAAATACATCTAAGAGGCTTATGACTGGCGTGAGGGTGTAATTTAGTCTGAATTAGTTCCATCAGCTTATTTTCTGCTATCACCTAGCTGAAGTCAGTCATACTAAAGAGATGAGTTTTATTTGGGGAAAGAATGTTTTGCATAAAGGATATAATCATGGGTGGGACAGGAGGTGGAAGTCTTTGGAAAGACAGAAACATGAAGGAACACACAGGAGACACAGAGAGGGGATGTGAGCATTTGAGAGGACAAAGAACAAGCAAGCTGGCCTTCTCTGAAAGTTTGCCTGATTGCCTTGTAGAGACAAGTCCCCAGTCCTTAACAATGGCTTGTAGACTTGTTTGAAGGAGAATATAGCAGAGGGGAGGGAAAAAAAAAAAAGAAAGCAACAAAAATCCTGAAATGATATTAGGCATTGGCAATTTTCCATATTGCTTTGTTTAAATCCAAGCTAAGCTACCCAATTCCCTGACAATATTTCGCTGACATCATATGACAAATAGGAATTTTTAGACCTGAAATATTAAAAACAATCATCAGTGCCATGTGAGATAAATAACTCTTATTGATCAATGCTTAAAAATAATTTCAATTATGTTATTTTAAAGATACATTTTATACTTGATAGGAAACATCTATAATTTTTTAAAGTCCAGTCTTCTTTAGATACAACAAAAGATTTTTTTTATTGTTTTCCTTTTTCTTCATATACCCACATTTTATTATAAAAATGAGGATACAGATCCTAAAGTGTTCAATATGCTTCCTATGCATCAAGTCTGGGTACATTTCAAGCTTCACGTGAAAGCCAATGCTGAGAGCTAAGATAAAACTACTGGAAAGAATGAGTAATGCCCCCAAATTTGGCACACTTCTAACCAGGGCTTGTTGGATGATGATACTGCATAAAAAAGAACAAAAACAACAACTCACAACCCAAGTAAAACCATTTTCTGATGTCTTGTTTTATATTTATATCTTAAATATGGGAAAGAAATCTTTTTTACCTAAAAAACAAAGTTACTAAAAAGCAACAAAAACCATTAGCCAGAATTTGGGCCAACTAAAGTTATGAAACTGTTGTTTTTTTTTTTTTTTTTCAAAAGGCAAAGCATTAAATGGCAAGGTAAAAATAAATCTCTGTGTTAGCCAGTAAAAATTCCATGGATTTGTGCCTTTCAAAGTGAGTCACAAGTCTAATGGCAGGTACACTCAGCTTGGCGATGGAATGGAACAGACTGTGTTAATCTCACATGCTGTCTTCAAACACTCCTCTACCTCTGGCCCAAACTCTGTCCTGCTACACACGCACGGTTCCAACCACGTTTACCAGTATGATCCACCCTCCACTCTTAGCATTGCTGTCTCCACCCACTGCTTAAGATAAAGCCTGGGACGGCATGTCCGCATGAAAAAAATGCACAGTGGAATCATGGAATCTCAACATTATTAATCCTTGCCAAACTTTGCATGTTTATAGACAAGGAAACTGAAGCACCAGTAGGCTTTAAATCTTGCTCAGAGGGCGCCTGGGTGGCTTAGTTGGTTAAGCGACTGCCTTCAGCTCAGGTCATGATCCTGGAGTCCTGGGATCGAGTCCCGCATCGGGCTCCCTGCTCAGCAGGGAGTCTGCTTCTCCCTCTGACCCTCCCCCCTCTCATGCTCGCTCTATCTCGTTCTCTCTCTCAAATAAATAAATAAAACCTTAAAAAAAATTTAAATCTTGCTCAGAATTATACATTGATTAAGCTTCAGAGCTAGAACTTGTCAGGTATTCTTCTCTGAAACTATTGGGAGACACTTCTCCAGGCAATTTTCACATTTCTGTACATTTTGCAAACAGAGCCACTGACAATCTTTGTTCTGAACTATCTTTTCAAAGATATTTATATAGCAGATAGCCTTGAAAAATATAGATTGTGTCTTGCTCTGGAGCAAAGAGAAGGTTTTGTCCAGTATAACAAAAATAATGTCTCTCTCCGGAGCAAAGGGCAGGCATTCTCACTGCCCATTATAAAACATTCTAACTCCCTAAGGTCAGAGCTCGTCTACTGAAACGCAAACCACTAAGTATACAAGTGTCACCTAGCCCATTTCTCATCACCCTGTGGGAACTGGGATTCAGTAAGCCAGTGCAAATGCTGGTAGTCTGCCTACCACTATTGCTGTAAATAATAGAGCTGTTTGTCTCTGACCCAAGAGTCTCATGTCTTCTGCCTGTGCCCCGGGAAACAGTGGCAGGCAGACTTGTGAGCTTAGAAATAGGGTGAAATCTCAAACCCTTCACAGTTTTTGCCAGAAACATATTCACAGTTTTTGCCAGAAACATAAAACCATAGTGATAATCAATCATATAAAGAGAAAAAATATTAAATTTTGTGAGTCCTGTTGCTTGATGTTTTGAATCTAGGATGACATTGTTGGAGCGCTATGTGTTAGGTATAATATATATATATATATTTAATTTTTGTTAAGATTTTATTTATTTATTTGACAGAGAAAGACACAGCAAAGGAGGGAACACAAGCAAGGGGAGTGGGAGAGGGAGAAGCAGGCTTCCCAAAGAGCAGGGAGCCCTATTCGGGGTTCAATCTGTGGACCCTGGGATCATGACCTGAGCTGAAGGCAGATGCTTAATGACTGAGCCACCCAGGCACCCCAGGTATAATATATAATATGCTTTATTTTTCAAATCCAATTACACACACACACACACACACACACACACACACACATATATATAGAGGATCTACTATGTTTTTAAAATTTAACTTATGAAATGGGTTTCATTAGCCTCACTTTATAGATTAAAAAAGCAAACAGAAAAACTAACCACTTCTGAATCACAGAGCTAACAGGTGGCAGAGCTAAAATCCCTGGTTTCAAAAATTTGTGTCTTGTCTACCTCCAAATGAAACACAGCCTAAAATGGCACAGTCCATTTGGCTTTAAATAAAATGGCTCAATTATAAAGTAGTTTGCTTATCTTACCTCTTTAATAATAGTATATATTTAGGTACTAACATGTTGCTATCTAATCTGTAGTCAATATTAAATATTCAATATTGATAACAAATAGAATGTTTTTAATCTTGTGAATACTGAGTTTATACCACATAGTATATATTCGTAGCAACAGTCTACAACAAAATCTATTGTATACAAAGCTTAAATCAGAAAATAATCCTGTGGCCTATATGCTGTCCTCTAAAGCTACGCATCTAAGAAAATTATCTTTAGCTAGAGACAAATAACATGATAATTATTTTAATAACTTTAAATTTAAATAAAATTATTTATTTAAAAGGCAATATATTCCGTGCAATTATCCTGTTAGTCACAGAGCTAAATAGAAAATTGAAACACTAGACAGAGTGGAGAAAGGACTACATTATGTCTAGAACCTATAGATGTTCTTGAGGCAAAAATAATATTTAAAACAAAAGAAGACAGTTAAAAGCTTCTTAATGGCAGATAAGCAAAACATAAAATATGAGCTTATGTAAGTGTTGTTTGGGGAATTTTTTTAAAGTGGTAACCCACTTCTGGATATAAATGAGCTTTTATTCCTATGATTCTACATGTTCTGCTGACTCCAAAGCTAAAGAAACTTAATGTTTTGAATCAATCATTTTGAAATGTAAGTAGCAACAAAGAAAAACATACTTTAAAAATATGCAGGCTCTGTTCAAAATGTAAACAAATTCTTTTCTTCAAATTGCCTAAAGGATCCCTAGATACTTACTTATAATATATTAATGGAAATAATTATTTTACTTGCATCTCACAAAAACATTTTTTTTTAATAAAATAAAAAACTACCCAGCTGGAAGTTTACAGAAACAAAATGAAACAAAACTTAGAGATTATGGAGTCAGTTACAATTGCCATAGAAAAATAATAACTATAAAACCAAGTTTAGACAGCTATTTTTTAATTTTAGATGAATACCTTATATTGAAAGTTGAGTTGTTGATTCATTTTTACTTTATTTTAATCCTTGAGAAATGACAGTAGAAGACTGTAGTCTTTACGATGGGGCATACCAATGTAGTATATGTTTTGTGTGAAGCAGAAACTCCACGGAAAACCCTATGGGACATGAGGTTTCTGATCCCACTAGGACACAAGTTAAATTTTTAAAAATAGAATTGAAGCTCTGCAGATCTAAATTGTAATTATATACTGAAATACTTTCTAGGGCCATAAGCTGTTTAACATTAAATGGATTTTAAACAAGAAATTTGAGGAACCCTTTCACTCATGGGTTTTAAAGTAAGCTATAATTTGATCTCTGAAGACTCATAGACCATCTGATTTTTTTTTTTTTCACTTTGGGAATCGATTAGAAAATGAGATGGTAATTTTTGCCCCAAATTTCTAATGTTGTCAAGACATGGTATTACTCATTCAGTATCCTGTCTGAAACACACAGACAAATTGAGGGAATTTCAAAAAGCAGAAACACAAATTTGTTAAAATCAGAATTACTTAATCATGAAGAAATACATTTTTTTAAAACCTTGTTTTATATAATTAAGAAGTATTTTAATAATTATAATAATTGCTTTTAAAATAAAACAGCAATAATTTTCAAGACAAATACAAAAGAAGAAAGGAACATTCACCCAGAAAGTTAGAAGGCAAAACTGAAAGAAAGAATACCAATGCTATGCTTGTATTCCTTTTTATCAGGGTCTCCCTATGGGCAAAACCTTGTGGATTCTGGGAGATTTGTGATAGTGGAATGATAGACCAAGGAACTAAATATAAGGATCTGATATCTCAGATCTCATTATTTGGTATCTGCGGAAGCAGCCTACATAACTCACATGTTTATGCATAAGGAAGCAAACTAAAGATTACCTGGAAATCTTCTAATTATTTGACATAATCCTTCTTTTCTGCAAAGCTGATGCTGTATATCTGGTAATATATTTACCTGAAAGGAATGAAAAGATTCTAGTGAGTTAGGTATTCATGAATGTTAAAGCAAAGGAAATGCAAAAACCCACAGGGTAAAGTGGTGAACTATTGTCTACCCTGGCTACAACCTACCTTCAAATCTCTTCAAGTCAACATTCAAATCCAGAACAGTAAAGTGGTTTATTTGATAATATAAAACAAAAACTTGCCCTTAGAAAATTTTAAAATATTTGGGAATACTTCTGAAAACCTTGATATATTTCAAAGCCATGATATGTGCTAAAACTAAAAGGAAATACTTATGTCCTTATGGCAAATAGGGTAATACAAATAACTTGAAAGTTGACAATTATGCTTTGGCAGAAAATAGCACTAAACAGGGGCGGGGGGGAGGAAAAGATGGCAGAGGAGTAGGGGACCCTATTCCAACTGGTCCCCTGAATTGAGCTGGATATCTACTAGACCACTCTGAACACCCACAAAATCAGCCTGAGATGTAAGAAGCTATATCTGGATCTCTACAAACAGAATATCACAGGCAGTTGGTTTTGAGGTATGAAGTGGGGGGCCTTGATTCTGTGGGCAGATATTGGAAGATAAATGGAAGGGGGAGGGAGGCTTTGGGATCCTGCACCGCCGGTTCACAAAAGCTTCCCATGCTGGGGATGGGGCAGACTCAGACCAGTAGCGGTGGAAAAGGACTTTAGGGCAGCCCCCGGGACTGAAACCTGGAGCTGCAGGGGCACGTGTGTGAACTGGAGGTGGCTGGCGGTTTTAAAGCACAAAGGTCAGAGACATGCTCTGATCTGGAGGCGAGGACTGGGAGTGCTGCTGAGAGGCGCATAACCCAGGAGGCTGCAGTTTTTAGCAGCACAGACAGAAACGGAGATAGTGTGGCCTAGAGAGCTCACTGAAGAACAGACTGTGATCTCTCTGCTCTGAGGCAGAGGGTTGGAAATAGTCTCTTCTGCTCTGACTCTCGGAAGAGACACGGAAAGCCACCAGGGAAAGCCGCCAGAGAACAAAAGGCCCCCAAAACCGGTTTTCACTGAGCCCATCCCCCCCCCACAGGGGGCAAGGCAACTCTGCCCAAACAGGGTTGCCTGAGTAACAGCGCTGCAGACCCCTCCCCCAGAAGACAGGCTGGGAGAACAAGAGGCCAGCAACCCTAAAGTCCCTATAAAACAGGTGCATCTTGCTTGGGTTGTGGTCAATAATTTGAACTCTGTACATTCCCTCAACCACCCCTCAACAGAATGACTAGGAGGAGAAACCCCCAAAATAGTCAAGACTCAGAGACTGTGACTTCTGCCACAGATTTACAAATGGATACAGAGATAACCAAGATGTCGGAAATGGACTTCAGGGTAGCAGTTATGAAGACAATAGCTAGAATGGAGAAACTGATTAATGGCAACATAGAGTCTCTAAGGGCAGAAATGAGAGCTGAACTGGCAGAACTTAAAAATGCTATCAATAAGATCCAATCTAATCTAGATACTCTAACAGCTAGGGTAAACAAGGCAGAAGAATGAATTAGTGATCTAGAAGACCAATTGATAGAAAAGAAGGAAAAAGAGGAGGCCTGGGAGAAACACCTCAAAATCCATGAAAACAGAATTAGAGAAATAAGTGATGCCATGAAACTTTCCAATGTCAGAATTATTGGGATCCCTGAGTGGGTGGAGAGAGAGAGGACTAGAACATATATTTGACCAAACTGTAGCTGAGAACTTCCCTAATCTGGGGAATGAGACAAACATTCATGTCCTAGAGGCAGACAGGACCCCTCCCAAGATCAAGGAAAAGAGAACAATGCCCCGACATGTAATACTAAAACTTGTAAATCTTAGAACCATCTTAAGGGCAGTTAGGGGAAAGAGATTCCTTACATACAGAGGGAGGAACATCATAATAACATCAGACATATCCACAGAGACCTGGCAAGCCAGAAAGGGCTGGCAAGACATATTCAGGGTACTAAATGAGAAGAACATGCAGCCAAGAATACTTTATCTGGCAAGGCTGTCATTTAGAATGGATGGAGAATTGCAGAGCTTCCAAGACCAGCAGAAACTGAAAGAATATGTGACCACTAAGCCGGCCCTGCAAGAAATATTAAGGGGGGTTGTATAAAAGGATAAAGACCCCAAGAGTGATATAGAACAGAAATTTACAGAGACAATCTATAGAAAAAAGGACTTCACAGGCAACATGATGACAATAAATTCATATCTTTCAATAATCACTCTCAACGTGAATGGCCTAAATGCTCCCATAAAATGGCACAGGGTTGCAGATTGGATAAAAAGACAGGACCCATCCATATGCTGTCTATAAGAGACTCATTTTGAACCTAAAGATACATCCAGACTGAAAGTGAAAGGACAGAGATCCATCTTCCATGCCAACAGACCTCAAAAGAAAGATGGGGTAGCAATTCTTATATCAGACAAATTAGATTTTAAGCTAAAGACTGTAGTTAGAGACACAGAAGGACACTATATCATTC
>NC_138380.1:26556365-26603353 GCF_054177405.1 Leptonychotes weddellii
CCAGCAATCGCACTACTGGGTATTTACCCCAAAGATACAAATGTAGGGACCTGAAGGAGTACATGCACCCCGATGTTTATAGCAGCAATGTCCACAATAGCCAAACCATGGAAAGAGCCAAGATGTTCATCGACAGATGAATGGACAAAGAAGATGTGGTATATATACACAATGGAACATTATGCAGCCATCAGAAGGAATGAAATCTTGCCATTTGCAACGACGTGGATGGAATTGGAAGATGTTATGCTGAGTGAAATAAGTTAATCAGAGAAAGACATGTATCATATGACCTCACTGATATGAGGAATTCTTAATCTCAGGAAACAAACTGAGGGTTGCTGGAGTGGTGGGGGGTGGGGGTGATAGGGTGGCTGGGTGATAGACATTGGGAGGGTATGTGCTATGGTGAGCTCTCTGAATTGTGTAAGACTGTTGAATCACAGATCTGTACCTCTGAAACAAATAATACATTATATCTTAAAAAAAAAAACTAATAATGTAATGTATGGTGATTAACATAACATAATAAAAAAAAAGTATATAATAAAAAAAAATAAAAGAGAGAACCAGAAACACGGGTTATAGTCCCACTTACGACATTTAACAGAATCGTGACCTTGAACACATCACTTTGCTTCTCTCTTAGAGCTTTTGGTCTCTGAGTTCCACTGTCTCACTAAGGTTTTGATCAATTCAGTAATTCAATCATTAGTTGTAGTTTTTACAAAATGATTCACTTAGAAGTGCTCTGAAACAGTTTGTTGATTAAACATTCTCCAACCCTGGCCATCTTGTTAACTCTATTCTTTCAGTCAGCAAATAGTAAACTTCAGCCCACAGTGTGTAAGAATGAAGCCAGGGCTTCTGCTGAACCAGCTCCGGTGAAATCTGCTCGAGCAACACTGTTAAATACCCAAGTTTGAAAGTCTCCAAAGATTCCAGAGTCGGAGTCACTTACATTCTTATGGCACTGGGAGTGCGGAGGCTATAAGTATAGAACACCATAGATGTTAGTAAGGTCTACATTTCTCAAATTCAAAAAATGAGAAAGTTCAGAGGCTAAAAGTAGAAAACAAAGAAGAGTTTTCAGAATGTCCTTAAGTTTCTAATTCAGACTTCCTAAGAAAGGCTGGAGGGAAGAGAGAGAATACTGCAAAAGTATGGAGAAACTACAATAACGGTTGTTTGTTTGTTTGTTTGTTTTAAGATACTACACAAAGAATCTTTCTAAATTAGATTGTCAAAAGCTTTAAAAGTCAATAAACTTGAACTATTTCCCCCCCACATCAGGCAAAATCACTTAGTTGCTAATGACTACATGGAAACTTTCATAGAAGGACCCAGAAAGAAAAGTAGCATTAGGTAAATATCACTAAAGGCTATGTGTTGACAAGGTCCAGTTTAAAAGTTTCTCCCACTTTTTGAAGAGCTCAGAACAAATGTCCTGTTACAGCAGATGCTTGGAACATCCCTGATGTGCTGTCCCATCCTATACAAACTGAAAGGAATATAAGAGTCCTGATCAAATGGATGACCAAAACTGAACTAATGGGACAGAAGATTTCATATAGATATATATGTATAGATGCTGCAAAGACAGAGTACAGCTTGCAGAGATTTCAGACAGAAGTATAGGTCGCTGTGTCTTATCAGAGAGGTGACTTTCCATGTGAGACCTGAGGTCAGAAGAATAAACTGACTCAGGATCAACATAGCATTTGCTTCAAGAAAGCAGAGCCAAGCCAAGGGAAGCAACTGCCATCAGGCTTCCACCTTCTATGTTTCCATCCCCCACTCAATGACCTCTTCCTGTGTGCCTTCCGCCAAAGCACATCTTTGGAATTCACAGAATCTCAACAGATAACATAACCAAGGTGACATGTGACACCAGAAATATCATTTCTATTCTACTCTGTAACAGAGCACCAAACTAAGCATTTAAACTGAATAAATTGGCACAAAGAAACATATTCAAGGGCTATGGGTCATATAGCTACAGCAAATCAACTATATTACATGTATTTTCCATGTGTTTTCATTGTTAAACCTAATAATGCTCTTCTATATCCTAGTGCTTGCTTTTTACTCTTATGTTTATGTACATCATAAAAGATTTCCATCATTACCAAAAGGAACATCAAAGAAGTTTTAACTTGGATCAGCTGACTTTTATACAATGAGCTTCTCCATCTTAACACTGCAATATTATTTTTTAATAGGCTTTATTACTTTTGGGTAGTTTTAAGTTTGACAGCAAAATTCAGCAGAAGGTACAGAGATTTCCCATCTACCCATTGCCTCTACATCTTCCTCCATAAACAACCACCCCACCAGAGTGGTACCTTTGTTATACTTAAGGAATATACATTGACACATCATTATCACCCAAATAATTATTTTCAGTATATAATGCTTTTGGATTGGGTTTGAATGCTTTCCATACACATATACGTATGTGTATGTTTCATATAAGCTGCTGTTTTTCTTGGCATAAAACCTTTCATATCTTTGAAAGGATTAGAATGCATATGGAAAATGATAATGATGTCTGAGCCCTGGGATATTTTTGAGATCAAACTGAGAAAAAGGAAATGTACATTTAGAAAGATTTCAATCCCCACATACCTCCCACAATCCTAATCTGGGGGTAATCTACATCTAAATTTTCCTATTACATACATATTATCAGAAGCAAAAGTAAAAAATCATTCTTATTTTGAGACATATTTCATTAATAAGAACAACAGCATATCAGTTATAAACATTTAGAAAGTGTTTATACCCTAAAACTGAAACTACAGTAATACCATTAACTTGGTAAGGAGAGTAGACATTTGAATTTGGACTATTTATAAAAGCACCCCGGGCAAAAAACTGGGAGGGCTCACTCATGAACACTGAGAGTGACACCATTTCACACAGTATCTTAAAGGACTGCTCCTTTTCTTCATTAGACTGGTACACAATTCTACTGTTTATCTTATCAAAACTCAGATGTTCTCCAAAAGGTGTTCAGTATCTTCCACAAGGAAGAGAATTAATGACAAGAAGAGTCTTTATCTCCTTGTCTCTCCCATACAATTATCATTCCATCAAATTCACCTGAAAATGTGCTCAAATGCTTTATCCTAAGAGCCATTTCAGAAGTTCTCAGTGATCCAAGTACTAAAAACAGCATCATGGTTCTAGGGACTGCTAATCCTACAAACATTTAGAGCTACAAATGAATCCCTCTGCTCTTGAAATGTTAGAACCTTTCTGTTAAAGGTGAAATACAGCCCCAGTTACTAAACTTAGTGTTACCCCAAATAGTGGACCTCACTTCACTTTCCACATCACGGGGACCAATACAGTTTTAAAATCATGTTCCTCTCCTTCTGACTAGAGAGATATTGGGCCATTCATTTTTTAAAACAAATCTTCTGATCACTTTCATCAAGCACTTAAATTCCAAAACTTTGATGTGATGAGTAATCCTAATTTGAGCCGGGGTTCTTTCTTTGTTCATCTAAGAATCCCCAACAAATTTGAAGCAACTTCTATTCTGAATATTTATGTTGACATAAATAAGTCATGGTTCATAAATCTTCAAATTATTCATGCTCTAAAGTGACAGCTTTCTAATGTGTACCACTTAGAACTTACGAATTCTTTAAGAATATTCATTAGCACAGGCTGTAAATGCAGTCTTAAATATTTATTTAGAAAAATTGTATAGTGATGTGGTTAGGAAAAAAAAAAATTGAAGTCAAACTGCCTGAGTTTGAATCCTGGTTGCTTCATTTATTAGCTATGAGGACTTAGGCAATTCTCTTGATTTTCCTGTGCTTCAGTCTCCTCATATGTAAAGAATGGACATAAATATGTGAGCACTTAGAATTATGCATGGCACCAATAGGAGGCCTTGGCAAGAGATTGTTGGGTAGGAATGGAGAGAGTACATATATCTCCCTGGCTGCTTCTTCACAGGGCTATGATTTGGCAATGACTATATTTCCCTACGTTATAGCTCCTTTCCAGTAATCCCTCTTTCTTGGCCTTAGCTCTCATTAGGTTTTGCTAACCAGCCCTTCTATATACTCTTCTTTAGACCAAGGAGGGTAGTAAAACCTTACAAGGCTATTGGTCCCTGGGGACCTCTAATCTTTCTTTTTTCTTAATCATTTTTTTATTAGATTCTCTCTAATTTTCTTTCTCTTATTTTGTCAAAACCTCAGTAAATAGCTCCTTCATTAGTTTCTCTTCATTAAATCCTTTCAAGTATGGCATTTGTCTCCTGCTTGGAGGTTAACAGATACTCACAGGGAAGACTGTAGACTTTATCCTATAGTTGATGTAAAGACATTCAAGATTTAAGTGCAGGAGGAACCAGGTTAGTTCAGCATTTTATTTTTCATCCTGATAACTGTGGGCAGGATGGATTTCAGGGGCCAAATACTTGCTTCAGAAAAATGTAGTAAGGAGGATTCTACAATTAACCTGGTAAGATAAGGTGACTGGCCAGAATAAAAATAGTGAGTATGGATATTTGAGAGATAAGATACTTGAGAAGCATTTAGGAGTTAAATTCCCTAGTACTGGTAATTGATAGAATGCAGATGACAAAGGAAAGGAAGGGATCAGAAGGGAAGGCCGGATTTCTACCTTAGGAAGTGACAGAGTGATTGATCATGCTTATGACCAATAGAACAGAAGTCCTGCCGAGCTACTGAATGCAAGAGTAGAAGTGATTTACCAGGGAACATATGAGCTAGTTTTCTCCATGTTGAGTCTGAGGTGTCTGTGTGATATAAAAGTGATGTTTAACAGGTAGTTATACATGTGAGCCTGAAGCCTGGGAAAAGACTTGAACTTTAGATGTTACTTTTGGGAATCATCAACCACCTTGGGAATGGTGTTGAGGAGCTCCACAGGCATCTAAAGTATGAGCAGAGGAAAGGAGGTTATGAAGAAAACAGAGAAGGAACGGCCAAAGATTTACAAGAAGGAAAAAAAAAATGATGTGCTCAGCCCAAAGGCCAAGGGAGCCAAGAGTTACAGGGAGGAAGGAGATATCAAGATTGTCAATTGCAGAAATATCAAATAATCAGTGTAGCTACTACAATACTATTTCACTACTGAGAAATAGCTACTAGTTTTGATGTTTTGATGCTTTTCTCACATTTTAAAAAATATTATGGACCAAGAAATGCTGGTGTTAATATCCAAAGCGCTGTTAAAATCTGTAAACATTTTGAAAAAAATATTTACCTTTTGATGTAAACCTAAATGGCACATGTCTTCCTTGGATATGCAAGGTTTTCCACCAGCTTCCCTAGAAGACAGGCAAATGAGCAGATCCCAAGAGCCCAAATCACCTATTAGCAAAAGAATATTGAAAAACAATTTTTTATCAGATTTTTGAAGGCACCATTTTTAGATTTAAGAATGTTATTATTTAAATCCTAAAACACAAGAAAAATGATTCTGAATATATTTAAAAGTCAATATTGGAAGTAACTAAAATTTTCAACTTCTCTAATTTAGAAACATTTTTATATTTAGTATTATATCAGGGAAAATTCACTTATCTAAAGCAATGTCATAAAACTCCTTTAAAAGACTAAAAGTTAAATGTTTTAGGTCACTAAGTTCATAAATTTATAAAGTCTTATTTGGAGATTGGGAGGAAAGATGATTATAAACTCTTTTAAGATAGGAGGTGATTGCAAAATCAAATAATGATAAGCCAAAACACCAAATATTTTGTTTTAGATTTTGGTATCACCATTACTTTTCACAAATCTGAAACAGATATACTTTTATATGATTTCTTACAAAGAAAAAGTGTGGTCAGCAGAAAATAAAGTTTAATGAAAATTTTAAAAAAACAGGTTTTGTCTAAAAGGAATTTGTAGTCTAGTTACAGATAGCAGAGTTGAGCTCAAAATACAGAGTATAACATGGACTAAAGTAAATGATATTTCAGGACAAAACTCTTTGCCAATAAATCTAGTAACTTGACAAAATAATCTCAAAAGAATACATTCTTGCATAATACTTGAACATTTGAAAATTAACATTTGTGTGTTATGAGTTTATTTTCCCTTACTCTCTTTGATTTATTTATATGTTTTTTATCAACATGTCTTGCATATAATTGGTGCTTTAAAGATATTTGTTATATGAGGGGCACCTGGGTGGCTCAGTAAGTTAAGCCTCTGCCTTTGGCTCAGGTCATGATCTCAGGATTCTGGGATCAGCATTGGGGTTCCCTGCTCAGCAAGGAGTCTGCTTTTCTCTCTCCATCTGCCTGTCCCCTACCCCCAGCCGCTTGTGCATGTGCTCTCTCCCTCAAATAAATAAATAAATAAAACCTTAAAAAAAATATTTGTTAAATGAATGAATAACTAGCCCACGAAAGGGTGGTAAACATGTTACTTTAGAGACAATATAGAAATAGGTATCTCAAAAATAACCAGAAAAAGAACACTAAATAATGTATGAAAGGATTGATATTACTTGGGAAAATTCCCTATTTTGGGTGGAAATCTACTTTTAAAAACTTAAGCAATTTCTATACACATGGCCTGTTTTGTTGATCAGTCCTGAGATAATGTTCCTTCATAAATATTTATGCCAGATCTCACAAGTCATCTCTTGCATTAGGTATTAGTGGCTTCTAAAAAGCTAGAAAATAACCAAATCTTAAAAAGTGTCTCACTTGAATACATAATGCTTTGAAAGAAGGGTTTTATAGAAAAAAACAAAAAAAGATTGATAAGGAAGAGTGACCTATGACCATCAGGAATGAAATTTCACTCTGCACTAATCAAATCCTTTACATGTTGACAAGCTCTATGCTCTCTGGGCTATTGGTTCTTCTGTTTGTAATTGTCCTGTTCCTAGAAGAGAAACCTCTCCGCCAACAAAGGGACCCAGACAACTGAACTCAAGTTAACATGTGAGCTTTTGTCCTAGAGCTTCTCTGTCTGCTCAATTATCTCAAGATGCTGGAATATAGCACAATAGTTCAAAGGGACATGGAGAAATGATGCAGGTGATTTAGGGGTGGGAGAAATCTATGTAATAGCCATTGGCCTTAGGCTTGAAAGGTCTATGCTATTCCATGCATCCTCACTTTGAAGGAAACTCCAAATGGATTCCTGGAGCCAAAACCAAATACTCTATGATGATTCCACTACTTTATTGAAAATGTGCACCTGGCACTTTCAGCCAAAACCTTTTGATATGGATTCAAAAGGGAAAACACCAAGATGGTTTCATTTGATATTATTTCTAGCCCAAGAAACACTAAAACTCTAGAAGAAATCTGACATTATATACTCAACCAAATATTTTAAGAAGACAAGGATATGCAAAAAGAGGATTTCAAATCATGAACTGTATTGTTTGGGCATTAAAAACACAGTATTTTTTATATTCCTCCAAGTCTGACACATACTCCCCTTCCCTACCCAAGGCGTACACACAATTTCTCAATTTGATTACAATATATATATTTAATCCATAAATGTTCAAAACTGGAAGACATGTTTAAATAATTCAAAGCATCTAATGTATTAAGAACCTCCTATGAGCAGGACATTGTACTGGAATTATGAGTGTAAATAGCAAAAACAAAAAAAAATACAGTCACTGCCCTCAACCATCTATGAGAGACCTAAATGAACATTAAAAAGAATTTAGGATAATTTATAAAGTGCCATACAGTTTCTTGACATTCATAAGGGTTACCCCTTACCCCTCAAAACTATTTAACAAATACTTCAAATTTAAAATTAATATTTCAAAAATACTTTATAGCACATACTTTTACCCTTAAAATGAAAGTAGAGCATAGCCAAAAATTTCAAGTAATCTCTTCAGATACTTCTTGCCTAATTCTTGCCACCACAGTCTGAAAAATGCTGATTGTTTCCACTCAACATTCCTATTGTTACCCTCACTGAGTCCTACCTCAAACTTCTAAATCTCTATTTCCTAGTTAAATCTTGAGTTTAATGGAAGTGTATTTTAGATAAACACATTCAAGTTTATAATTTAATGCATATTTCAGTGTATTATTTCATTCAGTCTTAGTAATAAAAAATAAATTTTAAAAACTAAAAAAAAAAAAAATCTTGAGTAGACCTTTTCACTTTCTCTTCATTTCCATCTTGGACCTTAAAAGTCAACTCCCTCCCCTGATGCCCACAGCCCCTTTTTAAAGAAAAAGCTTTATTTGTTTTATGAGTGGCACCATGTATTCAAACTTGGTTTAAAAAACCCCAAAAGCCACACTGTAGTTAGAAACCAGACAGAGAAAAAAGCACATTTACTAGCTGAGAAAATCACATTCAGAAGTCAACCTTGGGTCATTTGGGAAACAAATTTGTACCTTAGCAAAATTACAAATTGCTGAATATTGTGGAGTTTTGGGGCTGTGCTCAACTCGCTGAAAGAAAGAGCAGTTAGGAGGCAAATGCCCCGGGAGGGGGAGGGTACAGCAGAGATTGCAGACTGCAGGCACATTGAGGGGGGGGCAGCCTGCATGTGGGGTGCATTTGGCCTGCATGATTATTGTTTTGTTTTTGTTTTAAATTTTAAGTATTTGCCATAATGCGAATGTCAGCATAATTCACATAAAAATCCAGATTTTTGTCTTCGTTTGAAAACTTGGAGGCTGTGGCGATACTGGGTCCATTTCCTACAAGGCAGAAGGCAGCCACTGACGGAGCTGAATACAGCCTCCTACATTTTCTCCTGTTTATGCCACGTGGCCCGGCCTGGCCCCAACTGCCTGGCTCTGCCACCAGGAGGCGAACAGTCCAAGGCCTGGTGTAAAACACTGTGTGTCAGGCATGAGTTGCTCATTCAGCACGTTGATGTTCCACGCTTTAGCTTTCAAATGAATTAAAGTTGTTCATTAGGTAAATTGGTCTTGTTAAGATGACTGTAGGCAAATTGATATTTGGTCAGTTGGTCTTAAAAGGATATCTGAACACACCATTTGATCTCCAGATTTGGCCACCATGCTCTCCCACAAGGCTGAGTAAGGTCATTTCAACTCCAAAGACATTTTACTGGCTGTTAAAGTTGGTAAGGACTGAAGTGTGGTCTCTTAGATTAGTTCTTTCTCTCAGGAGCCTGGAAAAATCATAAGTGGTCTGTGGACATCTTTTTCACTTATGTCTCTTCTCTCCAGTTGGACCGGTAGAGAGACCCAGGTATCATTCCTAGGTGGGCCTGCTCTCATCTCTTTCTCATCCACAGTTTCTCTTTGGACTCTTTTATGACATTCAGCCTGTCTCAGGGCTATTGCCATAGTTTTAAGTAGCCTATGACAGGGTGGTTTTTTTTTTTTTAGGCACTGGGGCAAACATTCTGTATGTTGGTGTTATTCAGTGTGTTTCTTCTGCCCTGGAAGGTTGACATTAGTAGAGTGTAAGAGCTGAGAAGTCAGATTTGGATTTGGAAAAAAAACAGGCAAAGCTGCCGTGGGCCAACTTGGGTGGTGGTTTCTTAGGTTTTCCTGGCAGAGGGAAAAGGAGACCTTTATACGATTCTGCCTAGCTCCTTAGAATATTGCACTAAGATTTGAGTGCCAAAGCCACATTAATAAGTAAATAAACTGTAGTACTAGTATTAGTAGTGATGATATCAATAGTAAATCTTTCTTGAGCACTTACAGTAAGCCAGGAACTATTCCAAGTATTTATATTAATTCATTTATTCCACACAACATCCTCCTAGATATGATTATTCTTTTTTTGAAAAGCACAGTAAGGTTAAATAACTTGTTCAAGGTCAGCCATCTAGTTAGTGGTGGGAAGAGAATTTGAACACAGGAAGTTTAGCTCCAGGGCCCATGTTCATGACTATTATACCATTATCCCTTCAAAAACCACAGAGGCAATAGAAAAATTCAGCTTATGCTACCTTACATATTTTAACTTATGCAGAACTTCCAACAACACTATGGGGTAGAAGCAATTATTCCACACACTTTACAAAAGAGGAAACTGAGACAAAGAGGGATTACATTGGTTTGGTATTTTTCCAGCTACTCTTTAGTGCATCTATTTTCCTTTGGGATCTTAGAGGCAAAAAGGACTATAACAGGTATCTCGGGCATTCCCAGACTCTCACCCAGCAATAGTGCCCCAAAACATTATTAGCTACCACTGGTAATTGAAGTCAGTAAAATTTTTATCTGTAGAAGGAGGGAGCACTCAACTGCACATGTACTCAGGAACTATAAATATTAACTTGGCCTCCACCTACTTTTGAAAAAAAATCTCTAAAAGTTTCTTAGATTTTTTGATAGTTAAAATGATTTCTTTCCCTGTCACAAAGAAACCAGAGCAAGACTAACTTCCAGATTGGACTAGCCAAGCCCGTAAATAGGGAGGTCATAGGACATTGTTCTAGGAAAACAGGATGTGGATGTTCTGTTCTCCATCTCAAAATTACAAAAACATGAAATATCTGTATAGGCTTCTCCCCATAAACTGTGGAACAAAATTGCTGATAACACCACACCATCATGCCTCCTCGGTGTCGGCTCAGATAGCAACGAAGACTCCACAGATAGGGTCTGGATTTATGAGTTCAGACATAAAACGGTGGAGTTAGTTTTTATCCTTCTCTTGTTCTCAGGAGCCAACTAACCTCTCAGTGTTAAAAATAAGAGCTATTTTAAAAGGTTTTGTTCTTGTTTTTGTTTTAATCAAGCATCTGCCCTACAGAGTGAGGGCTGTCTTTATAATATTTCCAGTCTCTCAGAGGCAGGCTGCCATGTAAAGCAAACCATCATTTCCTGGCTCTCAAATGACCTCCCTCATTGATAAAGTCTACCGGTTCAGTAACTCAATCCAGAGAACAACAGAGAGCTCTGAGATATTATCATTCATGTAAATGCCATATATTTTCAAGGAATGACAACTTCAGTTTTCTGGCACACTATATAAAAATCTAGGAATATTAAGTCTTTTCTTGCTTTATTTTTCTTCATAGCATTTATCATGGTCTGACAGATTATATATGTCTTGTCTATGTGTTTATTGCCTGTCTGCCCTTTCCATTAGAATGTGAGCTCCATGAGGGTAGGACTGCATCTATTTTGTTCACTGCTATATCCTCAGTATCTACAACAGTGGCTGGGATTTCAGAAATATTTGCTATATATTTTGAGATCCATAGTGAATGTATAACTGAATGTGAACAACAGATCAACAATTAAAACTCTATCTCTGTCAAATAAATAAATAAAATCTTTAAAAAAACTGAATCAAAAGCCAGTATATTGTGAAAATTAAAAATGGAAATAATGGGGAAAAATATTAGTTTACAAAGAGGACCTAAAGATATATTTAGGTTCTTAGTAAGAATAAGAGAGAACTAAGCCTAAGAAAATAAAATTAAGCATTCCTAGTATTTAAAGAAATTATAAAAACAAAGCAGATTCCAAGTGCTTTACTTAGTGGAAAATTTTTTTGGGGAACACATACATCACACTGAAACAGAAAAGATTTATAAAGTCTGACTTGGAAAATAAACTTGTCCAAGAGCTTCCAAGATACATAGCTATAAAAGCCAAGCTCATTTACTTATTCACAGTATTAGACTGTTATATTCCATAAGGATACAAGTACAGTGATTTCCTAAAATGCGTGGGGTTTTTTTTATCAAGAAATACTGAAGATGTTTAAATTATAAATAACAGATGATAGTCCTTTATAATACAACAGGAGAATATTTCATATAGTCACTGTTCCATCTGTATACTCTTTTTTTCTTCACAACTAGACTATGAGAATTTTACTGAATAACAACATATTATTTTCCCTATGTCAATCCTTTATCAGAATTAAAGATATTGTTACATTCATGAATACATTATCAACTTATTGATGACAAATCAGGTTCTATGTTTGATAACACCATAAGATTGCTGGATATAAATTAGCCATTGCAAATACCTGTATTATTCCCAAATCATTCAAGTTGCATTAACCAGTTCTCTTAACTGTATTCTTTTTTTTAATTTTGTTATGTTAATCACCATACATTACATCATTAGTTTTTGATGTAGTGTTCCATGATTCATTGTTTGCGTGTAACACCCAGTGCTCCATTCAATACGTGCCCTCTTTAATACCCATCACCAAGCTAACCCATCCCCCCTGCCCCCTCCCCTCTAGAACCCTCAGTTTGTTTTTCAGAGTCCATAGTCTCTCATGGTTCGTCTCCCCCTCCAATTTCCCCCCCTTCATTCTTTCCCTCCTGCTATCTTCTTCTTTTTTTTAACATACAATGTATTATTTGTTTCAGAGGTACAGATCTGTGATTCAACAGTCTTACACAATTCACAGTGCTCACCATAGCACATACCCTCCCCAATGTCTATCACCCAGCTGCCCCATCCCCCCCATCCCCCACTACTCCAGCAACCCTCAGTTTGTTTCCTGAGATTAAGAATTCCTCGTATCAGTGAGGTCATATGATACATGTCTTTCTCTGACTTGTTTTGCTCAGCATAATACCCTCCAGTTCCATCCACGTCGTTGCAAATGGCAAGATTTCATTCCTTTTGATGGCTGCATAATTAACTATATTCTTAATATGATGGATCTTCAGAAGAGTAATCCAGCACCCATAATAAATTTTATTCATGACTTTTCTTTAATGACAAAAACCATTCCCGTTCCTGTGTCTAACACTGATTATTGTAGACAGTAGATGTTTATTGGGTTGACTATTGCGATTTTCAGAATTTAAGAGAAATCATATATACAGGACCTTTAGATCTTCAATGATTATACAACATGGTCACAAAATCTAATTAAATCTGTTTCCTTACCCCAAGAGTCTGGTCACGGGTCTTTGCTTGTGATGTCTCTGGCTCCTTACCCTTTAAGAGCTGATGATAAAAACTTTGTGTTTTACCACAGAGAAATTCTAAGCCATTCTCCCCTTGGTGCTCCAAACCCACACTAGAAATCAAGCTTTTCTGTCCCACTGTCTACCCTCTTTCTGCCCTGTGAGAGGTGGTGAAGATCAATGAGATCATTTCTGTGAGGAGTTTTGAGCTCCTGAAATTCTTCTGCTTTACTCATAAGATCAAGAAACCAGTATTATGCTTAAACTTTTGCAAAAGTTTAAGAAGACTCCTGCTCTGAAGAAATTTTCCATCAAGAAGAGTTTGAAAGGAAATAGATCAGTTTATTCTTACGAAATAAACTGAAGAAACGTTTACTTTAGAAAGCTCCATAGGTTTTTTAAAATGGTATTTTTAAAGATTTTTAGGGCACTTCTTTAGGCTGCTGTTCAAGTGTAATCGAACGTGTGTTTAAACTTTTACTGCTTTCAAGACTATTGTCTGTCTGGGATAAAACTCTCATTATAGCATTTTACCAAATTTCTAAATGTCTGGAATTTCCACCAGCTTGAAGACCTTAAAAGAAATGAACACTGCGGCAATTTTAAAAATCAGACTACACCTTGTGCCTAGATATTGGTTTCTAACATCATTCTTCAATAAAAGGAACCACAGGTCCTTGGAGAAATGGCTGATTCAAGGGCCTGGAGTAGCAAATATACAAGATAAGCCTAGAGTATCACTGTGCCAGAAAGTAAGGAAGAGCTCAAAACCAAACAAGGAAACAAACAAAAGCAATGATGGAAGTATGTCAAAGGGACACCAGGATCCAATAGCCAAAACTGTAACAATTTGAGTAACAGAATAAGTACTATTGGATTATAACCCCAAATATAAAATAACTACCCATGAGTCCATGGTGATATAAACCAATGATCTGAATAAATAAATAAATGGGGACAAGAGATAAACCTTGCGAGTAGAAAAATACCAAATAATGTATGGAGCTACTGCAAACTCAAGGAGGTGGGGCACAACTTCCTGATCCTTCTTTGTGAGCTGAACATAATGCCATCCTTCCAAAGAGTACAGTATGGAAAGTGGAAGTAAAAGAATAACAGCGGAAGACCTGACAAACACTACCTCAGGCAAGTAATCTTAATATTAGATCTTGCTTAATAACCATGTCTTGACTATAACTTGAGTCCTTGCTTAATAACCATGTCCTGGGGCGCCTGGGTGGCTCAGTTCATTAGGTGTCTGCCTTCGGCTCAGGTCATGATCCCAGGGTCCTGGGATCGAGCCCCGCATTGGGCTCCCTGCTCGGCTGGAAGCCTGCTTCTCCCTCTCCCACTCCCCCTGCTGTGTTCCCTCTCTCGCTGTCTCTCTCTCTGTTAAATAAATAAATAAAATCTTAAAAAAAAAATAACCATGTCTTGACTATGGTTACATTCTAAATGTAGATGTCCTTGCTTAATAACCATGTCTTGACTATAACTTGAGTAGTGTCACTTATGAAATACCCTGATGCCTGAATATAATGTCCTACTCCTAATACTTGTTATGAGGTTGGTGCTTTAAACTGAGTTCTTTTATTACTTAAGTACTTGACATGAGTTTTTGACAGACATTCCTTATACCAAATTCCACATTATGGAACAGGAGGTTTTAGTGTATAATTAGCATTGTGACACTTCATTTAACCAAATATTATTCCTTCTTCCTGTTTTATTAAAAGTCATTTTGCATGATTTCTTTAAAATGCAATGAATGCAACCTAGTCATGTCTGGTTTAACATTTTATAATAAGGCACTGGGGACTATGAGCAATCTGAGAGGGAGGAGGGAGTCATTGATTTAAAATTTATTCTAAGAATAATTCCACACTAATTCAGCACAGATGAGAACTAAGGCTTAAGAAAATTAATTCACTAACATGAGAAAAAGAACCAACTCCCTCAATGGCTTATTACTTAATGCAACAAGTATTTTAGGATTACACATCTCCTGCTCATAATACATTATTTTCAATCTCTTTGGAGATTTATTTCACCCAATCATATATTTCTGTAAGATATTTATGGGGCAAGTCTTATCTTCCATTTTCAAATCAAGCAATAGATAATCTAATGAACTTGTTTAAGGTCATTTCAAAAAGTAGTTGTAATAATAGTACTAACATTTAGAGAATGTTATGAGGCTTAAATGAGTTAATATTCGTAAAGTGCTTAGAACAGTGCCTAGTACTTGACGAGCTTTATATTAATATTTGTTTAATGAATAAATAGGTGAGTGGAAGGTATACACAGGCAGATAAATTCCAGATATAGGTGATGAACTTTCAAGAAACAAAATACGACATCTTCCAGCTTATTATTTAAGGCTTCCAGATCTAGGTGATGAACTTTCAAGAAACAAAATACGACATCTTCTAGCTTATTATTTAAGGCTTCTGTGTAGAGTGATATAAGTGTAATTTAGGAAACACAGTGAATAATCTTCTTTTCCAACTCTTTACTACCGCTTTGTTTCTTCAATAGGCCTTTTTACCATAGGAGGACAGACACTCATTAGTGGCTTCAATCTAAGGAAAAGGGAGGACCTACCTCATCAGTGGGTAGGCTTCTGTTAAAATTCATGCACATTATCTAGAACCAGGCTCAGCAGTTTTCTCTCACTGGCAGTAAGGTACATTTGCTACAGTAGGAACAAATGATGAAGAAATGGACATTCTCATGAGTGAGTAGCAACAAGCCTCAAGTGGTAGGTGAGACCTGACCGACTAGGCCAGCCTCTATAGCACCCTAAATTGGGTGCTTTAGGTAAGGAGGCACCTGGGTAATGGACAAACAGGTCTACCACCTAAGACAAGTTTCAACCACTTCACAATTTTCTGAAAACTGGCCCTGCTCCTAGAAGCCAAGACGATATTGGAAATGTCTCCTGAGGCTAATAATTCTATTATCCATGAGATGAGTAATATTTAGGTCAATGTGAAACTATGCCAAGTATTATTAAAGTGTACCATACTTTCAATGTGACTTGTTCTTATGCATCTAACAGGTATAATTTATCCCATAGATTTTAACAGAATCCTGCAAAATCATAGTGTGCTCTTATCTCATAACATTAATTTTCCACCTCTCCAGAGATGCTTGGAACATATTTGCTATTTTTCTAATTATTTACTACTCAAAATTCATATAGTAATCTCATTTATTTATTTTGATTATTATCTAAAATCATTTTCTTTGTTTTATTGACATTCTTAATTTTAGATTTACATGCATATTTTATTATGTTTTGATGCTTTAACTTCTCTTAAATTGATTCCCAAGAATAATATTGCTGGCTTAAAAACTGTAAGTATTTTAAATTTTATACATTTTTCCAGATTGCTTTCCAAAAGAAGACTAGAAGATTTCACATTTCCACAAGGAAGATATGAGAGCTTCCACTCCCAGAATTCCTACCAGCAATAGGTGATATCACCAATTTTGGGTTTTGCCAATTCTATGAATGTAAAGTGATATTTTATACTTTAAACTTTTTCTGTAACCTTTTCTGAATTTCACAATCTTTTCTTCTTTGTTTTGCTATTTGGATATGCTTTCTATAAACTTTTTTTTTTCAGTAATCTCTACACCCAACTTGGGGCTTGAATTTACAACCCCGAGATTAAGAGCCACATGCTCTACCAAAGGAGCTGGCCAGGCACCCCTTTATAAACTTCTTATTTAAATGCTTTGTATAAAAAAGTTTTATGAATAAAAATGAAGTTTAAAAAAACATCATTTAGCATAATAAAAATATTTGCAGTTGATGTGCAAGTAAAACTTCCTTTTTAGTAAAAAATTAAATTGATGTGTCATTTTTAACCTCATTGGATTAAAAAACATGTTAACATCTATCCCTTAAAGATTGCGAACTAGCACTGGTGATGAAAGTTAAAATAGGAACCATCATTTTGTAGAGAGATTTGGCAGGGAGAACCACAGTTTTATTATTTTCACCATCGGCCAAATAATTAAGTGTTACACTTAGATCTCCAAAATGTAATATAAATGAATATAATAGCAAAGTTGTATTGTATAGCAATTAGCTGAAACAATTCTAAGTATCTATCGAGAAGGACTCTGTAAAAATCCCATGGTATTCCATATAATAAAATACTAAAAAAGAATGAAGCAAAAATTTTCACACACTTTGCAGAAACTAGTGTGCTATCGTGGTTAAAGAATCAGGTTTGGTAGGGCGCCTGGGTGGCTCTGTTGGTTAAACAGCTGCCTTCGGCTAGAGTCATGATCCCAGGGTCCTGGGATCAAGCCCCTCATTGGGCTCCCTGCTTGGCGGGGAGACTGCTTCTCCCTCTCCCTCTGCCTGCCTCTCTGCCTACTTGTGCTTTCTATCTCTCTGTCAAATAAATAAATAAAATCTTAAAAAAAAAAAAAAGACTCAGGTTTGGAGAGACACAGTCGTGGGCCAAATCTCAGCTGTGTCAGCTCTGGGATGCATTGCTCAGTGCCTCGTTTGTGAAACAGAAATACCTACCTTACAGACTAGGAGTGAGAATTCAATGAGCTAATGTAGGTAAAGTGCATATCACAGCACATTTAGTTAATAATCAAAAAAGACAAACTTAAAACTATGGATAGGAAAATCTATTCAAATTTTTAAGCCTATGTTGATATGGCAAAGCTTTATCAGAATATCTGAATATTAATATTTTATCTGTTAAAACATGTGGGATAAGCTATCGTATAAAGAGGCAGGAGGCAAAAGGGTAAGATGCAAGTGTGTGTGTTCATGTGTATGTGTGTGTGTGTGTGTGTGTGTGTGCGCACGCTTGGGCCGTTCTTGGAGAGATGCATGGAAACATGCACAACATTAACTGTATTATCTCTGGGTGGTGGGATTTGGATTTAACTTTTCACATTCCTCTTTTTATTTGCAAACATTTGGTTAAATATTCTACCATAAACATGTAACATCTTAGAAAATGGGACTATTTTCTAAAAATGTAATTAGGATATGCACACTTGCAGCCAAGTAAAGAAATATTATTCTCTAAGAAAAATGACATTTGTCTTTTCACACATTACATATCTTTCATAGTACTATAAAATGTCAATTAACTGTTATACAGAGACAAAAATGTATGGAAAATTAATCTGGATCTTGATCATTTTTAAAATTCAAAATGTCTCTGGTATCACAAAGAGTACCTTAAAAATACTCAATGTATTTGATGAGTAATATACAAAGTAATAGAATTTCTTTCCATAAGACAAGAAATAAAAATCATTCTCAGCATGCAATAATCATGCTGTGTAGCTATGAGTTAGAGATTTCAGGTACCCACAAAATAAGGTCTTGCTGATAAACTTTAATATGCTTTAATAATATGTCCAAAAAATGGACAAATAATGAATAGAAATCCTTGAGCAAACAAACCAGTGGAAATGCAAACACTCATTATTCCTGATATGTTGGCTATCTGGATGAGCCTTCAGATTACCATGGAATGTGCCTGCCTTTCTGGCATTCCCAGCATTCTTACTGTGATGCAAGTACCAATTTCCAACAGAAACAATCTGTTTTATACTACAGCTGTGATTTTGGATTTCCGTGCCATACTTCCATAGAACAACAGGTCAAGTTCTCATTCTGAAAACAACCTCACTTATTAAAATGACAGAGTTTTGATATTGGTGAGGTTTAGTGAGATGGGACTCTTTTTGCATGTCTAATGGGAAATGCTTTTAACCTTTTCAGGTAGAATTTTGACAGCATGAATCATGAGCCTCAAAAAGCACCCTCATTCTTCCTTTCAATAGTTTTAATTTTAGAAATTTGTGCTAAGAAAAGAATTAGAAATGTAGAAGAATTTATATACAAGAATTATTTACAACAGCAAAACAATGGCAACATCATAAATATTGAACAATGTGGAAAAGATTAAGAAAATCATATTAAACAAACATTAAATACATCCACATAACATAATCTTACATAGCCACTGAAATAATGTTTACAAAGATGTTATGGCCTGTGTTTCTAATAAATAGTATCCTAAAAAAGCAAGCTAGAAAATTGTGTAAAATGTATAAAAAACTTATAAAGAAACAAGTCCCAAAATTAACTGTCTTTGTGGGTGGCCTTATAGGTAATATCCTCCATTCTTTATTGTGCTTTTTATGTATTTTGCAATTGGAATAGATCCTAAAGATTATCTAGTCCAAAAATCTTCATCTTCTGTAAAATGAAAGGCTTCTGAAGAAATGAGGTAACTTAGTCACAGTTTCACGTTGCCAATAAACCTAAGGCAGCTTTCCTCTTTTCCCTAGTACCTTCTTGCTGCTCCTTGGGGGCATAGAATTACCATTTGGGATAAATCATATGTCTATGTTTTTACCTCAATCCCACTATCTTCAAGCAAGCCCAACATGTCCAAAGACATTTTAAATGCAGCTGCTTGTTGCTATCAATTTAAATGGGCCACTAGCCTTGACTATAAAGAATTAAGGTAACATGTACCAAGACTTTGCATGCCAACTTATAATTAATGGGTTTAGCATCTATTTGATTTCAGGAGCAGGGCTTCTCACCAATGTGGAAGATTGGCGCAGAGTCCTGGCAAGGCAAATGGGGAATTATTTGGCCACTAACTACTTAAAGAGCAAATAGGCAGAACTTCTTTGTGCTTCTGGAGGAAACACAGAAAAACTGTAATAAAGAAGTATCCAGCACAGTAGTCTCAACACATGGTCCAGGACCAGCACATTAGCATTACCTGGGAATTTCTTATTTCTTAACACACCTCCCCATTGTTACTGACTGGGTCAGATCTACTAGGAAAAGGGTTCAGCAATCTGTGACTTAACAAGTCTTCCAGATAATTCCAATACATAGTAAGTTTGAGAATCATGGGCCCAGCAAATAGTAGGTACTATGCTTGTGCTTTGCCAAAACTATGCCCTTTAAACAACCATCCAGAGAGGGATTCCCTTTACCTTCTGATAAGTACAAAACACAGAGCTCGCTATTAGGGAAGCAGGGCACCTCAAGCATCATCTCTGCCCTTTATACCCCTTAATCACTTGTTTGGTCACCCTGATAATGAGGTGGAATGCTAAACAAGATTTTTTAAATTCTAAAAGTTCCCTGTTCTAAATAGACCATTTTGTTGCACAGATGATGAGATTCTCATATGACTTTTATATTTTTCCTTAGAGAAAGAGCTGAAAAGAATTATTATTATTACAAGACTACTATTAACTTCTTGGTGGAATTCTTTCCTTGAAAGCAGAGACATCACCGGCTTGACCAACTCTGAAACAAGGTTACAGAGAATTCGTCACTAAGGGCAAAGAGTATGTGAGTTTCGTTTTTCAGTTGGTTTTGCTCAGACACAGCCTGGAGCACGTTTCATTTTGCTCTACCATACAGCTATAACCTATCACACTGAGTAGTTTTTCCCTAGTTTTCTAAGAAGCAAATGGTGCTTGAATATGCGAAGGAAAGATTCAGTTATTTTCTTAGTATATCTGCAGGTTTATTTTTTCAACTGCTTATTCATTTAATTGTGTGCCTACGAGGTATATGCAAGACATTGTTTTATGCAGAGTAAATAGATAAATAAAACATCCCTTGCTTTACAAGAAGTTTATAATATAGAAGGGGAGATGAGATGAACACAACAAAAAAATATAAAAATATATAACACAAAACATACTCTAGGCCTCAGAGATGTGTGAATCATGTGTGATGAGGTCTCAGATAACTTGTTTACCATTTCTACTTTGAGGGAAATTCATGGGTAAACTTACAAATTAATTTAGATTTTAAGAAATGGCAGACAGGAAGGAATCCTCAGAGCCAAAAACCTCAGTAGCAATGCAAATCACAAAGCTTTGAAATGTGATCAGGCAAAGGTGAGTAGACCAATAGCAGGGAGCCCACACATTACTATCACTTAGGAGCCCTGTAAAAAAAGAGTGATGTCCAGGTTCATTCTCCTCCTCTGATATAATTTTCAGAAGCGGGGCCTGGGCATAGACTTTTGTTAAGATCCCTGAATCATTCGGGTGTGAAGCCAAGCCTGAGAATCATGCTACAGCCGGCATGGGAAACTTTGAATGCCGCGCCAAGAAATACCTCTTCTGATTGGGAGGAAATGAGATGTCACTGGAGACTTCTGCATAGGGAAGTGATGTAAGCAGAGCCATGTTTGTGTAACATTAAACTAGCAGTCGTGGTGGGGGTGTACTGTCAAAAGCAGAGACCAGCACCTGGCCGAGTATTTAATTGCCACTGTGATAGCATGAGAAGCACAAAATGTGGAGCCATGGCCCAGATGCCTAATGTGTGCTGCAGCTGAAGGAGAGGGAGAACCAGAAGATGAGCTTTAGCACATGAGGGGCTGAGGGAACGCAGTACTCGCAAGAGAAACCTGCCGGCAGAACCACAGACGTTACTGGGGTGGAAGATGACAAGTGTAGTTTGCTACATGTTGAGACAGTGGGACACACAAATCCAAAACATCTATCAGGTACTTGAAAATCAAGACTCTCTAAAAACTCTGCCTACAGAAGACAGATTAAGATTCAACATTATGCAGAGGTTATATCTACAGAGGAGATTTTTTTAGTGAGATATAATTGCATATAACATTATATTAGATGCAGGTGCACTACTTAATGATTCAATATATGCATATATTGTAAAATGACCACCACAGTAAGTCTAGTTAACATTCATCATCACACAGTTACAAATTTGTGTGTGTGTGTGTGTGTGTGTGTGTGGAGAACTTTTACCATTTACTCTCTTAGCAACTTCAAACATAAAATAGTGTTATTAACTATAGTCACCATGCTGTACATGGCATCCCTAGAACTTATTTTTTTTTTAAAGAATTTATTTAGGGGCGCCTGGGTGGCTCAGTTGTTAAGCGTCTGCCTTCAGCTCAGGTCATGATCTCAGGGTTCTGGGATTGAGCCCTGCATCGGGCTCCCCGCTCAGCGGAAAGCCTGCTTCTCCCTCTCCCACTCCCTCTGCTTGTGTTCCCTCTCTCGCTGTGTCTCTCTCTGTCAAATAAATAAAATCTTTTAAAAAAAGAATTTATTTATTTATTTGAGAGAGAGAGCACACAAGTGGGGGGAGGGGCAGAGGGAGAGGGAGAAGCTGGCTCCCTGCTGAGCAAGGAGCCCGACGCAGGACTCTATCCCAGGACCCTGAGATCATGACCCGTGCCGAAGACACAGACACTTAACCAACTGAGCCACCCAGGCGCCCCCCAGAACTTATTTCTAACTGGGAGTGGGTACCTTGTGGCCACCTTCAACCATTTTGCCTAGTCCCCTCTCCCCCTTCTGGCTGCCACCAATTTGTTCTCCAGAGGAGATTATTGAACCTGCAGAGTAGAAAAATATCTTGAGGAAATATCAAGATAGGGGAAAAAAAGAAGACTGCAGATAAATGTCTTGGAGAATGTCCATATTTGGAGGAAGATCATAGAGAAGAAGGGTCAGAAGGGTTGGAGAAGCAGGAGAGGGCAGCATTAAGGAAGTTAAGGGAGAAAAGAGTTTGTAAGAAAATTCTAGCCCCAGTGGGACCTAGACATTGCTAGGACAGGTGTTTATTCCACTGATTCACACATTTTACCAAGTTTGGGAATCACTGCTAAGTAAGATTAAGGAAATTGAGAAATTGCCTCGCATTAAAGCTTAATTTCAGTTTTTAAAAAATTTTTACATAACTTTTGGAAGAACACTGATATTCTACTCAGGCTCAAATCTGCTCTCATACCAAAACTAATACAATCATAAATACAGTGACTATGTTTTGTAACAAAAAGGAGTTTCTTGGTAAATTCTGAAAAAAAAATTATTTTAAGGGGGGGGAGTCAGATTATTGAGGCTTAATCAGAGAGAGATTACTTTTTCTTGAGTCTTGGTTTCCCAAACTGTAGTCTAGACATCCACAAAGAGATGCTGTTAGGAAGAAGCAACTTTAGCTAAAAGGAAGATGAAAAATCATAGAGAATATCCAAAGGGAAATATTAATGAATAATGATTAACTAATTAGTTAATTAATTCTCCAGGGGAAAAGTCAAGTCTCAAAGGGAAGTGATTGGGGAGGTTTACAATAATTATAAAATGGAGAGTAGAAAGCAAAAGTGGTAAAAAATGAAGAGGCAGTCTCAAAAATGTGGTTAGATGCTCCCAAACTCCTCCCAAATTGAGGGAAACGTTTAAAATATTTCAAGCATCTAAATCTGATAATACAACTAGTATAGTAAACACACCATATCTGGAGTCCCCAAACTCCCTGTAGTCAATCCACACACTCTGTCATCACTTGAAAAGTTCCATATGAAACAGTTTGTTTTTCTTTCCTGGAGTCTTTCCTTAATCTAAATATAATATGAATATTATTTATTTTTACAAATTAAATCTGTCATTCGAAGCATAGTTTAGTCTATGGCAAAACCAAACAAAATGTCTAATTTCTGAAAGAAAAAAAAGTCTTTAACTCTAAAGAAATATGAAAAGAACAATGACATGAAATAAATTACAGTTGACCCTTGAACAATGCAGGGGTGAGGGGATACCAACTCCTGTAGAGTAGAAAATCTGTATAAAATTTTCAACTCCCCCAAAACTTAACTACTCATTACCTACTGTTGACCGAAAGCCTTACCAATAACACGAATAGTCAACTAACACATATTTTGTATGTTCCAAGTATTATATGCTGTATTGTTATAATAATGCAAGCTGGAGAAAAGAAATATTATTAAGAAAGTCATAAGGAAGAGCAAATACATTTATAGGACTGTTCTGTAAGAAATCCGTGTATAAGTGGACCCACATGGTTCAAATCTGTGTTGTTTAAAGGCCAACTGTACTTATAAAAATTAATTTGAGATGAAAACAACATAGAACATCAACCAAAGTTCTCAAATTTACCTGTGCTTTAGAATCACCTGGAGATTTTAAACTCTAGATCCATTAAATCAGAACATCTGGACCTAGAAACTAGGAAGCAGGAGTTTAAAGCTCTTCAGAGGATTTCCATGGACAGCCAAGTTTGAGAACCACTGATCTAAAAAGATCAGAGGGAATCCATGTTACCTGGAGTCTGAAATGAAATATTTTAACCGACCACTGAATTTGGCTATTAATTTTGTAACTGAGTCAAAACTAGGTGACATGTAGTTTTTGTTGTTCTACAAAAGCAACCATATGTATCTGCCAAGGGAAAAAAACCCGCAAGATTTTTTCCCTTCACACTAAGCCAAACAATAGTATAATATGTTATTTGTAATATGGTTAAATAGAAAAAGATTAATGCTGTAACTTAAAAAAAAAATAAAAGTAGCAGAAAGGGCATTTAAAGAAAGAGTTCAGAGAAAGTATCTTCAAAGCTATATTAAACATTTCCCAGCTTTGGAAAACTTAAATACCCAATCTGGTTTCTATGAAACTTAAAAAGATCAAACGATTAGAAGGAAGCTAGGCTTGAATGAGTAATGCTGGGGATTTCAGTAAACATCTGGTTACCATTTTCAATGGTAAGAACTAACCCACTTAAGGAAGCAGTTTAGTTTCTTTGGAGTAAAAATGAGACACTGGCTTTTTGTTCTCTTTGCACAGTGGAGGGTAAAGGAAACATCAGAATGGGGAGGTCACTTGAAGCTCAACTTTTATAAATAAGAAAGCTTTTTTCAAAAACTAAAGTAAATTGAACTCGGGTCTCTGTAGTATAAACAACTCAACTGAGTTAAGGTTAAATAAACATTCCTTGAGCCCTAGTGTGCCAATTAAAGAACAAATTCTGTTTGGTCGTAAATATATCAGTAATTCTATAAGCATGGAGGAAAATAACAATAAACCTGAACACACAATTACCGCCTGTCATACTACAATAAAATAGAATGGGTGCAGACCAGTAAGTTTCTTTGATTCAACTTCCTTTTTTTTTCTCCCCAGTTTGATTAACTAAAGGCACAGAAGCACTTCTGATATCACCCAAAAGCTATTCCTTGCATAATAAAAAACGTATGTCAAAGGCGTTCTTGGTGAAATACTGACAAGGCAAAACACACTGTGCCTTTTAAATGTGACCTTTACTCTTTCGTCTTCCTGCTAAGTAATCATAGAGCATATTAAACTCAGGGAAGCAGCAGGGGTGCTGGTGTGAGGCTGTAGACAGGAAGGAAAGAGAAGAAGAGGAGTTCATTAGGCTGTTTTAAAGGATCAGTAGAAGCATCTGCTATCAACATGCACTACTAGCCAAAGGGGAATCACCCTGGATTTTGCCTCCAGACCAATGCTTCTCCACTCCTTTGCTCACCATTCCTCTCTTCCGCCCTTGGACGTGAGACTAAAAAGACTAAAGAAAAGGAATCCTTAGAATGATGAGGTTTAAAACCTTGTCTTACTTTCCCTCATTCTGTGCATACAAATGTTATAGTGCCGACCTGAAAAAGACTTGGGTGGTGATTTTACTCATTCTCCTGAGTTATAAAGTCGGGAGCACCCCTGACTTGATGCCATGCCAACAACACCTCCTAGGTTCTGAGATGGGCAGTTCCACTGCTGGGTAACTCTGATAAAATGTTCATCCTTAAATTGGTCCTGGTTATGCCTTCTAGGGTTACTACAAATAAATCTTGTACCCAAGTGTCCCGTTAAACAGTGGGGGCACAAAAATATTGGTCCAACTACTTCCAGGGCCTCCCAGAAACACTGTTTGCAATTGGAACCATCCATTTTCTTGTGCCTGCTGCAGAGCTGGTTTCAGCTGCAACTGCAGAAATAAGCCCTCTTCAAGTATACGTAAATAATTCTCACCCAGTGATAAAATATACTATGTGTCAGAGTCTCTTAGACCATATATTACTTAGACTCTACCCTGGGAGCAAGTTAAAAACTTTTGGAAAATATTTATTCTCTCTTAGGCCCCTACTCCATTCTATGAACTAAAACAATGATTTACTAAATAGGACCTGGATGATTTGAAAGAGAATAATTTGATGGTGATTCTATCTTTTTCTGTAGAGAAGGTGCATGTTATAAAATCCCTGGGTCATATGATACATTTTTCCAAAGCAAGGGACAGGAAGAACATAGAGATGAATATTTTACACTGTGCTAAGCAAAGAAGTAAAGAGCGTACTGTAAAGGACACAAATGGGACCTAAATCACAAGATGGGTGCTTGACCCTAAATGCTTTCTATGTCCACAAGCCACAAAAGCTATATGCTTACTTTCACGTGTCCTTTATTGGACAGCATTTTGTTAGGTAATGCTATGTGTTTCATTGTTTTATGGGATATTAAACCCTCAGTGAATCAGTCATCACCGCTAGGCAGATAACTCACAAATTCTCATCTCCTGCCCTGGCCTCTCTGTTTTCTTCAGTTTTTGGTAAATGCATTCAGATGAAAAGCTCAAGGCACCTGAGACTAAATATGCCTAGAACTAAACTCATCCATCCTCCTCCAAAATCAACAGACAGTAACATTGGTAAATGTGACAGAGGAGTCTTAAAAGCAAAAGAAGAAAAGAACTCTGAAAAATGGACACAAGCATTAAAAGCCCCAACAGGTAATATCAGCCCTATATACTACCATAGTTGTAGTTGAATTACCTTTATATAAGAACAGATCTGAGCATAGGTAGAATATCAGTGTACCTATAAAGTTACATAAAAATGGAAGGCTTATCAATTAAGTTTCAATGTGAATTCTCTGAGGTACTTCACTATTTAAGGGGCTCAAATATTGGGGCACCTGGGTGGCTCAGTCATTAAGTGTCTGCCTTCGGCTCAGGTTATGATCCAGGGTCCTGGGATCGAGCGAGCCCCACGTCGCGCTCCCTGCTCCACGGGAAGCCTGCTTCTCCCTCTCCCACTCCCCCTGTTTGTGTTCCCTCTCTTGCTGTCTCTCTGTCAAATTAAAAAAAAGGGGGGGGCTCAAATATTGGTACACTATGTTATCTTCATTTATTCAGTTGTATTCAATAAATATTTATTGTGTGCCTCTAGGTGGAGGGCATGGTTTTAAGTGATAAGACGAACAGACATGGTCCCTGACCTCAAGGAACTTATAGATTTTTTTCTTAATGAGGGGTCTTTCCCAAGGGAATGGTCCAGGAGACTATGTGTTGGAATTTCAGGAGGGTTTAAAACCCAGGCCTTTCAATGGGAACATGTAGGTTGATAAAGAGGGCCTTGAAATCACCTATCAAGTTCATTTATTACAAAATATCTATTAGCAGCACCCCTATGTTCTTCATATAGAACCCATTTTAAGTGTACCTCCCCAGAAAGGAATCTCCATAATCTCCTCTCTGGAATTAGTTCTTGACAGAAGTAATGATATTATCTCCCATTCCTGGAGTGCCCATAATGTGGCATTCATAGAACAATCCAAAACAATCAATTCCCAGAGAAAACTAGGGCTTTGAGAGGTTAAGTAACTTGTCGAAGGTTATATAACCATTAAAGGTAACACTAGAACTCAACCCAGGTTTGATCTTACTCCAAACTTAATTCTTTTTAATTACCACAGTCTACTACCTCCCCAAGAAAGCAATTACTGTGGTTAAGCTCTTCTTACTTATGGGTAATTTAAATCTCAACTTCCTTATAGGTTCTTCTTGAATACAAATAAACTAAAGAAAAAAAACCCTGAAATATGCTTTCCATCACAAGAGTTAAGCTTGATCTGTAGTAGTTGCTTCTTTTCCATACAAACCCCAGAAACAGCTTTTGGCAAGTAGCCATTATAAATAAACCTTCAAAATTAAACTAAATTTCAAATTGTACATGGATGTGTTGGACATTTTCGAAAGTGAAAGTGAATGTAAATAAAAATATAGGAGGATAGAAAACTATTAAATTATAAGCAGGGAAGGAAATAGGTTTTTTCTTCTCTAATATATTTTCCACAACATTAAGTAGTGATCTGTATCTCTCGCTCTATTAACTATATCTTTTAATAGTGCTTCCCAAGAACACAGCTGGATAAATTACAGTGTCCTTATTAGGGAGGGAAAAAACCATGAAGCAACATTATTTAAAATGGCATTCTCCAGAACACAATGTATCAAGTTTAATATCAATACAAATATCGATAAATGCTATCACCATATTAACTCTAGCCCTTCCTAGAAATGCCTTTGTCATACCATGCTGTAATGTTATACTCTCAGCTCCTGTTGGAAGGTTGCTGTATGAACTAAGATATGACATCCACTTCATCTGCCTCCTGACCCATTACATAACTTAGGTTTGTTTTCTTAATAATCCCTTCAAGAAACGTGTTTTAAATATACTACTTGGGCATGTGGGTGGTTAGGGGTAGGAACTTCATGTTCCCTTCTTTCTGAGAGTAAAATTTCCATTCTTTTCCTTGTTGCTCTCGGTATTTGCAGGCTCAAGCCAAAATTAAGCTTCAATTATGGTAACTAAGAGGAACATCCTGACTGAGCCCTAACTTTCTATTTCCATTTTAGTAATGTTATTATTATATGTTTTATTGTAAACCATCAAATCCTTTTTGAATGAGGTTTGGTATAAGTTACAAAACTAAACTATCTCAGTCCTAGAGTTTAACCATCAGCTTGGGATGGGATCAGATGACACAGTATTAATCTAGCGACATGGGTCAGCAAACTTTTTCTGTTAAGGGACCAATAAATGTTTAGTCCATAAGAGCCATACCATTTCTGTTACAACTACTCAATTCAGCTGTGGCAAAACAAAGCAGCCAAAGACAGTATGGAAACAAATGTGTGGCTACATTCCAATAAAACTTTGTTGACAAAAACAGGCCACATTTGGCCAGCGGGCCATCGTTTGCCAAACCGTGGCGAGAAAATCGATATGGTCTTCCACTTTTTGTGTTTCTTCAAAAAAACATTCCATGTAAAACCCCCACGTTACAAAAACAAGAGCAATTTGAAACCATAAGAATGACCAATTCTGTAGCGAGTTGGCATTTGTTTTTCACAGGGACTATATAATACATTTAATTTAGAAGTGCAAGGTGTATTCAGAAGTGAAGAGAAAACTGATAAATATGCACTACTCTTCAAGTATACAGAAATAACTCTGATCCAATGATACAACCTACTGAGACAGGGTCTCACGGACGACATACTACTTGAATGTTACCATGGGAATAGGTTAAGATCTTTCGGAAAACATCTGCTTTCTTTTAGGCTACTATACTATTCCATGGACTAAATCACTGATTACTAAGTAGTGAAGGGCAATGATTGGTGGGTGCTTCTCTCTTTTCCTTTAGAGAATTATATGTTCTTACAAATGCAGGGACATAAGATATATTTTTCCAAAGCAGGAGACTGAAGGACGATAAAGTATATGTCTTACGTGCTGCTAAGTTTTATAGGCCTACATCTGTAAAGACAATTGTCCTCTTACTGTTTTCAAAATCAGCCTAAAGATTAAATGCTTGTAAATACCTATACGGTTAATACTTAAGTAGTACAATGGCATTATAGCAAGCAGACTTTTGTATTGTTTTATTCCCAGGATTAAGTCTAGAGATTGCTATGTCTTGAACCAGCAGTATATCCCTTAGGATAGTGTGCCCCAGTGGGATATATATCAGAATCATATGTGTCTGTTTTTAACATATAAACTTCTGGGCCTCACTCCCAGACTATTGAATCAAAAAATAGTGGCTGGGCTTTACGTCGTCTCCTCCCAGAACTCTGATGGGGTGGACAAAGTGACTAAATTCTCACCACATACTATCATGAAGCAATATCATTATTGCCTTCAACAGATAAGAGAACCAGAGCTCAAAGAACCTAACTTGCCTAAAGTTGCATACCCGCAGCCCTACTGTCTTTCGGGATAGAGTCACAGACTTCTGTTATATCACTAGAATGGAATTAACCAGGGAAAAAAACCATAATGCCCACATTCTAACTTAGAACTTGAGACTGTTTACTTTTCCTTTCAAGGAATGTTTACTAAATAAGTAGTAGGAAAGCTTAATAAAATATAAAGCCCAAATGTTATTCTACAAAAACAGATTATCCTTAATAATAGTGGAATGTTGCCTGGCTATGACCCTTTTATTTTTTCGATTTTTATCCATTTCTGGCCTTAAAAGTTTAAAAAAGAAAAAAAAAAGTAGCTCCAGGCTGGAAAGAGGCCGCCAGTGCTTCAAACGATGGCATAGAAAGAGGTCAGCAGAACTGATTGGGGTCAGATCAGAAGAGGAGAGAAAAGCAGGTAAAATGGATAGGTAGAATAGGAAAATATTATTTTGTATTTATTTTCCTCCAACCAAGCATGTATTTTATAAATGTCTCAAATCTGCTCCTGGGCACTTAGTAACATCTGTGTTAGTACCTATTTTTTTTTTTTTTAATGTAGTAGCTTCAAATTTCAGTTTAGCAGAGAGCAGAAGCTGCAACAGCAAAGTTAAAGACAGGAGGGGTAGGTCTCCCGATCATTCTGAATTGCTTCCATTTCCCCCAAGATGCTCACCATGGAGAAATTAAGTTTAAATGCGCAAATATAGCATCATACTTTCTGCTGCCGTACATATGGTAAAGTAAGCATGAGGTGAATATGGGAAACAAAAGAAAAACGAATTTGACAAGAATCAAACCTTTAGAAAATATTTTTATAGTGAGTGCTCAATGCAAACACAATTTAGAGATTAAATCTGTGGCCATGGAAAATAAACTGCAATAAAAAAGTGATTTTTTTCCTACATGTTAGAAAATCAAGGAAATGTTAGATTATGGTCACAGAACTTTTTTATTTCAGGTATTTGAGGTTACCCTCACAGTGAAAACTATAAAATTGGATGAAAAACCAAAAGTCAATTTTGCATACTCATGAAATTGCTACCCTTCTTGAGGCCTTATCCAGGAATAATATCTTATTAGACGGAGTCGAAGAAACCAAGAAAGAATGAGGAAGTGGATGTTTTACAAGCTGAGGGAATATGGGGTAAGTGAGCCAAATCAGCATTTACACTGACAAAGTCTGGTGACACCCATCTCGTTATCTTATGCTGGGCCCAGCAGCTGCTTTGGCTGCCAGAGTTTATTGCCTTCGGGCTGTCTTTGCACTCTTCTTGATATTTGGAAGATGCAAAGTCATCCTCCGCGTAAAACTGACCCAAGGACATTAAGGGAGAGATCAGACGTAGTCCTTCTGAATTGCAACTGGAGAGAATTGAAGATTGGAACTGAACTGAAGTTGAAATGCACGGAGAACCCACCTTGTGCCCCTGCACAGTCAGGAGCAGCTTCAGGGAGGCAGAAGAACACAGCAGTTTTGGACCCAGCGGTGTGTCATCACGGCCGGAGCTGTGCACGCCTGCAGGTGCACAGCTCCCAGCATGCAGGTGGTGGGTACAAAATCACCTACTGCAGGGATGGGCTAAGATGCTTTATGGGATGAGAGGGAGACTCAACATTTTATATCTTTCCTTAACACGGATAAATGGTTTTTCTGACAATACCATTTATGGATGCTCCAGAACTCTCAATTGGTCCTTCTTAATAGAGCCAAGCACAATGCAGTTTCTAAAATTCATTTTCAGCCCTCTTTGATATTCCAGAGCTTTCACCTGCCCTTTGGTTTTTCTCATTTGCTTCCAGAAGCCCAGCGCTCTAGATTACCATAGGACTCCTAGGGGACAGGGCCCAGCAAATGGTGTTCCTGAAGACCAGTCCTCATGGCTCATACTCGGCAGGTTTTTAGAACCTTTGTTTTCATCGAAGTGTATCTTTTTGGGCCCTATCCTCCAACAGCTTTGCTAGCTTAGCAGCTTGCACCTTCACAGCCAGTGCGGCGAAAGGTGAACATGGTGAAGGGGAATGGTAGCTAACTGTTCCCCTCACCTCATTCATTCAGTGGCATCAGCTAGTTCTTGAAAGAGCAAGATGGAGTGTATCTGCTCGGGAAATGTTAGCTGTTATTGCTACTGCCCTTTCTGACCCTCATCATCTCCTCAACTTTCTTTTCAAATACCTTGTTTAAAAACTTGTCTTTTATTTCTCACTTCAAATGACAGAAATAAAAGTACCTGACTAGTAATAGTTTGTGTGATAAATATCCATACTTCTTTCGCATTTTAGAGCCAATCTGTGAATCACATTTAAGCTGGCTTCTCGAAACAATTTCCAGCACATTCTACTTGCAGTCAGATGAAGTGGCAATTTTCTTAAAATATGGAGCAGTTTGGTGCTGGGCAGAACATGTATTCAGGCTCATAAACATAAACATTTTTTATGTAGCATTTAAATATGAACTATGCAACTCCAAAATGCTACAAAAATATAAACAAAATAATTTCAGGAATAAAGAAATATAGCTAAAGAAAAATTGAGAGGAAGCCAAAAAGAAAAAAAAAAAAAGGAGCCAAGTTTTCTTTGATGCAAGAAAGTTGATCATGGGTAAAAATTTGTTTTTATAAATTTCTTTAGGGAAAGAATGTAGCACACTCTAGAAAGTGTTTCACATTACATATCAAGCAACTTGGGTATTTACTTCTTATTCTGACCTTTTTCTAGCAGCCCCAGCCCAAGGCCAGCACCGAGCCTTTCTTCAGCGATGACAACCATATAGCGATGCTGAGTGAGAATGTGCTGGTGGAGCTGAAGCTCTGTTTTGCTGAAGGAAGGAGGCCTGTAGAGTATGGCCCTTCTGTCATGGCTGCCAAAGTGTGTCTCTATTGATTTCTCCATCTAAAGAAAACAAAACAAAACAAAACAAAAACAAGAAAGAAAGGAGACATAAAAATTCAAGAGGAGGAAGTAGCACACTGTCCTTGAAGGACATCATTAATGCAAATCAAGGGCCATTCAAAAAGTTATCCTGTCAGTTTTTCTCTGGAAATGAAAGACAGACTCTCTGAAAGGCTGGCAAGGACAAAGGCGACCTCATATGCAAGAACTGAAGGTGAACTGAATTTTTCTCACTATTACAGAGATGAAAATTTTAGGCCATTAAAATATAGAGGTCCTAGAGGAATACTATCACATAGAAATACAGAGCTCAACTCTAGCTGAAAATATAAATTAATACCAATGCCTTTCATCTGCATTGTGCTTGTATAAAATATTTGCAGATGCATTATCTTCTAACAGTGCTTTTTAGGTAAACACAAGAGAGGAAACCGACTCAGAAAGGATGGATTTTGTGCTAGCAGGACATGTTCAGGAATGGGGAGAGCTGAGAAGCAAGCTCCAAGCTCTTTGGAGATACATAATGCTGCTCAATCATGATGCAGCAAAATTGGAATACACCTCAGTGTGGCAGGGTGGCTCCCTGTCCGCGAAGAAGAGTATCATAATTTCAGGTTCTTCCTTCCATAGTTTATTGCTCCTCCAAATAAATTCTTTCTCACACCGATGTTTGAAATTCCACTAACAAAAGGAATTTTCCAATTGACAAGTAGAAAGAATGCTGATATTTGAGTTCATTATACAGTATAATAGCCGACATTGGGTATTTTCCTGAAAACTTGAGATTAAACCTTAATAAAGCAGACATTTTTTTGTTACCAAGAGTGATGAGATCGGATGGGGGTTAGAGCAAAAACTGGGAGGCCAAAGAGAGGAGACAAAGGAGTTGGGGGAGGATGATGAGGGAAAAGAGATAAAAAAACGAAACTGGGAATCCAAATAATTTACAGGGGTACCTCTGAATCAAACCGTCCACTTTATAGATCTAAAATATATGGACCATGTCTTTTCACTACTTAAATTTCTTCATTACTTCCCATTACTGATAGAATCTATTCCAAATCTTCATCAAAGAACACAAGGCCATTCAAACTTAAACCCTGTCTTTCTTCTCTGGTCATACCACAATCTTAATTATTCCCATTCCTGATCCCACCCTGTTCTTTCATACACATCCCCCTGTGCCTTCTACCTAAAATTCCTTCTTCTCTCTCTCCGTTCGTCCATCTGACTAGCTCCAAATCAAACATCACCTCTTTTGGAAAGTTTTCATTGAAATACACCCTTCCATTAGCACTTATGAAAGGAAGTGTGCATCTCTCCCTGATGTGAGCTCCTTAACAGGCAGTACACATGTACGCATAGTACATCTTTAATAAATGAAGATATCTACAAAATTAATGAGCCACAGTGCTCTATCAAGATCTTTGAAGATATGGGTGGAAAGAAAGAAGAAACAGATTTCGATTATAAACCCTCTGAGGTCAGGAACCATATCCTAGTTTTCATTGCATACAAATTATTGCCATCTGTAAATGAATAGACAAAGCAGAGTGCCATGCAGGAGAACACAAACTCTGGAGATACTGCTGGCTTTGAATCCTCTGGTTCCACCAGCACTCTTTGTGTGACCTTGGACAATACCTTCCTCCTACGGGTGCAGTGAGGACTAAAGAGTTACTATCTGTGAATGGCTTAGAACTGTGCCTGGTATATGGGAAATACTACATATGTGGGTTTTTTTTTTTTAAGATTTTATTTATTTGAGAGAGAGAGGGAAAACACAGAGGGAGTGGGAGAGGGAGAAGCAGACTCCCTGCAGAGCAGAAAGCCTCACGTGGGGCTCGATCCCAGGACCCTGAGATCATGACCTGAGCCGAAGGCAGATGCCTAACTGACTGAGCCACCCAGGCGCCCCTATATATGGGTTTTTTAAAGATTTATTTATTTACTTGAGAGAGAGACAGAGTGCACACGTAAATGGGGAGAGGGGCAGAAGGCGAGAATCTCAAGCAGACTCCCCACCAAGCAGGGAGCCCAATTCGAGGTGCGATCTCAGGACCCTGAGATTATGACCTCAGCCAAAACCAAGAGTTAGACACTTAGCTGACTGAGTCACCCAGGCACCCCTATATATGTGTTTTTTAAATAATAATATAAAGAGCAAAGAGTCAGAAAACTCTTTCTGAGTCTAAGCTCTGCCTGGCACATGGTAACATAGGCGTTTAACATGTGTGTGATGGATTTAATAGAAAGGAATAGAACACTAGCTAATCATACCTCCCCTGTGTGGCACTTTGGGCAAGCATGATTAATTAGATATTTTCCCTTGTTAAAGGATACTGTGTTTTATTGATAATGAAATGATTGATTGATTGATTGTTAAGGAAACTTTTTAAACTCAAAAATTTAATTGCAGACTGGGACATGATTTCCCAGCCAATATCATCGTTTGTCACAGTAAACTTATAAGAAAGAGTCTGTGAAGTCAAAAACAGGTTGAGCCTCTGTACACAGGACTTAGAGGGACTAGCAGCCTACAGGAGGCCAAAATAAACAAACATGCATCTAGGTGCAAGGGAAGACAGATGCTTCCAAATATATCAGTGTCACTCAGGCGAAATGCACAGTGCCAGAATTCCCTTCTCACATTCTTTTCTTTCGTAATCACAGGATGCTCCTCTCTATTACAGCTGGCTCAAGTAGAGCAGTGATTTCACATGAGGACAGTGTATTTTCAAACTTTACGTTATTATTATTTTGAAAGACACATCCCTCCTCCCCCCAACCCTCCCCCCCACCAGCCAGTAGCTCTTACCAGTGTATCTTACATAGAGCATATTGTAAATAAAGTAAAATTACTGGCCATATTTTCTAATGACCTTTACAACATAGACTGACGTTTTAACTTGCATCTCAGACTACAGGAATAATGGGAAGTGAGCTTGTCGGTCAAATTATGTTGTATTATCCTGTAATACAAACTGCTCCTGTCCTTGTCATATTTATAACACACTGTATCAGCAAATGGCCCAAGACCAAGGGGAAAGAACACTTTTAACTGGTCCAACAACAGGTGCACACACTGCATATGTGAAATAAAATCTACGTGAATAATTATGTCAACCGCACCAATAAATGTGGGATTATCAAATGCTAGAAGCAGCACTTTGGGAAATGAGAGCTCTTGATTACTCCTACAATTCTAAAGATATATTTTTAGTGGAAGAATTTAACCTGGCCATCACTACAACAACTTAACTTGAGACTCACAGCCCTGAAGAGAAGCCCTTAGGAAAGAATGAGTGTTACTGGATGTTAACATTCTGAACTCCCAAGTCACTTCTCTCTCTCCCTTCTTCTAGAAAGAGCTGAAAAATTGTCCCTCAGAAATCACTTTGCAGACTATATGAAAGTTATTTTAATTTTTAAAAAGATTTATTGATTTATTTGAGGGGGGGAAGGGGCAGAGCGAGAGGGAGAAAGAGTCTTTTTTTTTTTTTTTAAAGATTTTATTTATTTATTTGAGAGAGAGAATGAGAGAGAGCACATGAGAAGGGGGAGGGTCAGAGGGAGAAGCAGACTCCCTGCCGAGCAGGGAGCCTGATGCGGGACTCGATCCAGGGACTCCAGGATCATGACCTGAGCCGAAGGCAGTCGCTTAACCAACTGAGCCACCCAGGCACCCGAGGGAGAAAGAGTCTTAAGCAGACTCCATGCTCGTCATGGAGCCCGACATGGGGCTCGATCTCTTGACCTGGAGATCATGACCCTGAGATCACAACCTGAGCAGAAATAAAGAGTAGGACACTTAACTGACTTTACCACCCAGGTGCCCCTATGAAAGTTATTTTAAAACTGAACACTTTTGGGGAGCCTGGGTGGCACAGTCAGTTAAGCATTCGACTTTTGATTTCAGCTCAGGTCATGATCTCAGGGTTGTGATCTCTGGGTCATGAGATGGAGCCCCACATCGGGGCTCCGTGCACATCTGGGAGTCTGTTTAAGATTCTCTCGCTGTCCCTCCCCTTCTCCCCTCCACCCCGCATTTGCACTCTCACACTCTCTCTCTCAAATAAATAAATCTTAAAAAGCTGAACACTTACTATTTTTATTGGAAAGACTTCAAAATCTGAAACTTTTATACCACATTAGATAAAGCAAAAGACAGAATGTTGTAATAAACAACCTGAAGTGTTAGATGCAGCAATGTGGACGAAGAACAGAGGAAGACCAGGGATCCGAAATCTGGATTTGAATTCTGACTCTGCCACTTTCTTGCTTCATCCATGGGGGAGAGTTGTTTTATCTCTCTACATCAGAGTTTTCTCATATGTATAGCTGAAGTAACAAATTCTACCTCATGAAGTTGTATGGGGAATTAAATTAGTTTGCTATATGAAAGTGTCCAACAAAGTGTTCCATCAATAAATGATATCAATTATTAATAAAATTGAATAATAATATATTGTAACTCTGATTTTCCATTAAAAATTCTATAAGCATTAGGGGGCGCCTGAGTGGTGCAATCAGTTCAGCATCTGACTCTTGGTTTCAGCTCAGGCCCTGACCTCAGGGTTTTAAGATCGAGCCCTGCGTTGGGCTCCATGCTCAGCATGGAGTCTTCCTGGGACTCTCTCTCCCTCACCCTCTGCCCCTCCTCCCTGCACTCTCTCTCTCTAAATAAATATTAAAAAAAAAAAAAAAGAATTCTATAAGCTTTACAATTACTACAGTTTGGCCTCTGTCATAAAAAGCATTTCTGCAATAAACTATATGTTTCCATATATCTTGATACATGTTTTTCTCTAGATGACTCATCACCTTTTTTTTAAAGATTTTATTTATTTATTTGAGAGAGAGGGAGAGAGCACACGAGGAGGGGGGTGGGGCAGAGGGAGAGGGAGAAGCAGACTCCCCACTTGAGCAGGGAGCTTGACACAGGACTCAATTCCAGGACCCTGGGATCATGACCTGAGCCGAAGGCAGATGCTTAACCAACTGAGCCACCCAGGCACCCAACTCATCAACTTTTAATGCAAACATATAATTTATATTATGTTTATTGTCTGTCTCCCCACACCGTAAAAGGGGGTAAATGAAACCATATATTTTGTCTATTTTGTTCACTTTTCTTTCCCCAACCTAAGACTACTACTGGGCACTAAGGGGCACATAATATATAGTCTTTGAATGGAGGAATACAAACATCTTTTTTTCAACATGTGTAAGTCTTGGTTATAAATAGAAAGTGGTGAACATTTGTATTAAGAAACTTATTTCAGCAGAATTTCAAATAGTAGCAAGAATGACAAAAATAAGATTAAATGTTTGAGCAAAGTAATGAATTTGCAGTAGAAAAATCAAATAAAGAGCTATATTATAAAATTTTATTTCTCAGTTACTTACAGTATTAAAAAATCTTCAACCAAGACTTACCACAAAAGCAGGAACTATAGCTCTTTAAAATATAGTAAGGATGAAAAATAAAACTTGGATTTTTTTTCACATGACAGAGAAATGTTTTCTAGATTTATTAAAGTAGCCATGTATTTATGACACATTTTGATGCTCAAATACAAATCATATTTGTATTTGACCCATATGTGACCTTGGATGTGTGTTATATATAACTAAAAGTCAAATTGCCTTGCTGGTCTAGATCTTTGACATTTTAGAAATATTGTTGAGTCTATCATAGTGAATTATGTTTTAATTTTTCCATTATAAGAATAAAATAGGATTTTTTTTTTTTACCCAACGGTGAAATCTGTACTTACTTTAGAGAATTCAAGAAATAACATGGAGTTTTCTCAGATGCATATGCTACACATTTTCCACTTAAAATTTTTTTGTAATTACAGGACAGTTTAGGAACCACAGCCTCATGACAACGTTCCTCACCCAAATGAATCTTTAGTTAACCTCTGCCTTTATCTCACAACTGATTAAACTGGATCTCAAGCCCATCATGGAAGGAACACATACTTCTCAGACCTACTCCATGACGATGAGCACCTTCTGATTGCACTCCCAAACTGCACCTTGGGGCTACTGTAACCCATGAACAACCAATGAAAGGCAAGTTTGCTCATCTGTGCCTCTATGTAAGTTTTAAACAATAATAGAAAAACAAAAACGATAAAATTTCAATACAAAAAATGTATTCCCAATACAGCTTTGATGAAATGGCACCCACTTAAATAGCTATTCCCCAAATCCATCACCACCTATTTCTCAATCTATCTTTCCCTTTGGCACTCTTCACAACTTATAGTTATATATTACTTGTTTAATATTTGCCTCTTACACAAATTTGTATGTTTCATGGAAGCCTAGATGTGTCTGCTTCAGTCATTGTACTTACAGCTTACGATCAGGTTCTAAGTAAGAGGGAATGGATGAATGAATGAGCAAATGAGTGAATGCATGAATGCAAAGTATGAGTTCATTATCTGTAAACATGTGTTTATTTTACTATCTGGTGGAAACATCAACTAGAAAAATCTCAGTGAAAGCTTCGATATTTGCATCTCAAGCCATAAAATATCTATGACTTTTTCATCCCTAATGACTCTCTCCTGCTCTTTGCTACAACCACCCACTCCAACGACTACATCTTGGACTTTGTGGTCCCCAAAACACCCCCACCTCTGAAATTATAAAAGGAGATACTCCATTCTCTGATAGCATTCATGTATTTCCATCTTTTCTCATTTATTCCCAACACATCAGTGTTGGGAATGCCAACTTTCTCCTAGCTCTTTTTTTACCTTCTTTCTCTGCAGTTCAGATTCCATGGCCCAACACTCCAATAACTCCCTACCCAGTATATTAAATTCCCTTGTTCCACTGCACTTGCATCATTCACACGGTAGAGCTTCAAGCAAGTAAGAGCTGGGCACACAGTGGTTGAAAAGACAGACACGTCCCTGGTCCCACAGAGCTGACAGCCCATCAAGGAAAGCAGATGTAAACAACTAGTTATAATAAATTACGACATGCCAGGAAAATCGGGAGGATTAGAGTGCTGCAGAAACTGAGACCCAGAGATCTCAGTAGCCTGCCTGTCCTGCACCTGGGCTGGGTTGTTGAGAGCTCTGAAGAAAAGTGCCTGGATGGACAGATTCTGGTTGGCAAAACCAGTTCAATCTTCGGGGTCCCCAGACCATCCAGCTATACTTCCCTGGTCAATTCTCTCTCACACATTCTCCATAGTGACTAATTTTCCCATTCTCCAGCTACCTTCTTATTTCTATAGATAATGGCCTCCCACTCACAGAGGTAATTAGCACTATTAGAAGGAAACACACTGGGTTAAATAACCTCTGTTTTGGCAAACCCATAGCCTATCAGCACAACTAACATTTCCCCTTTTCTGCTGACTTCCATAGAAGAAACCTGTCCTCTTCTCATCCACGGCTAATCACTCTGTTTATTCTCTGGATTCTATATCCCCCTTTCTTCCAGGCAACAAACCTCCTTCCAATTTCTACCCTCAAATCCCTGAGAACTTAATCCATCTTTTCTCCTTCTCCTGGATCCTTCATATCCCCTCCCCCTTGGCTCTTTCGCAATATTTATTCATTCACTCACTTACCTCTTTAATATTTTTGAACACTTTCTATATGACAGGCATGGTGCTAGGCTCTGAGCAATGTAACAGTGAAGAACCTGACAAAGCTCTATCCCTCACTGAGCTCACTTTTTAGTGGGCGGAGCAATAAACAGTGAATGAAATCTAATGCAAGGTAAGTCCCTGCAGAGATAAAATCTCTGGTCTGGGTAAAGTGTTAAAGAACAACCCTGGAGCTCTTTTAGATGCTGTTACTTGTATGTGGTTTTTTTTTTTTTTTTTAAGGTTTTATTTATTTATTTGACAGAGAGAGAGAGAGACAGCTAGAGAGGGAACACAAGCAGGGGGAGTGGGAGAGGAAGAAGCAGGCTTCCCGTGGAGCAGGGAGCCCGATGTGGGGCTCGATCCCAGGACCCCGGGATCATGACCTGAGCCGAAGGCAGACGCTTAACGACTGAGCCACCCAGGCGCCCCTCTTGTATGTGTTATGAACGTTGCTTGTGAAAGAAAATGAGAGAAGAAAGAACATTCTTAGAGGGAGGGAAAAGGTGGGCAGAGAAATTAAAAGAGGAAGTTCTCGAAGGTCAGCACCATAGGTACTTTCTACTGTGAATGGTAAATATGCTCATGGACGCAATAAGAAATAACTGGCAATGAGGAGAAAAGTGAAGGTAATACAACATTACTCATTATCTTTTTAAGTAGCTAGTTGGAAACCAAAACCTCATGAGTAGTAGAGAATTTAAAAGTTGACAATTTTATGCTGGGCTTTCTACCTAGGGACAACCTCGATGAACTTCAATTCCTTTTACTAAAAGTCATAGCAGGGGAGAGACAAAGGAGGAAAACTGGGAGGGTGTTTTCTTGTTTTATTTTGTTTTCTGGATGGATGGGTATCCTGAGAGAAGTCTAGAAGGCCAGACTTTTACTTCCTAAATCACAAGATTTCCTAAGAACTATAGGCCATCACTCCCATAACACAGAAAAGTTTTTTAAAAAATGTAAGTACTCCATGACCTGGGCAATCACGCTGTAAGAGAGACAAGAGACCTGTCCTAAGAAGACACCTAATCACATCGGGGGAGCATCAGAAGTGCACTGGGACGAAAGGGACAGTAAGTACTGCACTGTGGAGCCTGGTTTGGGGTAGAAAGAGCAAGGAGAAGCAGCAACAGGACTGTCAAATCACAATGTGTATTACTAAGAGAGAGGTGATATATAGAGGATGAAAACCTTCTAGAAGAAAGGATTTGCCATGAAGGTGTTAAGTAAGCAGAGAGAGAGGCTATAAGCCTGACATATTAGAAGAAGAGCGGGAACAAAAGAGGAAAATGGAAGAGAACAGCAGGACAGACCCTGATCTGACCATCCTAAGCTAGAAAATACTGAATGATAAATAACATCATATTGCCTTAATCCACTGGAACATCTGCAATACTGAGACTTCAGGGATATATATAATGATTTTTGTTGATCAGTAAAGACTTCCCACCACATCTCTAAAATCTGAAGGTTGACCCTGAGAATTCCTAGGTTGTCTGAATGTTTGATGCCCAGTCTCCTCACTCACAACCTGGAACAACACCGTGCCTTTCTAAACGGGGCACACAGTGTAGAGCTTGTGTAGTTGGGGGCAGGAGGAGAGACTAGTGGAGGGCAAGTGGAAAGACAGAAGAGAGAAGGCAGACTGAAGAGCTTCTCGTTCTTCAGACTCCAGAGAATGCACAGGCATGCCGGCTGCAGCTGAAAGTGAGTTTGCCGCTCACTCCTTCCCCAGGCTGACCCTCACATGTAGCAGGAATCTTGGAGACAGAGTGAAATTAAAAATGAAACCAAGAACACAAGAACAGTGATGTCTCCTCGAGCCCGTGTCCAGTGTCTCCTCCCGAGATGTTTCCCCTTCATGCCTTGCAGCTGTAGTTGGCTAGCAAATTCTCCCCCACTGACGGCTCAGCCATTTCAGCCAACGTGGAGGAACTTTGAGTCCCCTTTCTGCTCCTCCCACTTTCTCTTTTTTCTCTTTCTTATCTGTTTTGGAAGTCATAAGAAGCATCTTTTTCAGCCCCCTCTGGAGGCTTTTCCTCCAACTAATTCAAGGCTCCGCCTTGGTGGAGGCGCCACCCACGATGCACAGCTGTGGGTCTTCAGTTTACTGTTTGCTGTAACTTTACAGACATAACAAAGACCCAGCTGAGATTACAAAAACACAGAGATGGCCCGGAGATGGTGCTCAGGATAGCGTCCTTGGAGATATCTTTAAGCATAAGATAAAGCTTTAAATGAGATCTGGAGAGAACGAAGGTTGCTTTTTCTTTGGGCACATTCGATTTTGCTTCCTATTTTGGATCAAATAAAAACCACTCCCAACTGTTCTTCCTTTGTCTCTTCTCCTTCCTTCTGCTTTCCTGTCTCTATACTCTTCCCACTTCTCAGTCCCCCCTTAATCAGACAAGCACATAGAGTTTAAGAGAAGGAAGTTACTTTCTTCCCAACCCTCAAGCCCTGATCATGTCTGCAGGTTTTAGAGTAAATATTCTCTAGCCCCCTGAATCTTACCACGGTGTCAGCAGCAGTTGAAGGACATCCGTAATGAAGAAAATATAAAATCGACAATCCACAATTGTGAAACACCAAGCAGAAAACAACGGGAGACCTTGTTCTTTTGAAAAATGTTAAAATAACAGCAAATCTCTCTCCCCCCCCACCCCCGTGCCCAAACAACGAGTTAATTCAGCAATTCAGTCTTAAAATAGCAAGTTCCTACAAAAGCAACGTAACAGACAGGAAAGAGCACTGGGGTCATTACAGCAGTACGGATACCTAAGCATCATATAATCTACCAAACATTTTTATAGATGCCAGAGACTCCGAATCTCAGTTTGAGTCTTTGCCAGCCAACTCCCCAAGGCCTTCTAAATCCTGGGTTTACCCTCTACTTCCCACCCTCCATTCATTATCTGCTGATGCCACGTAAGCTCTACTTGATGTACTTCAATTTCCTCATCTGCAAATAAGCACCAGCCTTCCATCTTCTCATGCTAGTGTAAGGATCAAAGGAGATTCGGTGAAGATAAAAAGCAGTTGAAAATATACAGCCCCCATAAAGTAAGATGCATTAAATATCTCTTAAAGAAGTTATTGCATAAAAGAACCTCTTGACAAATTAAAATATTTTAAATTGTTAAAAGATAAACTGAGGCATATTTAACATTTTGAGTTCATTTGAGCAAAAATCCATTCCAATCTGGCAGCGCCAAACCTGAAGTGGTTAGGTGTGCTCCGCCCATAGGAGCCAGGGGAAAGACTTATACAGAGAAAGTGTGGAAGCAAAGAATGGAAATTATTTGATTGGCTACAGCTTGTTTTTTTGTGACTGGTTGTCCTTAGCATTTTGAGTTCCTAACCTTGAGGCATTTACAGGCTTAGGTCGCCAGGGCGTCAGAGCTACATCAGTCTTAGGGCCTCTTTGTGTAATGAATTTAACAAAAAAAACCCTTAAACATTCCAATCATGTGATTTCACAGGGGTTCTGTCAAATTACAAGTGGAATAGGATAAGGTGGTGCTTATATATTAGGGGCATTAACACATTTAAAAATAATCGATCATCATTTCTACTATTCTTTTACAAAAACAGAATGTTAGAGCAAATGTATCATAAAAAAATACAGCCATTGATACCATATATAAAATGGACATACTTTTTAGATTTGGGTGCTAGATAAAAATTAGGCAGTAATGTTAATTGTATAACTAAATATGATTTAATTTTATACTTTGTTAGAACACTCTATAAATAAATTCACAATAAGGATATAAAAAGTTCTTTAGCCCGTTACATTCCCTCTTTATGGCTTAGAAGATAATGGTCGCCATTGTCTAGTTTTAGGATCTTCCCTAGCATTCACCTATTAAATTCCTGAGCTCCTCATTTGCATTCTTCATTTCCTTCTTCATTCTCCCCGCCCCGCCCCCCTCCCTGCTACAAGGCTTGCTGCTAACCCGCCCAGCACCCTCCAGAGCCCAGTTTATGATCTCGACAGTCCTCCTAGCCCTGCAGTCCTCGCTGCATTTCAACACAGCACACATACGGGCCCCAGGCTTCCGCAGCAGGCAATCACAAGACGACATGTGCTGGCCAACCTAGAATCTCTTTCAGCACCAGAGGGAACATGCCCCACTCGGCACAGAGAGTCCAGCCTTAAAAAAATATCTGCCAGATGTAAGGGCAGAGTTCAGGCACTGAGTTGGGGATGAAGATTCTCCATCCACTGTCTACCCAGCCACCACATTCAAACCTCCCAGGAGAGGAGGACAGGTGCCTAAACCCACTTCAGGTAAGTGTCTAATATTGTTAATCCCATGCAGATAGAATCTCTGGCTCCTGTCTTTCCCCCTCAGCACTCACATCCCTGTAGCAACCAATTTTTGCAGATTCTCCCCAGAAATCCAGGGTCCCCATGAACTGCACAGATGGTGAAGGATGGAAAACGAACATACGCCCTGCAGGTGCCCCTGCATCTCCAGGACAGCAAGGGTCAGCTGTAGTTCTTGTTAAAATGAAAGGCCACAGGATAGAGGCACGTACCTCACGAACGCAGAGAAACCCTGCCTCATCCTACCCACGTGGGGAACAAAGTGTTAAGATGAATAGAGAAACAAGTGTTAAATATTCAGTCACCACACTCCACATGAAAAAACATTCTGCTTTAAACCAAGTTTGTACATGAAGTTTCCGTAAAGCATACATTTATGCCTTGGCTCTCATTCTGTTTTCTTGCTTGCTCTGAACACCCTTGTGGCTGTTCGTGCTCCATAGTCTCCTCATCTTATCCCTTCAGCCCACTAGCCAGTTCTAACATACAGCCTTGGCTCTCCTTGGGGACTACCCTGGGTAATACTTTCCCAGTCCCATGGAGAACTAAGAACCCTCTTTTCCATGCTTCCCCTCTAGAAGCCTCCACCTAGTCTCCCCTGGTCCCACTCATGTTAAATGGTCCAGCACAAGATCTTATAGGCCAGACCTAAAGAAGAACCATCTCGTCTTGTGTAACAAATTGCTTTGGTCTTTTCAGGAAAGTGAGGACATCTTATAGATTGAAGAAGACCTGGATGGGTTGTCAGGGGAGACCAGAGTTTAAAAATCAACTGAAAGTACAAAAGAAAAATTTAAGGACCACAGGCCACCATGGGAAGCCCTACACTGGACACACAGCATGAATTTTACTAGATTGCATTCATCCATTCATTCAACTCATGTGCCAGGCATTGTCTCAATTTGATCCCCCACCTTGATCCAGCTGCCAGTAATTTATTAGAAGGTTTTGTTTAAATGCTAGCCTTCACTGGGGCACCTGGGTAGCTCAGTCAGTTAGGCATCTGACTCTTGATTTCAACTCAGGTCATGATCTCGAGGTCCTGGGTTTGAGCCCCAAGTCCCATGTCAAGTTCCACAGTCAGTGGGGAGTCTGCTTGAGGATTCTCTCTCTCCTTCTGCCCCCCACCCCATGCTCTCTCTCTCTCTCTCTACTTTTTTTTTTCTCTCTCTCTCTCAAGTAAATAAATAAATCTTAAAAAAATAAATGCTAGACTTCACAGGAAGTAGTTACATTATTAAAAATTCTTGGTCACTTTTTCAGGATTTTCCTAAGAATTGTGCTTAGGATCATGTGTACATCATTGGGGGATGAGACATTCTCCCATTTATAACACAGAAAAGGGGCTTCCTTTTAAAATGTCATTATTTTATATTAAAGACAGGAGACAGTTCTAGCTTCCTAAAGTTTATATTTCTGACAGAATATATTTTCACAAATACATTTTATCTGTTCTCCAGCAAACAAGTTTGTTTAAAGCAGACATATTACTTTAACTATTGTCTCTTTAAAAGAAAAATAATCAGCTTACCTGCTTTTCCCTCATTTTTATCTTCTCCTCCACAAAAAAGAAAATTAACTCTGCCCCAAATCATCCACTTTTTAAAATAGCTTATGTAGCCCTGAAATATTTGGACAAGTAGGTTTAGCTTGTGTGTAGGAAGCTTCAGATGGGTTATTAATGTTTTCAGTGTTTACTCAAAAGAGAGAGAGAAAGTTAATAATAAAGAGAGGAGTAAGGGAAAACCCACTTGAAATCACTTCTGCCCTCTGGGTGTGTCTAATAGGGAAAGTTTACTGCTCAATATGAAAGTCGACTTTCTGGTTGATACTTTGCTAAGGTCAGATAGTTCCTGCACTGCTACAAAAAAGTTAATTTCCTGTTCCATTTCTCCTGAAGCATTTGTGCACTTGGCTAAATTAATGCTAGATTTTCCACCGGGGAAGAACTAGGCTTAGGGCTGAAACTATTGGAATACTATTATACTTTCTATTGCTTGTTAAAGAAACAGTGAAACATCAAGAGGAAACTCAACTGTGACAGTGCAATTTTGGACTCCTAGTAACATTCTGAAACATAACTGCATAACTTGACATTTGTGTAGCACATTATACTATAACTTTTTAATGAAAGAAGGAGTATTCCCCGTACTCACATTTATGTTGCCTATATGCATTCTTTTCCCTCAAGAGATGCCAAGTGCGGTGAGAATATTTTCATGACATTATCCTTTGGGATGTGTTAAATTAATTGAACACTGAGGTTATTAGACTGAAGTGGCTATAATGTGAGGTGGTCTAGGAAAGCAAACCAAAATCTAAGCCTGTAAATGCCTCAAGCTTAGCAAATCAAAACCTAAGGACAACCAATCAAAAACAGCCAACTAGGCTTTAAGCTTTAGCCAATCAATAATTGC
>NC_138380.1:26603453-26629710 GCF_054177405.1 Leptonychotes weddellii
CCAGGACCCAGGAGCAATATTACTATTTAATAAATTCTCTTTTCTCCCCATAGATTATTTACTATTATGAGGCTTTTCCCTTGCCTAACTCTCCCAGACTGGTCACTTTTCCCAGATCCCTCTCTTACGCATAGTCTGAATATACTTAGGACAGCAGATATGAGCTTTGATTTGTCAAAATTAGCTCTGAGGTGTGTTATAAGAAATTGGCTGTGAAAAGAATTAAAATATCAAAATTGGTGAATGATTTGCACTTTATAAATCAGGGAAGATGTGGTACATTCCTACTACTTGTAGCTGAACACTTTCTCGAGCAGGAGGGGAAAGAAGTATCATGCATCTGGGAAAAACCAGTGGAAAGCTGGCATTTGACTTATTGAGAGGTGTCAGAGAGAAAATTTGAAGACTGCTAGCATAGAACATGCTACCTTAAACATTTGCCTAAGCAGAATATAATGAAGAAAGCATGCAGGCTGATGATCAAAAATAGGAACTACGTATGTGCATTCTTGAAAAAAAATATAATATAAGCCCTTTATAGTGCTTGTTTTTGAGGTCAAAACTTAAATCCAGCTTCTGTGGGCAGGAAAAACACCAACATTTACTGAACACAAACCCTGGTCAGCCACCATGCTTGGTGTTTTCAGACACATAATCAATTCTCACACATCAGGCTTAGTTAGCTTCATTTTTCCAGTGAGAAAATTCAGAGTTTAGAAATCTAGGTAAAATCTGCCTATGACCTAAACTAGTAAATGACACAGATTTTGAACCATTGTGCACCAAAAGCCATGTTTGTTCCACAACATACCTATGCTCTCTTAGACTTCTTATCCAATATACTTAAAATGTTGGAGGTCAGAAGCCTTGATGGAGAGAGTTAGGTCTATTCCCACCAATATGTAGGGTCTTGGAGCTCCGCCCCCCCGGAAGGTGCCCAATTGGGATGCACTATAGGCAAATTGGCAGGGTTCCATCAAGAGTCCCCAAGTAAGGATTAGAGATACCAAATGTAGTTATATTTCAGAACACATGATTGGGCCCATTCTGCCCTTCTAAGTCCAGGTGCTCTTCTTAATAATTATTTTGTTTCATCTATTATTTTGGGTCATAAGTGAATTTAATTGAAAGTTAAATAACTTTTTTTCACTAATATGCTTATATTTGGCAAAGACTCAATTTATAGTTTATTATTATATTCTTTTTTAACCCTGTACATAAATCTAGATGTTTAGTTTTACATTTTGAACAAAGCGCAAACATTGACAAAGTACTATTTACCATGTAAATTTCCAACTTTGGTATAGTTTCTGTTAGAGAACATAAATCCTGTTTTAGAACATGAGCTCATCCTTTTAGTGAGAATGGCTCCTTAGAAAAAATATCCAAAGGAAACCAAAGGGAAAAATGAAACCAAACATTTCTTTCACCCCAAAAGGCCACAGACTCGAAGTTGATAACAGGAAGCACTTTTTATAATGTGAGTGTATCTAGCGGTTTCCATTTCAGAGGGTTTATGTGAGTTTCCAATTCCATTAAAATGAGAAACAGAATTGCTTAGAGGGAGAAAGAACCAGAAGCTATTGCCACTCTCTTGAAAAAAAAAAGAGAGAGAATGACACCCATAAACTGATTAATTCTTTGATTCATAGGAAATTTAACATAACCTGCTTAAATATGGGCCTCATCAAGTCTTCATTAAAATTTATCTAAGGTAAGCAAATTTGAATTTGTTTAAAATTCTCTCAGTATGAACAATTTTTTCACCCATGTGATATTTCATTTTAAAAATCTAACACAGCTCTGATCAACTATCTCAAAGAAATCCACAGGCATTAAATGCTCATCAGGCAGCCCAACCGATTCTATGAAAGTCACATACCTGTTAGTATGCTGACATCATCTCCTGAGAGCCTCCTGTGCATAGTCCCCTGTATTTAGAGTCCCATCAGCATACTTTTAAAATATTTACCTCCAAATATGGTTAAAATATAAAAACACATAAAAGGAAAAGCTCAATTTTTAGTAGAATTAACCTGTTAAAAAATGGGAATTGCTTCATAGGAAGAGAGGTTAGATGATGGTGACCAAGAAGCCAAGAGAGATGGGAAGTAATTAGAAAGCCACATTGGTTGGGAAAGGATCTTCTCCTTCTCCTCCCCTTCCTCCTCTTTCTTCCTTTTTTTTTTTTTAAAGATTTTATTTTATTTATTTGAGAGAGAGAGAGAGAGAGCATGCACATGAGCAGAGTGAGAGGGACAAGCTGACTCCACACTGAGCCCAGAGCCCAACATGGGGCACGATCCCATGATCCTGAGATCATGACCTGAGCTGAAATCAAGAGTTGGCCACTTACCCAGGCACCCCCTCCTTCTTCTTTTTTAAATATGGTAGATACTTGAGATCTCTTATAGGATAAAGATCCCAATGAGACAAAAAAGCTGAAGAGAACAGGAGAAATGGATGATAATTGAAGCAGATTCAATGTAGCAAAATGGCAGACAATTAACATTAGCCACAAGTATGAGAAGAGATGGTATAGGAAAGGGTTCAAGGGATACTGATACAAGATAAAGATGGGGTGGAAGATCAGAGAGCTCAACAAAAATAAAAAAGAGAAGGAAGGAAGACTTCCTCTCATTTTTTCATCTCTGCTTTAAAGTAGGCTTTCTCTGATCCCCAGAGTCATGATTCATTCATTCATTTATTCATTGACTAGGTATTTATTCAGGGCTCACTACGTGTCAGAGACTGTTTTGGCATTGGAGCCAGAAGCAGTAAACAAGTTAAATCAAATACTTGCTCTTAAGGAGCTTATATTGTATGTAGGGAGAAAAACAATAAACAAACAAACAAACAAACAAAATATATATATATTTGTGCAGAGTCCAAAATCTTAACCTCTTTCCTCTACTCCCCATCCAGTTCATCTCTCCACATCCTCAACTACAGCATATCGTTAACCCCAGCATCTTAAACTTAAAAAATAAATAAAAATTTAAAAAGATTCAGCCCAAACCTTGCCTACAGATAAGCAGGCCTGACTCTGACTGACATAACAGCTTCCCCAAGTTTTGTCTTGATTCTAAAGGCTCATTTTAGTAAAAAGACAACAGTGGAGACACAGGAGGAAAGGGAGAGAAACTCAACAAGAATTTCCACTCAGATGCTCCTTACCCAGGTACTCATGTTCACTGAAGCAATTATTTATTGCTCGCCTACTTTGTGAAGGCCAAATGTTAGGGTTTGTAGGGACTACGAGGATGAGTAAATCCTCAAGGAAATTATATAATAGTTAATATTTATTGAGCACTTTCTATGTGTCAGCCACTTTAAGTGCTTCACAAGATTTATCTCATTTAAGGCTCATGTTAGCCTTGTAAGGTAGGTGATAATATATCCATCTTGAGGTGAGAAAATGAAATCCTGAAGAGATCAAGAAATGTGCCCAAGGTAGCAAGGTAACAAGTGCTATTAATTTGACTCCAGAGCTCATGTGCTGAACTACTCTGCCTCCCCAATTTTATTAGTTTCCTTGGGCTGCCATAACAAAGTACCACAAAAGAGTGGCTTAAAATAACAGAAATGTATTGTCTCACAATTCTGGAGGGTAGATACCTGAACACAAGGTGCCAGCAGTGCGGGGCTCCCTCTTAAAATGGTAGGGGATGTCTTCCTTGCCTCTTTCTAGCTTCTGGTGGTTTGTCAGCAATCTTTGGGGTTCCTTGACTTGCAGCTACATACTCCAATCTCTTTCTTCATGTGCTTCCCATGTGTCTCTATCTTCGTTTGACTGTCTTCTTACAATACCAATCATATTGGATTAGGGGCCCATGATACTCCAGTGTGACCTCATACTGACTAATTATATCTACGACAACCATATTTCTGAAGAAGGTCACATTCTGAGGTTCTGGAGTTAGGATTTCAACATATCTTTTTTGAGGGGAACATAATTCAACCCATAATGCCAATGAATGGAGAGAGTATATGGAAATAGAATGGATAGTATATGAAAATAGAATGGACATAGTATACAGAAATAGAATGGATATAGTAAATGGAAATAGAATGGACATAGTAAATGGAAATAGAATGGAGATATTATACAGAAATAGAATGGAGAGTATATGGAAATAGAATGGAGATAGTATACATAAATAGAATGGAGAGTATATGGAAATAGAATGGAGATATATACAGAAATAGAATGGAGATATTATATAGAAATAGAATGGAGGGTATTTGGAAATAGAATGGAATATACGGAAATAGAATGGAGATAGTATGGGAAATAGAATGGAGACAGCTAGAAAACCACAGGACTTAGTCTAATCTTATCATCATTATCAACTCCATTTGTTACTCTGAGAGGCACTTCCTTTCCGTGAGCTTCATTTTTCTCACTTACAAAATAAAGATCTTGAACCTAATCATCTCCAACTTGTTTCCAGTTCTACATTCTCATGTTTCTTCATTTCTAAATAATTATAATGAAAAATAGGTTTTATTAGGGATGCTCAAGCACACATCAAGTCATGGAGATAAGGTCTGCCACCAAGAGGAGGTGAAATTCCAGTTTCCAGAATGCTTTAAGAATGTTTGTGAAGATTTCTAGAGGTATTGATTAGCACACACTTGCTGGAGGTGCCTCCAGGCAAAGGCAGAGATGGTGACATTTGGGAACAACAGTATGGCTTGCTTATGGATTACAAACAAATGCAGAGTGGGACATAAGACCAGAAGAGTATGTTGGAACATACTAGGCATGAGAAGGATGGATTCTACTCAATTTAGCAGGTTTAGTATGACAACTACTTAAGGCTATTTAGGAGAGATGCTATAGGAGTTATACATAGATGGCTTTGAATGTGCAGTAGATTGAAGGGGAACTAGTCAGGCTACTGAAAATAGTCTAGGTAAGTGGCAATGAGGACACAGCTTTAAGATTGTGAAGATAAACTCTAAATATTTGGAATATTAATTAGTTAATATCTGGGTTCATTTGGGGGACTTGGGAAAAACCCACTTTATACCAGTCACACAGGCTTGTTCTAAGGTGATACTAACTAAAATTACTTAGTATAATAAAGGGCCAAATGTGCATCGTGGTCTCAGAGAGAAATCAGAAGGCAGAGCTAGAAAAGGAGCATGTCTAAAGGCACTATATAAACCACAAAGAGGACATCTAGGAATAGGCCAGAAGCCAGGGAAATGGAGAACACACTGGGAAGCAATATACAAGTTGAGTTGGGTTGAAACAAATGGTTCTGAATAAGGGTTGTGAACAAGGCAAGAATGTTGTGGCCTTTACACAACATTATAAACATAAATATAGTTAGTACTGCTGAATTGTACACGTAAAAATGATGAAGAGGGTGAATTTTATATTTTGTGTTTGTTACCACAATTAAAATTTTTTAAAAAGGTAACAATCAAAAAGAGAAAAAGAGAAACCTGAAAAAGGTTTGGCCTTTCTAATTTAGAGCTGGCCATATGGATCAGTGACAGGCCTACAGATTTAGTAAGGAGCCAGGCCAGGTGGATTAGGTGGGGGCAAGGTGGAGAGAAAGAGCAAGTAGTATCAAATATAATTCTAGGTTTAAAGGTTTAAAACCTATTCATTCAGGAGAATGGGGGATGGGGGAGTCCTATTCATGGAAACATAGAGGTCAAGAGGAGCCATTAATTTGGGCATGAAAATTTTGAAAGAAAAACATTTGAGTTTTCATAGTTCTTATCACTCCTCTATAAAAGATAGCAAGAAATTGGAGATGCACATCGGGGTTTCAAGAGTGAGATCCAAGCTAGAAATATACCTGATAGGTTATCTGTACAGGCTGAAAATTAACAGTGTACAAAGTCAATACAATCACCAAGGGAAAGTATAAAACAAGACAACTGAAGGCCCAATACACTAAATTTGGCAATGTCTAATTTTAGCATCAGAGGAAATGCACCCTGAAAGGAGACCACCAGTTATCCATAGAGATCAGAAAATAATCCCATTGTGTCACGGAATTCAAAGTTTCAAGAAAGAGTTGTTGTCTAATAGTGTAAGATGCTTCAGAGAAGAGGGATGTGGATTGAAAATAAATCATTCCATCTGATAGCCAAGGGGTCACTGAAGACAAGTTTTGGTAGAAAAGCCCAAATGAAAAGGAGAAGGGATGGGTAGGGGTGGCCAGGAAGTGAATCCAAAGAGAACCAGCCACAGCTTCTCTGAGGGAAACAAGAGAGGGGAACACACTGGGTTAAGTGGATTGCCAGGTACAAAGAAAACTTATTGTTATCAGTTATGAGTATGTTTACTGGCAGAAGGTATGGTCCAAAGGAAAGGTCTGAAATAGCAATATTGTAACGAAGAGAGAATAACTCTGGAACCAGTTCTAGAAAATGTGGAAAGGTGTTCAAGAACACAAGAGGAAAGTAAGATTTGGCAAAGAAGAAGCATTGGGAAACAGCCTTGCAACTGGATGCCCTACCTTCAATTCTATTCCCTCCAGTCCATTCTGCAATGTGTTCTGGAATGTTCTCTACAACATAAATCTATTTATGCCACTTTTTGCTTACCACTCTTCAGGCGTTCCCTGTTGCCTACAGGATAGAATCCAGACTCTCTATCATGCCCACATTTCCACATCTAGACCCTGCTGAATTTTCTACCTGATTTCCTTGCCTTCCTGCCCTGCTCCCCCCAACACATCACACACACACACACACACACACACACACACACACACACACACACAGAATACCCTGCATCCTCCAAATCTATCATTTAATTTCTTCTTTGTATATGTGGTGTTTTCTGCTTGTAATACATTTCTCTTTCCCCACCCTTTCTAACTCCTGCTCACCTTTCAAAATGCTCTATTAAAGTTATGGATTCCCCAGCACTGATTTAACTCCTGATCTGTCTCACAATGCCTTTTATTTCTGTGCCACCCGTGCCTCGAACAGTGTCTGGCACAAACTGCTCACCAGATAGTCACTGAAGGAATGAAGAAAATGAAAGAATGAACTGAATTAGGAAGACAAAGGGTAAAGATGAAGTGAGAATTGTTTTTTTTAATTTGGAGAACTCTCAGTGAGATAATTACAAACATTTCACTTAAAGAGAGTGATGCCATTTCCCAAGAGTAAGAGCACATTTTGACATATTCTGTGGCTTTTAGAAAGCAACATTAGCATAACTACTGTATCACATACCCCTCCGGTGGACATTACTTGCGGCATGGTTGTGGTAAGCCATGGACACCATTTTTACCACCATGGCCACCACAGAACTGGGAGTTCCTATGCGCCATACTGATTGAGAAGAGGAACCACCTTTGCCCTGACAGGACTGCACCCACTGAGGCCCTGGCTTGCCCAGTGGCCACCCTGAGAGTCCAGGTAACACTACATGGAAGTAGCACGGGACAACTCTAACCAATGGAAGACAGAAGAAAGGAAAAGCCAAGAGATAAATCACTTGTCCCTCCTGCCCCTTCCCCACCATGCTTGTTCTGAGATGTAGAATGTAATACAGCCTCTCTGGTTATGTCTCTCATAAATGCACCCATTTGTCTTTGCTGTCCTTGTTCCCTTTCCCCCCTACTCTTGCATCCCTGAGATTGCAGCATCTAATGAAGTTTAGCATGTAAGTGCTTGCCTCAGGTTCTGTCTATAGAAAACCTGGCCTAAACAAGCAATTTTTAGAAATTTTCAAATGTTAAATATATTATGCATTATTGGAGACACAAACTAAGTTAAATAGAGCATATTTGTATGAAAACATTTAATTATTTGCATTGGATTATGGTTGTATACCAGGAAGAGTAGTTGTAGAGAGTAGTCACTTAAGGAGAATGGAGCGTCCAGAAGAAATGGAGAAATGAATAGTCAAGCAACAAAGAACTACGAATTCTCCTTGCGGAGTATCAACAGGAGATAATCAGTAACACATGGCTACAGTGAGTATAAATGTATTCTCCAAATAGTAAAGTTTCCATTAAAGGAACATATACTAAGGATGTATATTAAGCATATTTTCTTCCATTGTGTCTGTTTATCATTTAATGTGCTTCCTATGTTGTGAAATATTAAAGTGTTAGATTCCAGGAAAACAAATAAATCTACTGAGTGATCTACTTCAGTGAAGACAGATGGAATTGTCTTCAGCTTACACATTAAATTGAAATGATTTTAAGACATGGCAGATTAGTAGCCAAAATTTAAACAACTAAAGTTGGGAGAAAACCCAGAAGAAATGACAAAAGTACAGCTGCTTAGCAAGGTCCTTTGGAAAGTTCAAACGGAAAAAAGAATTAAAATTTGGCCAGAAGAGGGAGAGTACTCCCTCACTATGGAAAGTTGGCATATACTAGACCATGATCTCAATCTGTATTGAAAACAGTTTTAGACAGTGAACGAAGTCCCAGCTGTAAAGGTATTAAGGGCATAGTCAGTCACCCACCTTTAAATATCTGCTACTACAGAACCCTCTGTCGCTAGGCTGATGAAGTACAAAAGGTCTTCTCTAGGAAAGAATTGCAACCAAAGAGACTGGGGAATAGTTACTGCTCATTCACGAAAGTATGAAAACTATGATTCGAGAAAGACTCTGTGAGTGTATTTTAGTTTCTGAATGTTTATCCCTACAGCATTCATCGAAATTCTTTTCCAAGTGTCATCACATGGATTCTTTCATTAAGATTTTGTTTTCCTTTTACAGATTTATAAATCCAAGCCCAACTTATACTTCCTGGAGGAGCAATTAAAGTTTAAATGCATTGCTTTTTAATCATTTTGTTTGTTCTTAGTATTTCTTTAGGTCTGAATATCTGCAGGGGATCAGGATTTTTCCCAGACAAATGTGTACACTCATATACACAATATTTTGTGTGAAATGTCTGTGTTTGGTAGTCATCTTATAAGTCCAAATACTTCCTGGAGTCCATGAACCTTAGGTCAAAATCAGTTATTTTAAGTAACTTTAAAAATCACTTTAAAATGGATGGATATCAGTAAGGGAAAGCCCTAGAAAAATGAACATTTTGGTTTGTAAATAAAAGTAATACCAAAACCTAAAATTTCTAGACAGAAACAATGCTTCTTCTATAAAAGCTAATTTTAGGTCTTGAGGAAAATCTACACAAGCATCTCATCAGTGATTTTTTTTTATTATGTTATGTTAATCACCATAGATTACACCATTAGTTTTTGATGTAGTGTTCTATGATTCATTGTTTGCATATAACACCCAGTGCTCCATGCAAACGTGCCCTCTTTAATACCCATCACCAGGCTAACCCATCCCCCCCGACTCCCCTCTAGAACCCTCAGTTTGTTTTTCAGAGTCCATAGTCTCTCATGGTTCGTCTCCAACTCCAATTTCCCCCCTTCATTCTTCCCCTCCTGCTATCTTCTTCATCAGTGATTTTTTTAATGAACTTCATAAGGTAGCTCATTTTGAGAATGATCCATATACACTGATTCCAAAGACATTTGTTTTTTCACTTTAACTATCTTACAGAATATTTAATCCTTAAAACTGGATTATTATTTGATTCTTTTTTCTTGGAACATGTATTACAAGGAGAACTAAGTTATATCTTGTTTTAACTAACTTCCACATGATTCTTTCTAGTTTCATTTCTATCTCTAATAAAAACTGGCTCTAAACCAATGGCTGACACAAATTAGTTAAAAATAGAAATATATGGCAAATGTTTGGAAATTGACTTCTTATATCCATGGGCTTTTGAATTATAATTGTGAATTTAGAATCTTGTTTATGATTAAAATATTAAGATTGTGAATAATTTGGGGGAAAAATCATGTGATTGGCATTTTTTTTTTTTTTGGTGAAGAAAATTCTAGAGTGAATGTTTTACACAAGCAGCCAATAAGTTTCAGATGGTTTATAAGTAGCAGGAGATCCAAAGCTGAAATGGAATTTTCTGTGACAGCCTACAAATAACAGTTAACATATGCCTGTGTTACAGGCAAAAGCAGGAGTCACATAAAGTCAAGCGGGGAGTATGAAGAGCTGTAAGTTAATGAATAAAAAACCTTTTTGTCCAAAATTTTTAGCACCAATTTTTACTCCGTACTTAAAAAGCAAAGCTAGCTCAAAAAAAAAGGAGCAAAACCATCTCAACTACTTTTAAAGAAACTGTATTTATTAATATTGGGAAAAAAAAAACAAGAAGTGACTTTCCAAGTCACAGTTTACACCCATTAGAAATTTGATGTATTGGGTGCCTGGGTGGCTCAGTTGGTTAAGCGACTGCCTTCGGCTCAGGTCATGATCCTGGAGTCCCGCATCGGGCTCCCTGCTCGGCAGGGAGTCTGCTTCTCCCTCTGACCCTCCCCCCTCTCATGTGCTCTCTCTCATTCTCTCTCTCTCAAATAAATAAATAAATAAAAATTTGATGTATTAAAAAATGCAAATAAAAATTAATGCTAGTACAAATGAAAAAACACAGATTCTTCAGTGATGTTAGAACATTTAATCACTGACTCGCACTTGCAGTTGGAGTTTCATCTGGAAGTGTTTCTAGTTATATTATCTGCTATTCTTTGTCATGTGTCTTGACGCTGTTGATAAACTAAGTCACTCACTTACAAGGTTTTAAATTTTTTTTTGTTCTAAACTATTATATTTCTTACAGTTGTGGTTTCACCAATTGTTATCAGAGCCTTGAACTTACTTTGATTTCAGCATCAGTGCTGTGGTAGGAACCAGGTGGGTGTATCAGGTCATCCTGCTAGCCCTGTGGTCTGCCTACACACCTCTGAGCAGCGGCCATCTTACCTGTGCATTGATGGCAAGCATGCCCACCTTACCTATCTCACAGGGTTATGAGTCTAAAGGAAATACATAAAGGAGTTCTTGAAACAAGATGGTAGTCATGCTGGAGGCGTTAGAATTTCAACAGGAAATTCTGCTCCAAACAATAACCACAATCCTAGGATCTACCTAAATTTACTGCATATATAAGATAGTACTTATAGCTTCCTAAATTATCTTGCTATACTTTTTGCTGGAGCACAGAAGTCAGTGGCTTTGCTGCCATGAATTTTTGCATGTGTGTTTTTCTTTTTCCTTTTTCTTTTTCAGGCTGGATTATTTTAAAGGTCATCATCTCATTGATAGGCATGAACAGAGTGGTATATTAAAATAGAAATCCTGTGGAGTTTTTTGTGTGTTTTGTGTTTTTTCCAACACTTCACAAAATTAGTAAAGTTAATTAGAATAGTAATATTAGTAATAGTATAGTAATATTAATAATAGTAAGTATAGAATAATCAATATTTCCCAAATTCTATAAACAATAAAATGCAGGTATCAATTCTTTTGAGGGAACGTATTATACTATTCCTTTAAATGGTTCAGAAATAAATACGTTGCTTTAGAAATATCTTCACCAATGAAAAATCGATTTAATCAATTATAAAATGGCATTCTGGAATATCTTTGAGTCTGGAATGGTCTGGGCACTCATGCTGACTACCTTGTGGAAACACTCAACGTTGATCAAATTTTATGAATCTATGGTTTGTTCCTGAACTGGAAATCTTCAGATCTCTCAGAATCCTAATACTTTAGAAAGAATTCACATCACTCCCACCAACTCCAAATTGTCTATTTCATTCAGCTGAAAAGAAGTGAAACTCTAAGAGAGGAGATAAAGGCCAGGACTTTCTGGAAGTAAATAGAAGAAGCTGAAGCTAACATGTGTCTCACTGTCATAAGGTCACCCTCTGGGCCGTTGTATACTCTGGATCCCTTTCAGACCTCATGGAAGTTAATTTTAGTTTTACAGAAAGGACAGAGAGAGGCAGACTGCTATCTTTACGGAAAATGTCAAGGTTAAGCTCGTGACCATCTTACCTTTCTGATTTCCTGTGCATTACCGGAGGGAAGGAAGCACGGTTTGTCCGGGGAGAATCCCTTCTCGCATCTGCTTGCCTGGGTTTCGGGGGGTGTGTTCGGGGCAGCCCCAGGGACAGCGGCTGTGAGCTTCCTCGACCCTCGGAGTGTCAGGGTCTGGTAGAAGAGACAGATTGCCACCACCAAGCCCACCAGGAAGGGCCGGGGACAAAGTCGCCGACGACAAGGGAACACTGGACGACAGACCATGACCAGTTCAGCTTCACTTGGCCCTTGTCCACGTTGCCGGAAAAGTCATAGCAGCTATTTTTTGTCAGCATGAAAAATACAGATCAGCCTTCTTTATCCACAACTGAAATCAAGATTGCTCCATCCCCGCTGAAGAACTTTCCGAAGGGTTCATGCCAAAGAATCATAGGTCCCAAAGTCTGAGGCGGTTAATAAGATCTCTTCCATGGATGACAGTGAAAAGTGGCTGGCCTGGGTTAAAAAAAAAAAAAAAAAAAGACATCCAAATAATAATAGTTGTAACTAATAACCTGAGCGTACCCCAGGCTGCCAGACTGTTGCCTCCGGTAATGCCTTATTTCCACAACATCCTTAAACTCACAGCAAAGACTTCACAGGAAAAAAAGAAAACAACCCCAAAGTCAATCTGGAGCCTGGAAACAGCACTGAAGAGCGCAATAGGCTAAAACCAAAAGCGCCTGTTGCCCCGCGGGATGCAGGCCAGCTCGCCTCAGCGGTTCCTCATTTCTCCTCCGAGTTTTGAGCAGTCCTGCTTTCAGCCTTTCGTGTTTCTTCGCTGCTTCCCTTCCTCCAGTTTTAAATTGCCGCTGTCCCGTCAGCGTTCACGGCTTTTAGCATAAAAAGGGAATGCCCGGTGTGAATGGACATGGTGACTGTTAGGGTTCTGCTTGTACTGGTTTCATTCCGCGTCAAGTTCAAAGTTCTATGTACTTACTCAGTTTTCATCCTTTTAGCCAGAAAAAAAAAGTTGTCACGATCCCCTAATGGACTGCTGGCCAAAAGCCCTCGGAAGGAAACAGCCAGTCGTGTGACTCCAATTCATCTCCCCCGCGCGGACGCCCGGCCGCAGGCACGCCGCCCCCCGCGCGCCGTGGCTCTCCCGACCGGGAGCTGGGCCCGGGGACTGCGGCCGCACGCGCCGGCGGGGAGGGGCGGGGCTACGGCCGCGCGCGGTCAGCTCCCCCGCAGAGAAATGGTGGGCTTCCCCAGCCTGGGAACCGCGCCTCTCACTGCCCTGGAAATGTGCCTGCCTCCCCGGAGCTGCAGAATTTTAAATACACATTTGATCTTTGGCGCCTGGTGTCATCTCTTTTCCTTAATACTGCATTGGAAAAACAAATAGCCCTTCGTCAGATGATGGCAAAGGTCAAGGATGAGAGGAAAGCAAACTCCGGGCGTGAATTGGAAGGATCTTTACTCGAGGGAATTGTGGTCACCCTTATGGGGGATAAAAGGGTCCCAGGTATTGCCTGGACCGCAGAACTTGAAAGCCTGAGTATGTACCAGGATAACTGAAGTCATCTTTCTGCTTTGGTACCTAACTCCTATCACTTACTGCTCCTTTCCTGGGCTAATGGCTAAGTCTTTCAAAGGCTGGTTGCCTGATACTTTTTGCTCCTATAGTAAGTGGATAGTAGCAGGTAATTTTGCTTTGCGGAAAGGGATAAAAAGATACACAGCAGGCTTTGTCCACAATTCAACTCAACCTAACGCTATACACACCGCCACAAGGACAATTCTGTAGGGCAATTCTGCAAACTCCATCTACTTTTGCTGAGTCAGCGGAGGGACAGCCAAGGAGAAACGCAATCTGTCCAGTGCCTGTTGCTCACCTCTTTCCGCGCTTGCTTTGCCAACTCTGGATACCCAGGACTGGCTTATTATAATCATAGCAGACATTCTTCAAAAGCTCTGAACCTAAGTAGGTTTTCTAACGCAAACTCCTTCTTGTGGGCTGAGGTTCTTCTGTGAGCCCACACCCCTGAAATGATCCCTTCCGTCTGTCATGCTCGGGTCAGTCACTTATATTTTGTGAGACGGAGCGCCCCCTAGGGGTGCCCTGCTATTATAGATCCAGGGAAATGGGCACCTATGGTTCCTTACTTGAAAGAAACTACTTTATAAAACAGATTAATTAAAGCTTTACAGAATAAGTATTCACACTAAAGCTAGATTTACCCCAATTCTTGCATATATCCCCTCTGGTGTGTTTAATATTATTTGACTTATAGATTTAGAGTCCTCAATCCCATGACAAATGAAGAGGTATAAAAAAAAAATGAAGTGGCACTTGACTTTAAGAAGCCAAGAGAGCTTTAAGAGAAATGGCTGAACAATAATGTTGGAAAGTATAGTTTTAGTGGATGCAATGTGATTTGAGAGATACTAGGAATTATGAGATCTTTAAATTGCAAGTGTTCCTGAGTTGATGAGATTGAGTAAGATAAAGTTCTTTACTAGGAGAAAAGGAATGGACATGCATTTCTATTAAGGCAAAAAGTGTGAAAAACAGAGTTTGAGGAATCTGGAGGGTCATTTTTATATATCATTAAATTGTTGACATAGTGTCTTTGGGCTGGGAAACATGAAAGACAACAGCATAGATAATTTTATAGCTAGACTTTAAGTAACAGGAATCAGAAAGAAAGTGGAAAATTAATGTTCTAGAAATGACACCGGTGGCTTGAAAAACCCAATTCCCTGTTCCAACCACTGAGTCTGAGCGTGTGGGAGAGGATGGCAATAGATAAATAAATAAATATTAGAGTTAACCCAGTCTGGGTAGTAGCATGATGCTGCGTCTTAACTGTCTTTTAAACAAGTGATCTGTGAAATGAGGATACTTATGCCTTCTTTGAAGTGTTGTTGGCATGCCAGATAATATAATGTATGGAAAACACCTAAGCATTCTGTGTACACGTGTTGGAAGAATGCATGCTGAATGCATGTCTGTTATGTTTTGGATGCTGAGGCCAAGCTCAGGCTGGAGTGGTGTCAGACACACAAACAGATAACTATCAAATAATGGACCTCTTGGAACCCAGAAGCCCCCAAAGCAAACATGAGCACTTAGTATGTTCTCTTTCCTCTACTCTGTGAGATGGAGGTTGGCGGCAGATGCTGGTTTGGGAGAATGAGAGCAAGAGTGGGATGAGCGTGAGCAGTAGGTGGAGACAACAAGTAGTGGGTATTCATGGCCCAGTTGTGATGGAAGGCTAAGTAGGAGCATGTGTTAGAGTCCGAAGGCGTCAGAACAGGGAACAATGAGACAGAGTAAGCTGCTTCAGCGAGGGGAGTGGGAGGGTGACATGCTGTAAGACTACGCATCTATGGGTTCTGGCAGTGTTTCAGACTGTTTCTGTGCATGTAATTTCATAAAGTACCCCTTCTACTCGATCATTTCAGTATTCAAGCGTCTGTATTTAAGCAGCATCAACCTGGGACAATAGAGTGACAGACCTTTTAGAGTTCTATCATTTCAAGGGTGGACAAAACAGAACAATCTTCCTCCTCAAGCCTCTCCAACACAAAATATACTCTCCCATCACATGTATGTTCCATTTTGGGTTTTTGGTATGGAGTATGGGGTGAAAGGAGAGGGTGAATTTAGTGATTGTTGAAGCAGGTATTTTTAAAATGTATTTTATTTTTCAAACTGGACTCAAGTTTCTAGATAAATCAACAGTCCAGATAGACCAAATCCTGTAAACTAGATGCTTTTCATTTTAAATTGTCCACTAGACCAGCATTTCTGAGCATGCAGATCACCTGGAGATTCCATAGGACACTTGGTGGTGCCTTTTTTAAATGGGACATATGTCTCTAGCTCTCCATAATTCTCAACTGGTTGCTTTACTTATTTTTCACAATTTCCTTTCTGTATAAGCACTTTGAATTTGCTTGCACTAGAACCAAGATGACTTTTATCATATTCTTTACTGTATTCTAGTGACTAGTTTACTTGGGCCTTTTTACAGTATAAACTGCTTTGTAACAAACTATTTTACTCATCACCATATCCTTACAGCATCTAGTAGTGTCTCCTGGCAAGTGATTTAAAAATTCCTATTTGTGGAGGTTTATACATAATAGATTTAAATATTTTCCATACTATTTCCATTTTTCCCACGGGAAATATTTCACATCTTGGTAACATGAAACACAGCAGGGGCAATTTTGTCCCCCAGGAGACATGTGGCAAAGTCTAAAGACATTTTTATTTTATTTTATTTTTTTTAAAGATTTTATTTATTTATTTGAGACAGAGACAATGAGAGAGACAGAGAGCACATGAGAGGGGGAAGGGTCAGAGGGAGAAGCAGGCTCCCTGCCGAGCAGGGAGCCCGATGCGGGACTCGATCCCAGGACTCCAGGATCATGACCTGAGCCGAAGGCAGTCGCTTAACCAACTGAGCCACCCAGGCGCCCTAAAGACATTTTTAGTTGTCACAACTTGCAGGCCCAGGGGGATGCTCCTGATATCTCGTATGTAGATGCCAGTGATGCTGCTAAACATCCCTCGAGGCACAGGGCAGCCCTCCACAACCAAGCATCATCCGGTAGGAAATGTCAAAGCACTGAGGTTGGAAAACTGAAATTTAATCAAAGAATAGTTACTGCATAATTTTTGTATGTGGCTGCCTGATTGTCTGTTACTTAAGTTAGAATAGTGTGTACCTGTGCAGCTTGTGGTAATGACATTGGGATTTTAACCACTTCCTGAATGTGTAATTATACCACTCCTTCAAATAAATGCAACTTTACCCATATAATTCCCTTTGAGCCTCCCAGATTTGCTTTAAGATTTGCACCCTCTAAAATATATATGGAGATATATGTATACACACACACACACACACATATATATATCCATATTAATGTGCACATTCTAAAGGAAGGAAGGGAGGAAGGGAGGGAGGAAGGAAGGGAGGAAAGGAGGGGGAGGGAGGGAAGGAAAGGGAGAAAGAGAGAAAGAAAGAAAAAGAAAGAAAAAAAGAAAGAAGGAGGGAGAGTGGGGGAGGGAGGGAGGAAGGGAAAGAAAAGAAAGAAAGAAAGAAAGAAAGAAAGAAAGAAAGAAAGAAAGAAAGAAAGAAAGAAAGAAAGAAAGAAAGAAAGAAAGAAAAAGAAAGAAAGAAAGAAAGAAAGAAAAAGAAAGAAAGAAAGAAAGAAAAAGAAAGAAAGAAAAGAATCACTTCAATCAGTGAGCACAAGGTGGCTGGCAAACATTTAATACAATGAATTACACTATTTGTTTTACTTTTTTTAGGGCACAAATTTATACCTTGGCATGGAGCCAGAATTCCTGTTTTTATCTATCATTCTATAAAACATGAACAAATTTAGCTTTCATTTGTTATAACATAGTCTCAAATTATGTTCTTTAAATTAGAAATCTCATATCTTCTCTGTAAACCTGCAATATAATATTCCATGGAAACCATAATACATTCAAAAAATTGTTGCAAGATAGTCACATAATTTGGTTTCTTTTTTTAAATGTAATTACAATTCAATCATCCATTCTTATTTTCAGAAAGTGAAAGGTATTTTGAAATTTTTACAGCATCAAATTTACTACCTAAAAGACTGATGTTGTTTAATGGGGGATGGAAGGGAGGTAGGTTTTATCTTATCACTCCAAGGAAGGCTGGTAATCATTGAGCTAATCTGGGTAAAGACACATTCATTGATACAGTATGGCTCTTTGGTCACATATATACCACTTAAATTCAAAAGATTACTCCTGTATCTAAACCATATGATCTCTAATATATAAGCTTATTTTTGTTTGTTTTCAACAGGTAACTGGACTCTTCTTCAAATATTTATAAACGATAAGACTGGTAAAGTAAAAACATCTTTTGGCACATTTGCAAAACCCATTCAAGAAAACAGTCATTTGTCATAGTAAAGATAAATATGTAAGTGCTTCAAGGATATGAACATAAATTTTTAAAAGTTCTAATGAGGAATAGTGGGGAGAGGTCATACCAAAACTTTCTGCTAGCTAGATATTATGATATTAGCAAAATTAGTAAAATATTAGCAAAATTCTAAACAACTAACTCATATTTATATTCAGTGTTATTCATAAATATTTCTGGCTGGCCTCCTGTATTACATTTAACCTAGGCAGCTTTTTAAAGTAACTTAGTACCTATTACAATTGTTCTTATTTTAATGTATTGGCATAGAGGGTCCCTCTACTGGATTAGATTCTACAAGGCAAAAAAAATTCAAATATGACCACCGTTTTTTTCCTTACCACTGATGTTAAACTTGTGAATGTTTTAAACTAGCTCACCATTAAAGACTAGCAGTTATACGCTTTTCTAAGAAAAACTACTCTTATTCATTAACATAGGTAAGCGGGAATAGGGGATGGGAATAAGCAACACATACAGAAGCCTATACATTCCCTACCCTCATTTCCCACATTGGCTTCTGAGTTTTTAATAATTAGCAGGGGAGAAATGAATGATTGTAATATTCTTTTATGGTCTCTTCTGCCAGGAGCAAAGAAAGTAAAAGGTGGCTCTGGGTTAACCAAAAACTGGATTATATGGTCCTGAAGAATTTATTAAGAAATTGTTAAATTTTTTTCAAATAAACATTTTAATAATGCCTAATAATTTATTAGTTAAATACTGACTTACAAAGTATATATACTTACTACTTTAAAATGGAAATGGCCAGAAAGGAGTATACCTCTTCTTTATGTCAAATTTCAATCAAAAAACAAAACAATTCTGAAGTCAGTTCATGTTTATATCACTTTAAACTTTATTTTTCTGTAGCAGAATCAAATCATGAATATTAAGACCCTGGGTTAGAAATTACAGTCTGGGTAATGTAGATTTTATCATCTAAATAAGGAAAACAAAAATCTTCACTAGCAATTCTAATTTGTAGTTTCGAAAACTAGAAGATTCACCTTAAATTTAGAACTTTTTTTTTAGCAATTTCCAAGTTATAGACTAGTTTTGTCATCCCTACATTAAAATAATAAAAGTGCTATAGTTTCATTAAACTGTAAAAATAATCAGAATGTATTTAGCCAACAATATGTTAAATGCCACCACCACTCTCCTTAACAAGTAATTCTATGACACAGTGTAAATTGCTCGTGTTTAGACTCTTGCTCAGTTTTCTGGCTTTATTCTCTGAACTTCCGTCTCCCTACTGGACGTCCACTCATGCCAGAGTACTTAAGTTACCAGAGTGTACGTGGCCCTTGCACAGTCTCTTGCCTTGAAAAACCTTCCCTACTTCGTGTGTCTTTAAGGAATCAGTTCAAAGGAAACCTCCTCTGTGAAGTCTCCCGGTGTCCTCACAGTGCTTTGTGCATCTGCCTATCACAGCACCCTTCCAACTGCCGCAATTACTTAACACGCTTGTCCTTCCCACACCCACACCCAAATACCTTCCTCTGCAGGTTCAACAGCTAGGTGCTCAATGTTTGTAAAATTATAAAAATAAATGCTTCTGACGGTATTCGTTTTCTCTTAAAACCCATTCATTAAAGATTTCTTTTAAAAATATGAGTTGAAGGAAAACACTGCAATGTCTACACAGATATTTCACCTCTCACAACCCAAGTGTATCAGACTTTTGTTTTTTCCAAGATTAATATAATTAATTAGATCAACAAGCCCATTTCTGAGATCGAAGGACAAAGGGCACTAAGACTGCACAAACCAAATACGGTTAAAAATCTGAAGTATGTGGAATCCGCTTTAAAGGAGAAAAGAGCAAAAAAATGAACTGCCCTTAAAAAGAATGACTGTATGTTTATCAAACACTCAGCTTCATTTAGGCATTTAATTAAGCCATTTATTGCTTCAAATGTGTCACCATGAACATTTTAATGTACACTCCACAGCAGTAAGGCCTCAATTTTCACCACCTATAAATTGTGAACCCACATTTGGACTTTTTTTGTGTCACCAATTGTTACATGAGTTTTACAGAACAAAGATTTATTGGTATTTTGTAATAGCAAAAAATGCTTATCCCACCCCTTGGTGTAAATGTCTCAAAGAATATTAATAGTTGGCCACATTTTTTTTTTTTTTTTTGAGGAGGTAGTTCCATGTTTGGCCCATTTATATATATATATATATATATATCTATATATATATATCTCAGATACTAACAAGTTCTACCAATTACTAAATAAGTGAACAAAATTTTGGTTTGCTTCTTTACAGAGGCTTCATAAAATAGTCAATGTTTGAGGTTAAATTTGGTCAAATGTTTCCTAAGTGATTTGGTAAGCAGTGGAATTCACACGGGAAGGGGCTGTAGCAGCTGGAAATAGGGATGTTCCTGACTCAGACAAGGAACTTTCTCTTAAAATAAGGCTGTACATAAGGCTTTTTCCTTTGACCAATTCCTAGAAAATGAGTGAATTTGGAAAAGTCATTATATATAATTAGAAGACTAAACAATACCACAGAGCATCTCCAGGCAACGTGCATTAAAGCTAAGTGAATGCTACGTTATATATTATTTCTTAAAGGTTTAAAAAATCTCCATGAAAATACTGAGTGTTACGGAATCATGATACTCATGATACTGTGAAAGCGTGAATACCCACAAACAAACCAACTTTGTTTTATGGGCTGTCCAGCTATAAAATCAGTCTGCAACAGCTCAGAATTGAGGATTCGTGAAGCTAAAAGAAATCCCCTATCTAATCCATACCCTTTGGGTAGCATTGCATAGATTTTATAGTCTTCTGAATAAGTTCTAAGAGGCTCATAAGTGGTTTTGATTAAAGCAGAAATCTAATGGACCCAGTAAGTTTCAACATAAAAGAAATGATGTAGTAAGTATTTCTTAAGTTTCAAGGATTTTTCTACCAACCTGACTTGATAGTATACCTGAAATAAAACCTCCACTATGCAAAATTTATAATTTAAATAGCACCTATAGAACAAAACCTTAAGAGTGCTTACAGACATCCTGCAGCCAACATCACCCTGGTTTAATAAGGCCCAGAGTGATTCAAAAGTTGAATTAACTATCACACCAGTATGTGGTAGTATCCAAAATAGAACTGAATTTTAAGCTCCAATCCAGGAGGTCTCTTTACTTAAATTGGCCACACTGCCTCAAGTCAAAACATCTATTACCATTATTTTCATTTTATCTACCGTAATTAGACTTCTTTCATGTCTCTTAGACTGAAGGAAAAGCCAGAGAGATGTTCTAGAAAAATACATTTGCATTTCAAATTTACATTAAAAATGTCTTTCCCTTATTTTCACGTCACAAATGCCAAGCACTGTTAAAAGAAATCACAGATTACACAGCATTCTGTGTCCTGGGACTCTGTCCTTTTTAGATTATGAAAACTGGAAGTTAATTGGAATTAAGAAATTTTCCTTATTAAGTGTGTAAAGTATAAATACAAGTAATTTTTTAAAAACTTTATTTTAACACCTAATACAATTCCAATTTTAAGGATTACTTGCACAAAAAAATAAACACATTTGGTATAAAAATGTATCACTTTAACACCCTTTCCCCTTCAGCCCCTCCCATGTCCCCCCCTCCCCGCCATGAACTGCACTCTATCTGGATGCAGAAACATATAAAGACTAATGGCACAGATTCATTTTTACCTACAGGAGTTTCTGTTTATGTACCCAGGTACTCTAGAGGACACCAGCCCACTTTATCACATGAACCATTTCCTTCAGCCTGCTGAATTTAGTTTCACAAAGAAACAAAGCTTATTATAAAGGCATTTGAAAAACCATTATCTTAAATTCTTTTTAGAAGCACTGACTTTTTTTTTGTTTTGCAACCATTTATATACAGTGTTACATAACAGCTCTGGAGTACAGTACATGCAGCAGAACATACCTGTTGAATATAAAATACTTTTCTTAAAATCTTCATCGTTGGAATTCTCTGAAGTCTAAATTATAGAATGCCCATTACTTTGAGAAAATGGTTGAGGAGTACAAATGTCTGCATATGTTGGCCACTGAAATAATCCAAGGCTAACTGGAATAATATTCATAGCACACCAGGAGTGCATAAATAATTTACTTACATTATTAAAATACAACCCATAAAATTCAAGTTCAAGATCTTACAGGATTGTCTATGTAAATCCTTGAAGTGGTTGCCTGGAAATGCATTGTGTCTTCTTTCTCTTTTCTTCTTTCTTCAAGTCCTATATAAAATGTTTAGTTGAAGTTTTTTCTTCCTCAAACGAAACGACCACCTTTATTTGTGCCGACTGCCTCTTCTCTTCATTGCAGCAGTGCACTGTGGACAGTACCATTTTCCTTTTGGTGCTTCTGTCAACCCAACACATCCATAATGGAACCATTCGATTGGGCACTGGAAAGCAAAATGGCAGAGAAATAGTTTTTAATACCTCCAAAGACTACAGAGTATAATATGCCCACTAGACTGAATATTAGTAATATGATTCATGGAAACAGAACTTTTAGATCTAGGAGCTGATTTACAGATCACTGAATCCAGCTGATAGGTTTCAAAGATAAGGAAATGGAAGCACAGAAAAAGTATGCATCTCTGTTAACTCAGAGGTTCATGTCATCTATTTCCATGATCCCAAACAATGAACAAAAGGTCACTTATTCTCGTTAAGCCAGAGTAAGCTGATACCAACTTTCAAGGACAAGAAATGAGATGGGTCTCTCACAAAGAAGGTAAATACATTTTACAGATTTTATTTAATATTCAGTCTTATTCACTTCCTCATAAAGTAGAATAACCTGGCTGCAATGAAAAACAAAGGGATGCCCTGGATTTCCTCTCTGGGTAGATCTATTCCGAGATATGCAGAGATAAGGGATTCTACTCTGTAACATATTAAGCAGTTCTACACTTCCACGGAAAATCTTAGCACTCCAAAGAGCGTAAATGGGAATGAGAGGGATCAGAGAGTATGATGGGGTATTCACAGAAATGCATCATTTTCACTAACTGCCCGGGAGGTTACAGTAGTGGTCTTGGAATGATTGGGCAATACTGTTATACAATAATCAGCCCACAAGTGATTCTAAGGGGGAAGTGGAAGGACAGTCTTTCTCTATCTACATGAACACATTGTCGGGACCCTGTCAGGTCAGGAGAGCACAAACTTTAATGTACCAAGCCAACCCTGCTCAATCTTCAGATTGGTTTAAAAAATTTTAAACTGCTATTTTAACCTTAGGATTCTGACATTATGGATTCTTCTTTAGAATTCCTCTGCAGGAAAAGATGAACAAAGGGGGCTGGAAGTTTGTGAAGGTGAGGAGGAAGTGAAATTACTAGAAAAAAGATTCTCAGCATCCAATAAAAATATATCTCTAACCAAAATTAAGCTTCCTAAAAAAAAAAAAAAAGTAGGAGTTCTTTTCTTTCAAGCCTCCTTTACTTTTTATATCAGAAGGGGCTCTTATCAGCTGATAGCTGCAGAGTACAATAGAAGACACTACACTGATAGGAGGAAAATAACCTCATATTATACCCCTCCCCACGCCCGCTAGCGGCAGGCTTCCTGACAGAATGTACTGTCTTAAAATGCCGGTTTTTCAGGGCACCTGGGTGGCTCAGTCATTAAGCCTCTGCCTTCGGCTCAGGTCATGGTCCCAGGGTCCTGGGATCGAGCCCCAAGTCAGGCTCCCTGCTCCGCGGGAAGCCTGCTTCTCCCTCTCCTGCTCCCCCTGCTTGTGTTCCCTCTCTCACTGTGTCTCTCTCTGTCAAATAAATAAATAAAATCTTTAAAAAAAAAAAAAAATGCTGGTTTTTCACCGTGACAAGTGAACTGGATTCTAGTAAACACAGTATTATTTAGCAAAGAAGGTGGAGGATGTTTCTAATTTTCATACAACATAACACCTTTTGAGATTTATAATGTGCACATGAAACCATAAAACTAGCTTTAAGAGAGTTAAACTGGGAACACATGAAGTGACACTACCCTGTTTTGGAGAGAAATATTCTAGCATTAATATAATATAGTTAATGTAACTGCAGACCTATTTTCTTAGACTGAGAGACACCATAAATAAGAAAAATGTTCAAGTAATAATAATCTGTGATTTTTTTCATTCCTAAATAGAAAAATTTAATACTTACATCTTGGTTATCACAGCCCACCATCTCGCCATAGGATACCTAGTTAAAATAAAAGTAAATATTTTTTATTATGACTATACGATAAGCACCTAAATCCAAATTGTTGATGATACTGTTAGAAAACAGAGGTGAATATACAATTGCATTAAGAAATAAGGTACATAGTTTTTTAATAAAGAGTTTATAAAGATTTATAGCTTTTTACTAAAAGATATTTTTGGGCAGGGGCACCGAGGCAAATACACAGAAATTATGTGCCCTTTGAAAATCTGAAAGAACCTTGACAAATTACCTTTGTGGGTGGTTTCTTTTGTAAAGACTTTAAGTTTCTTTTTTGGTTACTTAAGGTTTTTACTTTTTCTTTTACTTTGCTTTACAAGCAAAGTATTTATAATGTACATGACATTTCTTGGGTCATGTTGGGTCATTTATATTTTTGCAGTCAACAGTTGAAACTTCTAAACTTATAATCAATTTACTATCTGCCCTTTCTCATTTTTCTTTTTGCTGTTCATCACCAGCACTTTATAATACAACTTTGTAATCCCTGAATTAATTTAAGTTCTCAATGGACTGAGAAATGTTTCAGTCAGAATTATAACTAGATAGTATACTACCTGATTCTCTGCATGAGTGAGCATATCTGTATATGGTTCTATACACACGAACAACTTCTCTGATTAAAAATTGGGGGGGCGGGGCACTCAGATTTTTCCCTCAAAGCTCTACAGATGTATTTCATCAACTAGTTTTTGGTGTTATAGATGGGAAATCTAGGGTGAATCTGATTTTGTTCTTTTGTAGGTAATCTACTTTTACTGCCAGAATCTTTATAGAACTTTCTTAATAACTAATATTAAAAAATGTTTGTCAGGGGCGCCTGGGTGGCTCAGTCATTAAGTGTCTGCCTTCAGCTCAGGTCATGATCCCAGGGTCCTGGGATCGAGCCCCGCGTCCAGCTCTCTGCTCAGCAGGAAGCCTGCCTCTCCCTCTCCCACTCCCCCTGCTTGTGTTCCCTCACTCTGTGTCTCTCTGTCAAATGGATGAATAAAATCTTTAAAAAAAAAAATGTTTGTCAGGTGACAGGAGAAAACCTAACAAACTTTTAAATGGCAAATTCTTAGCAGCAATGTCCACAATCGCCAAACTGTAGAAAGAGCCAAGATGCCCTTCAACAGATGAATGGCTAAAGATGTGGTCCATATATACAATGGAATATTACTCAGCCATCACAAAGGATGAATATCCAACTTTTACAGCAACAAGGATGGGCCTGGAGGAGATTATGCTAAGTGAAATAAGTCAAGCAGAGAAAGTCAATTATCATATGGTTTCACTTATTTGTGGAACATAAGGAATAGCATGGAGGACATTAGGAGAAGGAAGGGAAAAATGAAGCGGGGGAAATCGGAGGGAGAGATGAACCATGAGAGACTGTGGACCCTGAGAAACAAACAGGGTTTTAGAAGGGAGCGGGGTGGGGGGATGGGTTAGCCTGGTGATGGTTATTAAGGAGGGCAGGTACTGCATGGAGCACTGGGTGTTACACGAAAACAATGAATCGTGGATCACCACATCAAAAACTAATAAAGTATTGTACGGTGATTAACATAACGTAATAAAATAAAATTAAAAAAAATAAATGGCAAATTCTCAAAAATTCCATTGCCAACTTACACCATTAAACACAATAAACTGCAGATGGATTAAGTTTTGTTTTTTTTTTTGCAGATGGATTAAAGATTTAAACGTGAAGAAACTGAAGTATATCAAGAGCTAGACAAAGCCATTTGCAAATGGGAAAAAAATGCAAGATGCATTTATATGGGGAAAAGGCAAGGAGGTAAGCATATACCCCACAGCTGACTTCATAAAGAAAAAGACTGACAGTCATTACTCCATAAAACTGGAATTTCAGAATTAAAAACAAAACAAAAAAACCTAAACCAAGCGAAGTATTTATAATGTACATGACAAAAATGATTGAAAAATTGGCCAACACCAATGAGTTAATTCATAAAAGAAAAAATAAAAGGGCGCCTGGGTGGCTCAGTTGGTTAAGCGACTGCCTTCGGCTCAGGTCATGATCCTGGAGTCCCGGGATCGAGTCCCGCATCAGGCTCCCTGCTCGGCGGGGAGTCTGCTTCTCCCTCTGACCCTCCTCCCTCTCATGCTCTCTGTCTCTCATTCTCTCTCTCTCAAATAAATAAATAAAATCTTTAAAAAAAAAAA
>NC_138380.1:26629810-26667006 GCF_054177405.1 Leptonychotes weddellii
TATTTTAACTTAATTTTATTTCTAAAAGATTATCTTAGAAATTAGATGTATAAAATGGGTTACATAAAAAATGCCTACCATAATGTTATTTGTAATCTCAAAAAAATTAAAACCACTAAAAAAACCTATAGCTAAATACTGGTTTAAAAAGTTACACACAGTATAACACATAACTGTGAGAAGATTAAAAAAAATTAAGAAAAATGATGTTCAGTACACATGACTTTGTGAAAACGTGTTACATATACTGTGATCCAACTCATCAAATTCACACACATACATACACACACACACACGTGTGCATCTGTGTGTACACAGGTGTAAGAGAATGAATGTTTGCATCTCTCCCCCAAATTTCTGTGTTGTAGCCCTACCCCCCACTGTGACTATATTTGGAGATAGGGTCTGTGAGATGATAAAGGCTAAATGAGGCCACAGAGGTGGAATCTTCTTTCAATAGGGTCGGTGCCTTTATAAGAAGAGACACCAGAGCTCTCTTCACCATGTGAGGACACAGCATGAAGGGGGCCCTCTGCCAGCGAGGAAAAGAGTCCTCACCAGGAATGGATCAGTCAGCACTTTCATACTGGACTGCCTAGCCTCCAGAACTGTGAGAAAATAGAGTTCTGCTGTTTAAACCACCTAGTCTGTGGTATTTTGTCATGGCAGCCTGAGCAGACTAAGACAACATGCATGTGGGGTATACAGTAGTGATAAATCAAAATGTCTAATTATAGGTTATTTCCGAGGGTTGAGATTATGGGTGACTTACACATTCCTTTATACTCTTTGTATTTTCAGCAAATGTGATTTTATAAGAAGCAGAAGAAAATTATAGAAGAAAGCAAAAGAATTTTAACTGGAGAAAAAAGAGCACGTTAAAAAATGAAATCGCTCTCTGTTTTCTATTTTATTCAGACTATGCTTGTATAGACATATCAGACTTTCACCTGATTGCAAATGCAGTATCGTGGTTCATTTGGGTCATAAGTCCAATCAACCTGACTGTTTGAATCAGACTCTGGTACTACTGTTGTTTGTTGAGAGATTTCTTGTACGACGGTTGATGAAGAAGAACATGATGACAAGGAAGAGGAGGAGGAGGAAGATGATGACTGCTGACTTGAAGATTTGTTGTTGTTTCTGAAAAAACAGCATCAGTTTTATTTGCTCAGCATCCAGAAGAAGTTACGGGAGAGTAACTACTAAATTAGTGGTATGAAATGAAATGACATTAAACGTGTAAATTAATGTTTAACATGAAGTTAAAATAACCTGATACACAGATTTAAAGGCACAACTCTTAAGAGCAACAAAGAGCAACTTTTTTCATAACAGTTTTATTTTTGTTTGAGAGTTTTGTTTATTTGTTTTCTGGAGAATAAAGATATTCAAAAAGTTTCTTTCAAACTATGTTTTAACGATAATTTTTTAAACTGTTACTACTTAACATTGACTTAAGTTACAGGTAATAGTTTTAAGAATTAGTACTGGTTATGGCTTCCTGCCAGACATTCTTTGTATTTCTAAGCAAACCGAATACTCTTCATCAAAATCTAAAATACAAATACACAAGAGAAGTTGATGAAAATGATCATGACCATCAATCAACATGTGAATACTTACCTGTGTAAGACAGGAAACAGTGTTAAAATTCACAAGTAATTTACTAATATTTATATGCTAATTATATTTTAAAAATAGGGAAATTTATTATCAGCAGTTAAAATAAATTTGGGTCATTAAGAGGAATTACTTTTTAAGATATCTAGCACTTTTGTGATAATTCTAGATTGATCATTCCTTAAGAGATTTACTCACAGGAAATACAATAAATTTAAAAATAAATTATGATGCAATTATTAGGTAATCTATTCTGGTCTACCATTTGAGCTTTTATTGTGTCTGAATATCTAGCAAATGCAGATACCTGAAATAGATGGTACTAGATGCTGTTAAATTTTCATATTTAAGATAATGCAGACAATCATCCTAAGAGTCTCATATACAAAATCCAGGGGTAGTTTCATAATTTCAATTTTTGGGGCATAAGACCAAGAATTAAGACAATTTACTTTTAATAAAAATGACGAGTTTTATTTAAAAAAAAATTCCCAGGATAAAATTTGTATTTTATACATTAATTTACATTGAACCACATGACAAATAAGAGGTTATAAAGGAAAAAAGCTCCATAAAATGGCTTATCTTAATGTACAAAAGAAAGTACACAGAAGTCATTTATACCCAATTTAAGACTCTAGAAAGATTAAAGACTTTTAACACCTTTTAAAGATGTTACTCCTCCAAAGTATGGCAGTGTGAATGAAAATGTCATGCCTTCCTGCCTCCCCAAAGTTCATCCTGATCCATTATACCTACCTGTTTCGTATATCCAAGCCCAGCTGGATGCCAAGTAGACTGGTACAGGGCATACTTAGTAAAAGTACAGGGCTACCGTACCAATGCAACTTACTTGCTCTTTCTCCCACTGCGTGAGTCGGCTGCTGATGAACTGGCGTTCTGTGTTAATGTAGTCATGAGTGCTGAAGATGATGAATAGCCAGCCGCTTCTCTGGGCATTGAAAATTCTTTTCCCAGCTGAAAGTCATTATTCTTAAACGCTTCATAACTGGCTTTCAGACTTGATGTTCTTCGTCCCTCTTTCATCTTCAACAGACATTCATTGATAATATTAATAGGCGTATATATGCAGCTTTTCTTATTCAGTCCTACTAGTTATAGTGTTATGTTGGTTTACCCAATATTATTTTGTTTAAACCATTAATTTCATCACTGTAATTTAAGCTGTTTTATGTAAAGATTTGAAATCAGTTTTTACACAGGGAGGAGCTACAGAATTGGTAACTTAATTTGGAATATAAACTGTACAGCAGCGAACAAACGTAGGGTGGAGTGAGTTGTGAGGCACCAGGAGGGAGGACGAAGTACTGTCCTCACAGGTGTGTGGCTCACTGTCAACACCATGCACATCACGAGCCATCACTGTGTGAGGGGATCTGCGTGAGCTTGCACGAATCTATTTGTTACTTTTCATGATCAATCAGGCAAACGAATGCACATAAGTTCCATCAAAGAAAATGTCAGATATCATAAAACCATGATTTAAAAATGAAACTATACAGTGTAAAAGAACTCCTGTTTCTATTGGAGTTTGCCCACGATTCAGACAAAATGTACCTGCTATTTCCAAACCTTTTCCTTCTTACCTGAGCTGTGGCTTGAACTGCTTGAGCGGCGGCCATGGTAATGGCCCCTGCACCAGTTCCTGAAGATAACGAGCCGATATTGTAGGATGCCAGAGGCTGGGAGGAATTCACATTGTAAGCATTGTTGGAAGAGGCTGTAGAATTATTATTTCGACATCCTATGTAGAATTAAAGAAGACATAAAAATGGTTGGAGAGAACATAATGTTAGTGAGCTTAAAATACATTATTTCCCAGTACAGATATAATCATTAAATTTAACATTTTCATGTCCCTATAAAATTTTCATGTCCCATTTTTCCTTTTCTTCTTTCCCCATATGTGGACTTTAACCAAGTAAAAAATCTGTATGATTCGTCAATCCTGAACACTTTCATTTGCCCTTTAACACAAACAAAAAGCAAACGTTCCTATTTAAGATAATAAACTTACCTAGTGTATTTTCCTTAGAGGCATCTGATGTAAGCGTAGATAGAAGAGCTTCAGATTTAAACTTCTTTTCAGGAATATGATCTGTTGTTGTATGGTGAGAAGTCGGATTATATTTCCTTTCTGAATATAAATAAAGAATTTTTGTGTTTTTAAACTTTAGAGGACTATGGACAAGATATAATACTTCCATTCAGTTATAAACAAGTACAGTTATGTTCTGAGTTCTTCATGGAATACAGAACAGTATGTTTTCCTGGAGGACAGGACAAGCAGAACTCTCCGTGTCACCTGTTTTGTTAAGAGGAGACTTCCCGGGCGCCTGGGTGGCTCAGTTGGTTAAGCGACTGCCTTCGGCTCAGGTCATGATCCTGGAGTCCCGGGATCGAGTCCCATATCGGGCTCCTTGCTCAGCAGGGGGTCTGCTTCTCCCTCTGACCCTCCCCCCTCTCATGTGCTCTCTCTCTCTCAGTCTCTCTCTCAAATAAATAAATAAAATCTTTAAAAAAAAAAAAAAAGAGGAGCCTTCCCACACATTTAAAAAAAAACTTCAGTAGCAAAGTACTACAGATAACCCATGATGCACCATGATTTCACATATAACATGAGAAGAATTTTGTTTTCAAAACATTATCTACAATTTTGAATAGTTTTCAATCAACCCTTCTTTCATATCAAAGTGATCTGTCACAAATTACACTGATACAGTCTTCTAGCTGGCTAACACCCACCCAAGCATTCATTTACTCACCAACCTACCAACCATCTGAGGCCTTCTTACATGCCAAACAGTAGGCTAAGCACAGGAAAAGCAAGGAGATAAAAAACAAAGAGCCCACCATCATGTAGTTTATCATTTGGCTTGAGTTATAACACTCTCTAGAGAGAATCAGGTGTCTGTATGTAGGAAGTATATGCTGCTATTAATACCATACATTTGTCCTCAATGTATTCCAGGAAAAGCAAACACTCTACTCCCAAATCAAATACACTTTTCCCAAATGATGAAGGTAAATTTACCAGGAACTGTAAGGAAAAAGTAGATCTCACAAAATAAAAGTAAGGGAAGGATATTTTTTTTTCCTCAGTTGGTTGTATGGAGCTAATTAAAAAGAATATACAGGTAATATAATGAATTTTTAATTGTACTGAAAATTTTAGCTGCCCTAAACCAAACTTACTTTCCACTGGAGTATGTGAATGAGCATGATGATTGTTCACTGGCTGTGAAGGGGTATCTAATTCCAAAGACCCTAAAAAAGAAATGCACAGAGATACATCTCCATTCAATGTCAACGCAGAACTTTACAGGTCAATCAAGTACAGGCACTCTGTACCCTCACCTAGCAGAGGACTGGCAAGCCCTAATGCATATGCCTGTATCATTTTAGTCAAACACGTTAGAGAATCACCACTGCCAATTTCACCCTGAGCCAATTTCATCCTCTCTCTAAATAATATGTAATCCACTCCTTACTATTCACCTTAAGTACAAAACAGCTCAAGGCATGTCAATGTCTATTTGGGGAATTCAGGACAGCGGGTACCACATACGTGGATGAATGGATATTATAAGTCCATTACCGATAAGATCTGAAAAACTTAAAACTAGTTATACTGGGTTGAAGATCTTTCTATGTGAGATCCTAAAGTATCAGGTGGATGGGACATTACTTTATGAAAGAAAATTCTTTGATCATTAAAATAATATATGATAGTAAAGACTTCCTAAAAGAAGTTAGGCACAGAATCTCTACCGCCAAGCATTAAAATACTTTTAAAGAAGTTTTCTGGGTTTATCTTGATCCCTTGAGATGAAATTATGGCAGGGCATAGGGTGGAGCAGATTTTATAACTTGATTTCATTTAGTTTTGTGTGTCTGTGTCCTTACAGAGGATGCTTCATTAACCTTCTTGTAGTACTGAATAGGCATGAATTATGTTATTCACAGTTATTATTAGCATTTCAAAAAAAAATTAGAGTAGCTACAGAACATTTTGTTTCAAAATACTTACTAATCTCAGATAGGGTTTCCTTGGAATAAAAGTATCACAAATAAATTAGATTATCATCTGAAGTGATAGATCTACTTTTGAATACAAAAATGCAACTGTGGATACCAAGATGGATTCATGACTAGGTTGTTCCCCTATCCTAGGGAGTGTGTAAATATACACATAATCTAACGCCATAAAGAAATTTTTCATCAGTATGTAGAAACAAGTACATGTTCTTGCTGAAGAAATGCATCAAGAAAAAAAAAAAAAAGAATAAAGGTAAATTATAGCAGGAGATCAAGTAGAACCTTACAAAGAAATATTAAAATGGCTTCTTACTGATAAGAAAAAGTTTACTTCTTTGAGAAAAAGAGGAAATGCTTTGGAATCAACTAAAAGCTTTCTTACTAACACAGTTGAGGAAAAGCCTTAAGGCAGTTCTTAGGAAGAAAAAATAACAGCCTTGCTCAGAGTTTAAGTGCATCCAGCAGGCAGTGCAAAGTCAATACATTTAGTGACAGATGGTTAACTTGTTTCTAGATGGTTATATTTCTTTCAGTCTTCGTTCTCACCACTCATCTTACTAACATATACACATATGAAAAAATGGAATGACTTAACATGTGATTTTAATAAAGAGTGAGTGTACGATATCCTGTATCATCTCTCTCCGTATCCATAACCCAGACAGTTCTAGCTGCTAGAGTCCACGCTGTCCGACCCAGTTGCCACCATCCACAGAAGCGCAGGATCTGAGAAGTCTCCGTGGGACAAGCGTCTCCTCCGTGATTTGCACATGGACTGTCCAACATTGATGGAAAACTGTAAATTTTACTTACGCCTCTCTAATATTTCTGTAATTCCAGCATTATCAGCTTCCAGCTCCATTTTAAACTTAGCCAGTTCCTGATCCAGCTTTCTCAAGTGTCGATCTACCTGTTTCAAAGAAGATCAAAGATAACCACCAAAATTTGGGACACTATTAAAGTGTCAGTTTAATGAGGAAAACTAAATCTTTATTTCTTTTAGTGCCTCTGCTTAGTATCCTTGAGCAAGTCAATTAACCTACACCTCAGTATTTTAATCTATGAAATGAGGGTGCTAGATGAAATAATCTCTCAAGTCTCCCTTAATAAATTTGAAGTTTTAAGAAATCAGAATCACAATTTGTTAGAAAACATTCAGAAGAAGTGAGATGTGAAACTAAACAAAACTGATACTTGGGAACTGCGGGGGCGGGGGGGGGAGGAAGTGCAGGAGGGTTGGTAACTTTTTATAGTATACCCTGGGATTACTTTCAACCTAATCTCCTCCTACTTATAATAAGGCTATCCACCACACTGCCATACTATAACTGTTACTTAGAATGAAGAATGAAAGATCCTTAGTCTATAAACAAAGAGGCTACTATATTCTATACATAAATTTCTCTAAGGCAGAAAAGTAAACCATTATACTTGTAAACATTTATGTAGAGGGTTGAAACAAAAGCGGTTTTTAGCTGGAAAACTCCATTCCCCAAAGAGCCTGGTTTAAATGGTTTTATTGCTAATACTACCGCCCTGGTGAAGGTGGTAAATTTTATTTTCTCATTCAACTAGAGATCTCTTGACTGATTTCAGAAAATTATATAATACCTCAAACTAGCAACAAGTCTTAATTTTTTAAGGTTTATAGTAAATATTTTTTCAATACTTTTTCAAATTTACCACTTCGAAGTGAAACAAAGAAAACAATTTTTTTGAAAAATATTGTTATATTATTGACATCTTTTTTCAAACTCTAGATTCCCAGTGGATCACTGTTAAATAATTAAGAGGGACTTTCTTACAAATATCAAAGTGTCTATGATACATCATGAAAGCAAAAAAAAAATTAAGTAAGAATGAAATAATGTGTACCTAAATTGAAGGAGAGAAGTAGTACCTAAAGAAAAAAGTAGCAAACGGCAATTTGTGTGTGTTAGATGCCATATAATGTGCTTGGTGCATTAGATGCTCTTCTATCTTTTCTAGCCCTTGCTCTAATCTTTTGATATAGGTTATTACTGTCTCCATTTCATAAGTGAAGAAACTAAGGCTCAGAAGGGTTAAGTAATATGCCCAAAGGCAATAGCTAATGCATTATGGAAAAGGGATTTAAATCTGATCTAGTTGTAAGAAATTGTTCTTCACCATTTATACCTAACATTGCCCTCTAACTTCATGCAGCAGCCAACTGTTTTTTAGCTCAGAATAATATAATTCAAATTGAAAAGTAAGAATGTTTTCTTGTTATTTATATTTTGTATATTAACAGCACCCAGTGGGGTACTGGTTAGTGATTTTTCAATAATTTAAAACCCAATTTTCTGTCCATCTTCACACACAACTTATTTTTCAGAGCTTGGCAGAGTGCGTATTACAATATTTAAAATCCTATAGAGGCACGTATTATGGACAAATGCTCCTATTCAAAGAACATGCAGGTAATTGAGCATCCTTTAATGGAACCTCCCTTCCAATAATAAAGTGTGAACACAGACCTCAGTTATTCAAGAATATCTCTTACGTTGTCAAAATTTAATCTCAAGGGAAGTCAGAAAAAATACTCATATTTAAATTCCAAGACCCCTTAATGCAATGAAAACATTCCACCACCTTTATTACCTGCAATATTGAGAGTTGTGCTTGGCATTGGGTTAAATGGAAAATACATGAAAAATGAGGGAGGATCCCTGCTTTCATAGGATTACAATTTGGCTGACAAATTAAGATTTATGTGAGCTTTTTAACATAATAAATGTTTTTAAATATATATACCCTAGACATAGCAAATAAGCAACAGTTGGAAAAGAGTTAGAAGTAGTACATAAAAAAATACATATATAACCATGGGCTGTGGCAGACACAAAGGAGGTAAATGAGGTAGAGGGTGAAGAATGTATTGTTTTCAAATATATGGAAAGAAAAATTAACAATTAAAGAATGAATAGAGACAGGAAGACAAACAAGATTCCCAGAGAAAAAAGAAAAAGCAAAGTATGGTGTGGCCTGTAACAGTTATATACAGTATAGACAGGCAGAGTGTTAGAATCTTGGTCAGGAGGATAGAGTCAGAGTGAGATGAAGACATCATGTACCCCTCCCCTAACTCCTTCCCCCCCCCACTGAAGAACTGCTTCAGTATATTAAAGACAGTACCGATAAGGGTTATTACACATGAGAGCATGGAAAATAATAATGGGATTTCCAATACTAGCAGCTCAGAAAAAGGAATGGAATCCAAAGATTGAATAATTCTAAAAACAAATACATAATTAAAATAAACAAAAAAAGCCTAAACCACATTGTGGTAGGCAGCTTTGTAAGACAGCTTCTAGTCATTCTTACCTCTGGATAGGCAAAAAAAAGATGACGAACTGATGAATATTAGAAGCAATTATTAGGCAATGAGAATTGTTTTTCTTAGAGTCACTGCTACTGTACTAACTCAAATCAGAAGTTAGAAAGCTGACCACATGTTTTAACTCAAACTATGAAGCAGCAGAGTACTTCAACAGTATTAAACAGCCATAGCAAGAGCTCAACTGGACTTGCCTGAAACCCGCAGAGCGCATCTCCTCCGCCCCCAGGATTCTGAATGGGGGAAGCACCTATTCTGGCAGATTGCCATAATGGCCCCACAGGTATCAGGCAGAGCAAAAACCTACATTGCCCTACTCCTCCACACACACCTCATAAGACTGATTTATCGTCGTAGAGAGGATACTACTCCAATTGAGAGAGATTTTCCATTAACCACAGATTCCTAGCACAAGGCTGACCACAGAGTCTAATTATTGATTTGTTCCCCACTTAATGTCAATAAATACCAACCACAAAAGCTTCCTTATTCTACAGACCCAAATCATATCTCATAACACCAAATATAACTGCTTTAATTCTAAATCAATTCTCTTTTTTTCTGACCTCTTCAGAGCCAAAGGAAATTCTGTCAACATTATTTGTTAATATCTTGATGATCACAAAGATAAGTCACACTTCATGCATCCTCCGCATGAAACAAAAAAATCCTCATATTTTAACATTTCAGCATAGAGTTGTAATCCTTTATTCTTTCCCTTTTGACTTCTGGTCTCCAATTTTCAAATTTTAACATGTGTCACAGGTGGACCCAAACTGAACTAAATACAGCTTTTCAAAAAGTTTCTACATGATTGATGGCTTCCAATACCATCAAATTCTAAAATTTAAATGTCTAGCTTGCCCTTTCAGAATGAGCACAAGTTATTTTATAAAGTTCTAAGGTGAAATCAATGGCAATGAGAGATAAATTTCTAACTGTGAAAAGATCTGGTAATAGTGAATAAAGAGGGTAAACTGGAGAAGAAAAAGCAACCATTATGGCAAATTATTTCTCTGATAAATCATGAAAATGATTCTTCACATCTCTGAATTATAATAGGTGAAAATTTGATCCACCTTTAGGCTGAATCAAATATTTGAGGCCTTAGCATATAAACTACATCTAATCTTCCTAAAAGACAATAAGGATAGGAGACAAGTCAAAAGGTCAAACTTACATAATATATTTCTTTAATCAGAGTATCAGATGAAGAATTCTCAAATTTATAGGTAAAATGTATACCTGAAATATAATCATCTCAGGTATAGGCCAGGATATAAAAAAGAAGCAAGTTCAAGGGTACTGAGCAGTGTAAGAGACTGCTAAAATCATTCAAGCATTAACTAAAAGCTCAAATTTTATCAGAGTATACATAAATCAACTTTATTAGGTATTGTAATCTAATACAGCCTGATGACAGTGACATCTGGCTGAGAAACACAAATAAGTGTTTAATGACTATGAGTATCAGGATTCTAGAAGGAAATTATTTTAACAGGATAGCCTTTTTTTTGTTGCTCATTTCCACTAAAACAACTACTGAAATAAATTTTCAGTTTGTTCTACTGAATCCGTAATTCCACCACAATCTCTTCATTTGTGGATATTTATGCAGTCTGGTTTCTTTCCTTAATAAATGAAGTAATCTGTACAATACTAGTCATAGGTATAAAAAGTGTACGACTGATTTTAAAAGTAAAGTATTTCAATAAAAATAATACAATGAAATACCACGCTATGTAAAACACTGAGGGGCAAAATCAAACATAATTATATACTAAATTACTGTACATTAAAATCTGTAAAAATAGGGCGCCTGGGTGGCTCAGTTGGTTAAGCGACTGCCTTCGGCTCAGGTCATGATCCTGGAGTCCCAGGATCGAGTCCCGCATCGGGCTCCCTGCTCGGCAGGGAGTCTGCTTCTCCCTCTGACCCTCCCGACCCTCCCCCCTCTCATGCTCTCTCTCTCTCAGTCTCTCAAATAAATAAATAAAATCTTTAAAAAAAAAAAAAATCTGTAAAAATAATACATGCTTACTTGAAATTACCGTAACAACACAATGTTTAAGCAAAGGCATACAGACAATTTCCTCTAAGGTATACCTCACTCCTCTGTTTAAGGTGGCCTCCTACTCCTTTCAGAAGAAAAAACACACTGTTTCCATTGGCTTAGAAGACCCTGCATGTGGTGGTTCCTGCCTGGCTCCTTCTCAGCACCACCTTTCTCCTTCCTTACTATACACCAACCACACTGGCCTCTTCTCTGCTTCAACCCTCCAAGCACTCTTCCACCTCAGACGTGGCACTTGGTCCATCATCTTCCTGAAATGTTCTTCCTGATGCTCTCTTCCCATGGCTGGCTCTTTCTCATTTTCCAAGTACCTCCTCAAATGTCACCTCCTGACACTACACCACTCCTGCTGACTACATTCTTAACAGCCTCCCCTAGTAATTCCTTCTTTATCCCTCTCTCCGCAACATTTCTTTTCTTCATAGCACTTATCAAAATCTAAACAAATCTTTACTTAATAGTTGCTTAGATTCATTGCTTCTCTGTGTCATTACTGCGCACTTAGCAGCAGAGACTGCTATTGCTGGAGCTCTAGAATATTTGCTGAATGAATGAAAAGTTACACTCTCCCACTATGTAGAAGTATATAAATAGAAGTACCACTGTCTATTGGATAAATTACCTATGATTAAAAATTACTGTAGTTATACATTTACACTACTTCGCACCCACTCACTTTTGAAGCACTTAGCTTTCTAAGCTCTCAAAAGTTAAATGTTATAGGAATTTAATTCCTCTTTCCTATTTATAAAGACTTTCACTTGGATATTTACTGTTGATATTTTGGGGAATATAACTAATATGAGATGGTAAATCCATTTAGTAACCTCCCTATGAACAAGGCAATTAATTCCCTTATGCTCAACTGCAATTACTTGCGAAAGTAAATTTCTTACCCTCCAGCATAAAGTGTTCAAATACCACAAGCCACCCTGCAATGTGGTGCAGCGCACAAAGCACAAGCATTCCATGGAGGCTGTACTTTGTTTTTTAACATTTTATAATTACTTATTTGTGATAAGTAATACCAGTTTTTCATTTATGTTAATAGCATCAGATTAATAAATAAAATTTCCTCTTAAATAAATTTCATTTAAAAATTTACTTAGTAAATAGATGTACAGATGATATGGATAATCTAAAAACCTTGGCGGTGGGATGCAAGTATTAAGGTCTGGGAAACGCTGGACTGGATCACCTCGAAAGTCTTTTTTGTCCTTCTGTTCACTGCTCAACTATCTATTGGGCCAGGCTCTAAGTGTACAGAATGATTAAGAATCTCACATACCCTCAAGGGCCCTGGTTAGGAAATCTAATATTTTTTATTTTATGAAAATAATATGGTTATTACTTTGTATAGTAAGGTCTAATAGTGTTTACTAAATGTTTTCATAATTTAAAAGGAATCTCTTTAAAAGCAAAGGAACTGAAAATAGCCAAAAAATATTTTGTAATTATAAAGTACAAAGTATTTAAATAAAAAAGGTATTTAAATAAAACATGTGCCTCACAATAAGTCTTAATATTTTAAAAAATGCCCCTTTTGCTGAAGGCACATCTATACAGCCTGTTTTAGAACTTCCAAAATGAGCTTATGTATCAAAGAAAGAAATCTATCTAAACTGAAGAAACTAAAAAAATGGAGAACAATTTAAAGAGAGGGATACTGAAAAGATCTGAGCAAAGACATAGATTATAGGATTGTTTGGTCTCCTAAAGTGATTCTAAAGGAAACTAAACTAATTTGAATTACATTACTTTCACTTCTCTTGGTTTAAAGTCATACCTTGAAAAGAAGGGGCTATTTGCACTGTAGCCTACCCTTGTTTGTCCATCAAAACCAAGTCAATCTTAGCATACTAAAATGTGACTCTATTTAATCTTTTGAGAAAATGTCACTCAACTACAATATCTCACATAAAGAAGGACACCACTAAACTATCCCTAAGACTCATAACTTGGGAATCATGTAATGCCTTTTCTTTTCTACTAACCTATTCAGGCGATTTTGTTGAACAAATATTTACTGAGAAATAACTACCATAGAGTCTGAAGACACTAAAATCTAAAAAAAAAAAACATAGTTCTTGACATTTATAGTAGGGGAGACAAACATACAAGCAAAAGGTAAATAAATAATTACCATTTAATTCAAATAATAATAAAATCATGGAGATAACAACAATTTGGAAGCTGGTATGATTCTGTTGAGGGGTAGGGTAAGGCACTAAGTGCTAAGTACCTACTCAATAGCCTCCTTCGTTACTGACAGACCCCCACACCCCTGGGGTGGCAATGTGCCCTGTTAAGCAACATTTCAAGAAGCAGCTACAGGGAGCCAAGCCTAAGCAGAAGTCAGTAGGTAAGATTTCCAGAAAGACTATTTAAAGGAACTGCAAAATATGCCCTTTTGAGTAATCCCTTACTGCAATTCTTCTTCTACCTGTCCAAAAAAGAGGAGGAGCAGATTAGAAGCAGCCCGGGACACTGATGATGTCGGGGTTGTCACACGAGCCCTGATCTACCTCCTCCAACAGATACTTTATATGAGAGGAAAATAAATCCTTTGTTTAAATCATTCTTTTTTTTTTTTCATAATATCGGAGTCCACATTAGGATCACCCATTGTAAATCATTCTTGTGTGACTTTTCTAAGTGATCAAATCTCTTCTCCTAGATATAAATGACATGAATATCAAGATTATTAAGGTGATTTTAGTAAAGAGACTGCACATGCAGGATTATGAAAGATGAAGAAAGTTTCCCAAGCAAAGACTGAAGGAAAAGCATGTCAGTCAGGTTTTTTAAAAAAGTTCTTGAACTGTGGCACGCTGCAGAAGTGAAGAGGAAGGGGTAATGGGAGATATTTAGAAGATAAAATGACAAGACGTGTTGATTAACTAAATGTGGGGAGGCTAGGGACAAGGAGGAGACAAGGATGACTTTCAATATCCCAATGTGAATCACTGGAAGATCAGTGGTTCCTGTGAGAGAAGGAAAAGAGGAGACTAAGAGTTAAAACTTAATATTAATACACTGAGTTCCGGGGCCTGAGAATTCTCAGTTAAGATGAATAGGCTCAGAAGAGAAGCCTGAGCTTGAGGAATCATTAATGTATAATTCCTAAAACTAAGAGAACACCCGGATAATTAATGGAGGAATGTTTCACAGCTTGGGTTGTGTGTGGGGCAGGGGGGAAAACTGGCATTTGACAGAACAGTTCTTCACCATGTGGCATTTGGTCTTCCTGGCCTCTGGAGTTGGGTAGAAGAAGGGAAGGGAGTTACCACTGAGTGAGATCACCTGAATACAGTAAAAAACAATGCAGGTCAAAGACAGTGCCCTGAGGAACAGTAACCTCATTATAAGTGATATCCACAGAGAAGGCAGAGGGTCACAAAGATGGGAGGACAATATAGACGATTAAGTCTCAAAAAAGAATGGATTTTTATATTAAGGATGTCATGATCACCTGAAATAGCAATTTAATATGGAGTGCTAAAAGAGGAAGGAACAGAAGGAGGGAGAGGAAAAGAAAAGTCACAAAAAAAAAAGGGAGAGGGAGGACAGAGGAAGGAATGGGAGAGGGAGGAAGGAAGGAGGAAGAGTAAAGGAAAGACAAAAGGCCATCCTGGAAATAACTGGGGGAATGGGGAAGAAACTGGGTGCCACTTGGAAGAGCTGAAAGTGAAGCAGTGCTCCAAGAAAATGAGAAATTCCGCTTAGAGAAGATGGAGAGAACCTTTAAGGAAGGAGTGCGCATCCACCGTGTGGTGCTCTCACAAGCTAAGATCATTTTATAGACATGTGTACACATCCGCCTGTAAGGCACACATTAATATTGCTATTTAATAGATAAGAAAACTAAGGTTTTGGGATTAAGTAACTTATCCAAAGTCCTGCTGTCAGTGAAATGGCTGAACTCATGTCTGTATGGATCCATTATGGACACTTGCTTTTTATTACATTTCGTTCAATTCATTACATCACCTTCTACTACCTCACTCCCTAGCCTAAAAAAATCTATCCCCCTCAAAGAATTTACTAAGTTTTATTTTCATTCTGTGTTTATCCATATCTCCGAGTGAACTGCTTTCCCCTCAGTACAACACCTAATCCAGGCCCCAGAGCTTCTGAATAAATTCTGTTCAAAACTCATCTCATATCCTCTAAGAAATTAACAATACTCAACATGAGTTAGTTCAGTTTTTTACCAGATACTTAATATTTAACTGCATTAATCTTTATTACATGTTTCTATACAGGCTCTTCACTTTAGTTTGTGGGCGTGTCTTCCCAACTAATTTACCAACATCTTGAGAACAGAAGCCATTTACAGTATTTTCATTTTGTTCCTCCGTTATATGCAAATAAAACTCCATTATACAAAGCACAAGAGTGAATAAACAGTGTGGTTCATAAATAATGGATAGATACATACCAAAAATCCACACATATTTAGAAAGAACATACTTATATTATACATATTTTTCTAAATGTATGATATACATTGAAATTTTTTAAATGTATAAAAAGTACTAAAATAACAAAATACGAACAAAGAGCATAGCCAAACAGCTATAAGATTTAAAAAGCAGGTAGTCTCTAAATAAAGACTGACATATATACTCATTAAATATGAGGAGCAATGTTACTAAACAAATTTCTCTTGGATTCAAATATAAATGTCTTTTTCTGTGTTTATAGACATAATTCAAGACCAAAACAAGAACTTTTCTTTCCAATTCCATAGTAAATCAAGCTATAGTTTACTCTGCCTTTCTAAAGGCATTTTATCTTTTATCAAATTGTTTCAAAATCACTGCATGAACAAAAGAGCCTAGGTTATTATAGCCATTAAAAATTTCCACTATATGAGAACAAGGAAACATTTCCTATGGCATCACATGACAAATGTTTTCTAGTTTTCTATAAGCATTTACAATGTACACCATATGTGGTATGTACCTTTTATCTTGTGTCTTACCAATAACATTTATATTTACATATACTTGTTCAGTAATGAGACTGTATCCAGATAAGATTACAAAAATAGATATGAAATCTATATGCTAAAGTTGGCCATAAGTGTCCATTTGTTTTTAGCTTTAACTTGCTTTGAGGCAGAACCAGAAATGAGTATTTCCTAAAGTATATAGTTTAGAAGATCCTTTATATAAAAGAGAGCATCATAATTATACCACTCTGAGAAATACTGCCTCTGTCTTACAGTGATTTCAATCTTTTTCAAGTACTACTACAGCAAAAAAGAACCTTTTTTTAAAGTTTAATCAAGTGTTTCCCATTTTTGCCACCTGAGCCAGTTGGTGAGTGCTATCTATTTGACATCACTTTATAGATAGTTGAGTACTATCTCTTAATACAGACTCAAATGATGCTCTTCTTCATTTAATTAGGCAACCAAGAAGTCTTGTCAAAACAGTAATCTTATGTGTATTTTACCACAGAAACAATCTCAAGATGATTTATCAGGTAAGTAAATATACTACCTCAAGATAAGGATTAGTAAAATAAATTTAAACACCAATTCTTGTTAAAAAAAAAAAAAAGTCTAACATCAGCTAAAATCTAACAATGTAAATTTGGCTAAAACGTAAGGTTTTTAACTGTTGACTAAAACTGTGGACTCTGACTCTTCTCCACAAAGAAACCAAAAAATAGACACTGAAACCTCAAATGGAATGGGATCAAGAAAGCAATACTTCAAATTTAGTCTATTCTTCCTATTAACATTTAAGCCAACAAAACTTAAAACATAATCCATAATTTAAGTACTTATGGCATAGTATGCACATTAATTTTACTTACCAAGTCATATATCTGATTTGCCAATTGTACCTTCTCATCTGCATCTTCCAAAGCTTTATAGTAATCCTGAATAAAAACATTTTCATTTCAAGAATAAATTAATAATTTAAAAATGTGTATTCAGCACATATAACTGCATTTTCATTATCATACCTTATACTCAATGTCAGTCATCCTACATTAGCAATAAAAACCCAGTTAAGGATAGGATGGGGATGGGGTAGGATTAGAAATTATGTACAATGGCCAAGAATTAAAGGAAGATGTTCAGCATTCCTAAAAAAGATATAAGCAAAATTAAATACCAGTCCAAGTCTAGCCTCTAAACTAGTAAACGTTATGTGAACTAATGAATAGTTCTTTTTCTTTCAAAGAAAATGTTACAATTTATTTAATTTATAAAGAACATTTGCTCTCCCCATTTTTAAAACTTTTTAATCAAAGTATAACTACTGAAAAGATTCTGGCCTGCACGTCCCTATTTTCCAATTGTTCTGGAACTCTCATTTTAAGTTAGGGATTAATTCATACAATTCAATCTATACTTAGATTTCTCCTCAGTATAAAGCAAATCATTTAAGAACAAAAACATGATTCTATCAATTTACATGGAGAACTAGACTGTTAAGATAGACAAGCTGTACTACACCAAAAACTTAATAGGTTAAAGGGATGAAGACTGACTTTGGGTTGCAGAGCTGACCCTTGAACAGTGTGTCCCCCATGTGGCTGAAAATCCATATATAAGCTTCTGACTAAAAGCTGAACTACTAACAGCCAACTGTTGACTGGAATCCTTCACTGATAACATAAACAGCAGATTAATGTGTATTTTGTGTATTATGTCCTTACTCTTACAATAAAGTAAGCTAGAGAAAAAAACATTTTTGAGAAAATACATTTATAGTACTATACTGTATTTATCAAAAAAATCCACATGTAAGTGGACCCATAGAGTACAAACCCGTGTTGTTCAATGGTCACCTGCACAGAGATGCTGTCTGTACTCATATACACCAGTCCTCTTCCAAGCCAGGACCAATTATGTGCTTCCCCCCATGTGGCAAAATAAAGAAAAAATTCTCTAAATCTGTAGTTTCAAATTTCTTTCCCAGTTGATTTTTGAACAATTCTATGAAGGCTGGGGATGAGGGAACCATTATTACTCAGAGATATTAAAGAACCTGTCCAATGTCACACAGAAAAATGGCAGTCACAACCAAACCCAGGTCTTTTATGTAGTTCTTCCAATGTATCCCAAATACACTAGGTTATACATTTAAAGCAAACCTTGGGAAGAGATCTGATACTCATTCTAATCTGGAAGAGGCCTGTAAGTACTATAAGACTAATCAAAATTCAAGGAATTCTGTATTTCTAGGCTCCATTCATATACAGATTTATAGTTTTAAACTAAAAGACTTTCTGTGATCCTTTCAACACTTAAGATTGTGTTCTTCTGTGATTCTACCAACTTCGGTACCTAGCAATATGTAAAATATGCTTCAAGGTCAGCTAATTCTCACCCCAGTTTGTGGCCAAAATTGGAAGACAATGTAATATCTGTGAAGACAAGGCAACCTTAATTAGCTGTAACCAGAATAAAATAAAAGAAAAAAATGGACTTTTTTTATGATTCTGTAATTCTCTAATAAAAGTTGATAATTTTTGAAACAAATTTTAAATTACCAAAATGATTAAAAATTCCTACATCTGAAGCTCTAAAACAACAAATTATTTAAATCCTAAAGAGCCACTGATAACTTTCCCTCATTTTGATACCCAGAAAACAATTTCATTTTAAAATATCTTTCTCAGAGGACCCCAATATTTACTGATAGATCATCCAGAGTGTTGAACATACTTTTTTGATGGATGCCATTTGTTCTTCTCTCCACTCCGGTTTATTTTTCTTTGCATTCATAAAGAATTCACTGACTCTTTGTTCTAGTTGATCCATTGCATCTATGACATAATAAAAACATTTCATATTTAGATGACCAAATTCATACACTAAATATACATGCTTTGATTTGGGGAAAGAAAAAAATATCTGACAACATACACTCTTTCACTTGGCCAATAACTTAAATATGTCATGCTTTGATTATGTAAATGCTTTAATTACTCTAGTTAAAAAAAAAAAGTTACAATTTTCTCTGACAATTTATATTTGTTGTTATGTCAAAATTTTTCCAGTAGTCAAAGTAGTCAACAACATATACAGGTTCTATACCATAGTATTTCAATAGTACAGCCTTTGGGTCAAAAGCTAATGGTATTAAATCAGCCAAATGTACCAAAGCACAATTTCTTATTAAGAGTACTACTAGATAATCCTCACGTTTCTTTTAATAAGAAAAAGTAAAAAAAGATTTTAACCTCTCACTATATGGCATTAAGCACCCCATCATCTCGTATCATGACTGACAGTAGAAGGTACATCATTTGTTCACGTATATACTATATTATTTATTCTAGGTAAGTTTTTCCCTAAGTGTGTGCCAAGAATAGTCATCTCATTCCATGTCTGCTAAAAAAGGAAAAGTTAAAAAAAAAAAAAGTGATTCTGTTGCTATGTAAGTGAGGGAAAACCTTTCGGAGATTTTTCACGGCAATAATATAATAGGTTTTTAAAGATTCTAAGAAGTCTTACAGTTAATTTTTAAAAAATTTTCCTTTGTTTAAATAAGCAATTTCTAACTTATTTTACAAAGAAGTCTCTTTTATTAATCCATAGTACCTATTAACTTTACAAAATTCTAATTATTATAAAATGTAAGTTTATAAAACCTCTCATTTATATAATCTAAGTACAAATCACAAGAGAATTTAAAATTTGTAATGATAATGAAGGAGAATAAAATAACAGTTACCCTTTATTGAATTTCTACTTTGTATCAGATACTATGAATTCTAATTTAACTGTGTTATTTTAAATCCTCAGATGATTTTCATTTTATAGACAATGAAAACCATGGTCAAGGTCAAAAAATAAGTCAGTAAAACTCTAATACAAACTCAGATCTATCTGACATCAAAACCTGTAGAAAAGACTACTTTAGCATTTTTTTTTAAGATTTTATTTATTTATTTGACAGAGAAAGACACAGCGAGAGAGGGAATGCAAGCAGGGGGAGTGGGAGAGGGAGAAGCAGGCTTCCCGCGGAGCAGGAAGCCCGATGCGGGGCTCGATCCCAGGACCCTGGGATCATGACCTGAGCTGAAGGCAGACGCTTAATGACTGAGCCACCCAGGCGCCCCTACTTTAGCATTTTGACTACATTAAAGTTAAAATGAATTTTGTGAGCAAGCTAAAGAAATACACAATTCAGACTTCTACACTACAATCCACTGAATAAAAGAAGGCTTCCATATCATATCAACTTGTATTAAGCATGGCCACATGAAACTGGCAAGAGGCTGAGAAATGAATATTCATGAACAATGGACATGGAAGTGCGTGGAGGGGTAGGGGGATAGAGAAGCAAGAGGGAGAAAGGACAGGTCCTTAACTACCTCAAGGAATGCTGGTTCTCTGATGTCTTTCCATGATACCCCTTTCCTCCCAATCATACCCCAAAACCCAGATCTTCCTCCACCTCTACTTTTCTAAGAAAAAAACCTGGCGCCTTGAGAAACATTTTATGTATATAGCCTAAACATAGCTGGAATAAATGGGACCAAGAAACATATTATCTGGGGATAGACCTCACGAAGGCCAGTCATTACTATCATTTAGACAATTTAATTAAGGAGTACCTACATCTAAACAAAGAGAGTAACATCCAGCCATAAGGGTACACATAATTGTACATTTTAATTATGTACCGTATAATTCATTTCGCACTCTTAATTTTTAATATAGTAGCTCTACAAGATAACTGGAACAGATATATTACATTCATTTCTTAAAGGGGAAGGTTTATGAAGTTCTTTCAGAGCATGGTGGACATATATTTGTACTCATTTTAAGTGTAATTTTGCTCTAAGTATATACCTTCTTATCTCCAAAGGCACTGACTCTTTACTTTCTTTGAACCATAAACCCCTTTTTAGAGACTTCACAGAAAAAATGATCAGATAAACCAAATACCACTCTATGAAAGAACAAGGTTAATTTTGGGAAAAAGTAACCAGACTACCAAGCTATCACTGGTAGAAGAAAAAGTCAAAATTTTTATTACAACAGATAAGAAGCTTTACAGTAAAATCTATTTCCCTCACTCATTTTGATTGAAAAAATATCATCCTGTTGACAAGTGAGAATGTATCCTATAATGTGTAACTTTTCAAAATGTGACATTCCAAGTTCACCAGGGTCACTAAAGAATCGCATATGACCTATGCTTCTGTATTTTCCGCTCTTGAAAATTTTTGAATAGAACGAACTTTAACAAAAGTATAAATGCTGAAATCTATGTTCCATACGTAAGGGCTCAAGTCAAAATCTTCTCAACATTTACACCGATGTGCATTAAGACATATATCTACGTTCTCACTGAAGGTACAGAAACTTTTATTGCAGAGTCTTGAATTCGAGAAAGGAACACATACACGTGCCCTAGTGCCTCCTTCTCTTGTAAAAGCAAGGAGAAAAGTAGCGTGGGAAGCAAGAGGCAAGATTCGGCACTGCCTTTTCTTTTTTACAACTCCTTATGCACTAGCCAGTGAGCCGGAGGAGAGTCAAATAGCAGAGGCGATGAAGTCGATGGCAAGTAAGTCTGGCACTGAACGCGCGCGGCCAAGACGGGCAAACGCGCCGACTTACTCTGCACCTGCAGGTCCATCTCGCGCATCTCCGTGAAGCGGTCCCGCAGGTCCATTGGAAGCTGCTCAATCACTGTCAAAGGGAGAGTCCGTCAGAGGGGCGGGGCCAACGGCGAAAGTACGCGCTTACGTCGCTGCGTGCGTGCGTCGGGGGGGTCGAAGGAGCCGGCAGCCCACAGCGAAGCTGCCAGTTACCGTGAGAAAGAAACATCCCCCGCCTCCCCCTCCCTCCCGCCATCCCGCCTGCCCGTCCACTCGCGCTCTTGCCCGCCCGCAGGTCCCACAGACGGCCCCCGCCAGCGCCGCCCACTCACTTTCCAGATAGTCCTCTAGGTACAACATCGCGGCCCTTAGAGCTGGGGGAACGAGGGGGTCCAGGGGTTTATTTGTGTCACTCGCTGTCGCCGGAGTTTTGTCCCTTCCAATATGGCGCCTCCGCTAGCAGCACCCGCTCAGCTTCGGCGGAAAAAAAAAAAAAAAAGAAAGAAAAAAAAAACCACTTTGGCGCCTGACGGCGCTTGCCTCACTGCCGCCCGGAGCTGTCATTGGTTGGCTGAAGCAATGACGTAGGCCGACGGGAGGCCGCCCCCGCGCCTTTATGGGAAGTGTAGTTTCATTCCGTCCCAACAGGGATTAATATGCTTGACAGTTACCCACGTATAAACTACAAAAACCAGTCGTCCTTGTGAACGGTGCGCAAGAGAATCTGAAATGCGGTGGCTCTGTTTATTTGTTGATTTTTGCACAGGGAAAGACGGGAGTTGTATGCGCCTGCAGAACACAACTAGGAACAACTTTTCACCTGTTCTTTACTGCTAGGATTCCATGCCCTGGCGTTTGTGAGTCATAGATTTCAAGTAGTGCTAAGCAAATAGAAAGTGTTCTGACGCTAGAATAATCAGCAAAGTTCGGGCGACTTGGATTGTTTAAAACAGAACTCTTTGATGGAATTTATCCTTAGTATCCACTGCTAAAAATATAAATGGGACGTCTGGTTGGCTTCCTTGTCACTAAAATAGTGTCACTAAGAATATGGGGTGAAGATGAATTTCCCATATTAAAAGATACAGAAATAGCCCTCGACAGCCTCTTACATATTTTATTTTGCGGTCTGTCTCATCGTTAATCGTAATGTAATTGAGCTATACGTAGAACCTGCACCCAGAAAAAAAAAAAAAAAAAAGAAGAAATAGCGAGAAAGCAGAAATAACGGATGAAGACTTAATATCTAATGAACTATCCTAACAATAACTTTAGATTACGTTAAGTAAATAGCCTGTATTGGCCGTCTACAGTCCTGCGCGGTGTCTTTTTCTACCTTTTGACTCCTCCCCGAGAGTGCTCACCAGTGATATATTTAGTCCCTTCACTGCTCAGTTTTCTTTTTCTTAAAAATGTTTGCACTCAGTAAAGGTTGGGTATTGTTCTTTTCCACCTGTCTTAGCTCTATTCGTTTTTCGGGAAAATTTGTCTTTGGTTCATAATTTAATGTTCTGTTGTGTTTTTTTTTAACAACTTTTTATTTTTATTTATTTTTTTTAAATTTTATTATGTTATGTTAATCACCATACATTACATCATTAGTTTTTGATGTAGTGTTCCATGATTCATTGTTTGCGAATAACACCCAGTGCTCCATTCAATATGTGCCCTCTTTAATACCCATCACCAGGCTAACCCATCCCCCCACACCCCCTCCCCTCTAGAACCCTCAGTTTGTTCTGTTTTTATATTTTTCAGATTGGAGTTGAAACTTTTTTTTTTTTAAAGATTTTATTTATTTATTTGAGAGAGAGAGAATGAGAGAGAGCACATGAGAGGGGGGAGGGTCAGAGGGAGAAGCAGACTCCCTGCCAAGCAGGGAGCCCAATGTGGGACTCGATTCCGGGACTCCAGGATCATGACCTGAGCCGAAGGCAGTCGCTCAACCAACTGAGCCACCCAGGCGCCCTGGAGTTGAAACATTTTATGCATTTGAGTTTCCTCCTTTCCCCCTCTGTTACATTTTCTTACACTCAAGATTTTTTCCACTGCTTTTAATCAGGATACTTACCTGTCATATTGATGAATGTCAAAGGAAACTTACCTCAATTCTAATAATTACCTAGTTTACTTTCTGTACTTTCATCTAAAATCTAGTGCTTTCAGTCTTACTCCCTCTTACACTCCCTCCCTCCCTTCCTTTCTTCTGGCTGCCTTTAAGATCTCTTGGATATTTTTGCAGTTTCTCAGTGGTGAATCTAGGTATGTAGTCATTTCTTTCTTTCCTTCCTTCTTACCATTCAAAAAATGTCTAAACCATGCTTAGGATTTTAAAGGATTGCTGAATCTCAGGGTTAGTGTCCTGAAAAAATTGTAGAAAATTCTCAACCATTATCTTTTAGAACATCTATGGGACATCTCTAAGACTTTCTCACTTTATCCTCCTTTTCTTTCTTTCTTTTTTTTTTTTTGGCCTTTTATATGGTCCATCTCAATATTTTCAAATAACTTTATTTTTACAAATTCTATTTAGTTCTTTTTGAGCCATTTTCTAATTTCTTATACAAATTAAACGTAATATTAACATAACGTAAACATTAAATGGTCTATGTTCTGTGTCTGTTACATCCAAAACTGAAAGTTTTATGGGTCTTTTGTGCTGTTTGTTGTTTCTTCTAGCTTTTGCTCGTGGTGCCTGTTTCCTTGGCTGTTATGATTTTGGATTCTGCACTTAAGTTTCTGGGGTTGTAACTGTCAGGATTCTCTAAGGCCAGAGTTAAAATTGAGTTTTCCTAGACAGTATTAGAATTTGCTTCTGCAAGTTGCGTGGAGGCACCATTAACCCTACGACCAGATTAAATTTGCCACTTAAAGTGTTTGGACAGCACAGATGGATTTCTTTTGGCCTCAGATCCAAGTGGCTTGGATTTGATTTTCAGAGGACATTCTCAGAAGAGACTTTTTCTTCCTTTCCCAGATTCCAAGGTCAAGTCAGCCATGTTTCTTTATTGACTTGTGCATCAAATTTCTTTCTCATTCGCCCTTACACTGGGAATACGGCCTTTTGGGGCCTCAAATTTTGCCCCCTATTAGAATCCTCCTTTTGGATGGGTTATTGGCTTTCTTTCCTGATCTTGGCATGCTGCACAGCTACCAACGCAGGAGCTGTAGGTGTCCAGAATTTGACAGATAATCTCTTAGCAACATCCCACTTTGACCCTCACTTATTTCTTAGGATCCTCTCATTCTGCTTCCTTTCTTTCTTTTGTTCCTCTCTGAGAATTCCTTCATTTCCTACCAGTTCATCAATGTAGTTGATTTTTTTTTTAAACCTAGCAGTTTTCATTGTTTTCAGCAGGTGGTTATTCAGAGTAGCAAAAATAGCATGCTGTGAGAAATAAGAGTAACAGAAATTGAAGACTTATCATTTCAGTGAAAACTGAGTTTCTTCAGGGAGATTTCTATATTAAGGAAAATGAAATAATAGATGGATACCAGTTCATTTAATATACATACACACTTTATAGAAACCAAAAAATAATAAAACATGCTATATATTTTAATGAATGTAATTCTTATTCTTGAACCATGTATCAGCTGCAGAAAATTGCACACGTACACACATATGATAGTTTCTTACATCGTTAGGTTGTATAGGAAATGCTACTTGGGGTGGCTGCCCATTTACCCCCACTACCACATTTCTAGGCATCATGGCTCATATGCAGGGATGTCCGTATCTGTAGTACATTACTGTGCTCTCTGATCCTCACTCAGTAATTTACCAGGGACAGACCAAAGCTGGGCCTATTGGATGCACTCTTTTGGGATTTGAAATTGGGAATGAAGAGAGTTGGAGACTGAAGGCGTTGTGGCAGATCTGCAGCACAATAAATACATGGTCCACAAGCTCCTGCTGCTTGGGATTCCTGAGCAACTCTAGGGTTCTCCTTGCCTTTTGCCCCCGTTCTCTGTCACTTCCTCAGAGACCTTGAGAAAGTGATTTTAACACTCTGTCTCCATACCCTGATTTGTAAACTGGAAATGGCCATAGTAGCTAGTGTTAGATCGAAATGATATTGTCTATGCAAAGCACTTAGGTTAATGCCTGGTAAATGATATGATGCAATAAATGCCAGATTCTATTACCATCATCATTAATACCCTTAAGTCCCCTCCTAAGTGATTCATATTGCAGATACTTCTTTGTGCTTCTCTTACGTTTGCCTTGTGCCCCTGCTTATTTTGTGGCTGGACACCACCTCAAACTCCAGGATTATCTCACCTCCAACCGTTGTACTCCCACTGTCATATGAAATTCAAAGGAGAAGTGATGCGGGGAAGGTTATGTAAGAGGACTACACTGAAGGCTACTGGCTCAGTGGAAGCAATTAGAATGTAGGGAGGAGATTCAAAATGGATGCAAAATATGACTGTTACCAGGAGTCAAAGAAAAAGGAAAATTTAAATCCTTCATATAGCATGTTTTCCGGTGGACCTTTGCCTTTTGTCTTAAGATCCTACTACTTCCCTATCTTATAAAGAAAACCACCATCCTGAAACCTTGCTAGTAAACCTTGAAATGAAATATTTTCTTAACTTTGTGCCAAGTAGTGTATCCTCACTGAAAGACTTTTGTAATATGGGAAGAAAGCAGCTAAAAGTCTGTCTTTACACGAACGACTCTGATCATCTTTTAAAATCTGTTGAGTCACTCACTGGATCAGTTATAAGCAGCAGAATAATGACCCTCATGTTACATATCAATGGATGCTTCCAGCTTTTTCTACTCTAAGTACCCACTACCAAAGACCCTTCTAAGGAAGGTTCTAGTCTCCTGACCTCATTTCTGGGTGTTTGCAATGGAGAATCTGGAGAAGAAGGGAGGGGGAAGAAGACAACAGAGGATGAATGGGAGGAGAGTGGACATTCAGTGGATGGGAGAGGGAAGCTAAGCAGTAGGGTGATGGAAAGATGGATATGAAGCTGTTACAAAACCGTTCCCTCAAAACAAAGGGAAATTCTAGATAAAATATAAGAAAAAAAGCTTAAAACTAAGAGGATGAAATCCTCAGGTGCCGGAAGTGAAGAGTCTACTCAAAGTCGCAGTAGTGAACAAGAGCTGGAGCTGAAGGAGGAGAGGGTTGATAGGCCTTAACTTGTGGGTCTTGGGGTTCTGACTGTAGTGAAGACACTACAATGTGAAGTGGACTCCTAGGCCCAGGATGGAGCTGGGGTGCCATGTTAGCAAACTGAGACTTAAATGATAATTTTCATGTCCCTGTAAATGTTCCACTTGACCAGAAATGCAGTATCTCCCAATCAGCCAATCCCCAGATGCCAAGTTAACTCTGGGCTCTATATTTATTTCTTTATTTCTTCTCATGCCAAAGGAGGTTGACTATGTGGCTCCAGCTACTCACATACTTTCTATTTTTTTCTTTCTTGGTCTTTATTCTTTATCTTATAAAAGCTTCCTGCTTTCCACCCCATTTTGTAGTTCTCTGAATGGAGACTGTCCACTTCACAAAGTGTTAAATAAAGATTTTGTATCCTCTAAATTGTCTTCTTTAATCTTTTTTTCAACACAAACCTCAGGTCATATCCTTGTAGGGAACTAAAGATAACCACCTTGCAAAAAGCCAGCAGTCTCAAAGGACTGCTTCTGTGAAACCGCCTGGGGAAACATCAAAGAGGCCATCCATCCACCTAAAATCATGGGAGAGAAGGCAGCCCAGAGGAATTTAGACATCAGACCTGCACCGTGCATGAGCGTGGAGTCCAAATTCATACTCCTCACAAGGTGCAGGGACCCTTTACCAAGATAGTGAACACTGGCCTGGCCCAGTGAAACATGAGGGAGGCCTATAGGAGACAAATACAATACTCTTTAGGGTTGTGCCTCAAGCTGGGACACAAAGAAGAACTTCTGTTGGAAGTGAGCTCACATTCAAATATTACAAATCACTTGAGGAAATCAAGACTCTGAGAGACCTTAGCAGATAGAATAAACAGGGGAATTCTAAAAATGCAAGTATTAGAAGTCATGATTGATGAAATCAGTCCAGAAAGTAGAACAAACAAGAAGAGAGAAAATAGAAAAGATGTAAAAATTGGAGGGTCGGTCTTCAAGATTGAAGTTCCAATACCTGATTCATAGGAGTTCCAGAAAGAACAAAAAAAAAATGGAGACAGTAAAGACTATATAGTCTCCAATGGCATTGAGATGACATTTCTGAATAGATAAAACCAATCCTTGCTGATAGACACAGGAGAGTGGCCACCTCTGGGGAAAGCAGGTGCTTGACTAATCTTAGAACCCTTGCTGACAAGAACTGTTCCTTATGCACTGCTTTATTAATTGCTTGCAGAAGGCACTCAACTCCTACTTGTTGCATGAACAAATAGAAGCAGGGTTGGCTGGATTAGGGCTTTCGAATCAGACAGACCTGAGCTTGAACACCATCTCTGTTATTGTTCATGTGACCTGAACCGAGTTACCTAAAGTCCCTAAGATTGTTTCCTCATCCATGAAATGAGAGTAAGGAAGGGTACTTGCACTGTCAGAGTGTGGGGAGGCTCAAAGGAAATAATGTATGAGAGTACCTAGCACAGTGACCTGTGCAGAAATGTAACCATGAAACAATATTATTTGTAGAAGTGACAGTATCATTAGGTAAATGGTCTAGTAAGTGCCATTCCGAGGGCCTTGCGATGGAAATGTGTGCCCCAGAGCAGTCAAATAAGGGAAACATTGTCTTTAGAATTTAAAAACAATAATAAAACTAACTTTTACAGTCTGCTTTTTATTTTTACTACATGCCAGCAATTCTAAATAATGTCAGTGATAAAATATTTCTCCCTGAAAAAAATGTTTGGTGGGTCTAAGTTCTAAACTATCTCTGAAGTCATGGTTGAATTTAATAAACGGCATTACATATTCCTGTTAAATAGTGGCTCAGAAATAAACATTGAAAACCAGTGACTCATAAACAGTGATTAGAAAGACAAAGACACAGAACTTGAGTTATTTCAATTATATAATGTTGTATGATCACTTGGAGTTTCTCTTTGTATTTAAAACTTAAAACAGTGAAACTGACTATAAGCTAGTAGGTATAATATTTTTGCTCATCAAATGCAAATTTCAGTTCATACATGAAACATATTACTGAATTTAAATAGTATCTTGAAAATTAAAAAATACATTCTTTTAAAATTGTTATTCTTGTTTAATTGATATTTAATTGCTATTACATTTTAATGTAGTTATTAGTGAAACAAGCCCATATGTTGTTCCCTTTTCAAAAAAAATGCTTGAATATAATTAAAAGGAATTAATCTATTATTTTTTTCCTTTTCACTGTAAAATTAATTATTCATTACAAGCATGATTATGTAATGAAATTTAAATAAAAGAAATTTTATACTGTCTGAGTTTCTTTTCTGGCCATTGTCATTATTTATTTCATATAACGATTATTTTGAAAATAATTTTCTTGTAAAGAAAAGAGATATATTAAGAAAATGATTTGCTCCATGTGTCAGATATGTTAGGTATGCTTATTAAATAAAGGCTTTTCACAGAAGGCAAGTGTAAGTTTATTTATACACAATGGTATCATTGTCTGTAACTATTTCCTGTGTTTGATTTTTGGAAGACTTAGGCTCTCAAACTATCTTTTTCATGAGACAGCTAATGTAAAGATAAATTATCAAGCATCTTCTCTTTGTGATGCGATATGAAAATATTTCAGTGACTGGGAAGATTTTTAACATGCTGGAAAACATTTAAAGATTCTACTTTTTCTTTTTTCCTTTATCAGTCATGTGCTCTGTGATATTGACAAGAAGTGGTGTTTGGAAAATTCAAGCTTTTAAAAAATTTTTATTCGGGGCACCTGGGTGGCTCAGTCGTTAAGCATCTGCCTTCGGCTCAAGTCATGGTCCCGGGGTCCTGGGATCAAGCCCCGCATCGGGCTCCCTGCTCAGTGGGAAGCCTGTTTCTCCCTCTCCCTCTCCCCCTGCTTGTGTTCCCTCTCTTGCTGTGTCTCTATCAAATAAAGAAATAAAATCTTTAAAAAAAATTTATTTAAAACTTCTTTAATAAATCCAAATAATGAAGGGCTTAGGAAGCCTTATTTTGCTAGTAGGGGTAAAGTGTTTTTCTAAATTTGGTTAGGGCATTCCTCCCATTGAGTAAATAGAGTGTGAAAATATGACAATACAGTGCATTTTTACACCGTGCATAAATATCTTATGAGACTTACTACATTGTGGTATAGAACTTTCCTCCCCGACTAATTTGGAATTCCTCAAAGGTAGAGACTATGTTTTATTTATCTGTTGATCCTCAGATCTGGCAGGTAATATGAGTTCAATAAAGATATAATGAATTATTGAATGAACGAATGCATGAACATCAAGCACAAGTTCATAAGTTTCCAAGTTCAGATCAGAGGGGGCAAGATGAAGTTATCATGATTGCTAACTACTGAGATCTGTGAATAAAATAGGATTCCAGTGGTCATTTGAATAACTAGACTGGAATGCTGAAAAGAATTTCCTGAACAGAAGGCTTTGAAAAATTCTCAAATACAGTAGACTCACTTCCAAAGTGGTTTTTAATTAGGCTTGCCTAGAGGAGTAGGCAGAGGGAAAATGAAAGTAATATGATAATTCATGATAGTTTATATTTTTAAAAATCCGTTGAAACCTAGATATTAATTGAGGCCAATAAATAAGGCTCCTAGGGAACATGAGAAAGAATATTACTACAGTTCATTTCAGTAAACATTTATTCAACAGCAAGTACCACCAATACAAACATGATCAAGACACAGTCCCTATTCTTGCAGGATGCACAGCTTGATAAGAGAAGCAGGTTAGGGATATCATTTAAATACTATGTGGTAGGTGCTATAATATAATCAAATTTTGAGGAAGGAACTAAGAGGACTTTATATAGATTTAATTAAGAAATGGCTTCTTTGATGAATAGTGAACATATAGATTCAACAAAAAGACAGTGCTGGAGACCAATATAAAGATGCAGTGGATAAAATATCCACATATTTAAGTACTTTGTGATTAAATTAAATATGTACAAAATACATTAAATATTAAGGGTTTTTTTCTAAGATTTTATTTATTTGAGAGAGAGGGAGAGAGCACGAAACGGGAGGGTCAGAGGGAGAAACAGATTCCCTGCTGAGCAGGAAGCCTGACATGCGGCTCTGTCCTGGGACTGGGATCATGACCTGAGCGGAAGGCAGACGATTAACTGACTGAGCCACCCAGGCGCCCCTAAATATCAGATTTCTGATTACTATCTAATTAGATATTAAAACACAATATATTCAGGAATGCTAATCAACTGATTTACACTGATATAACTCTAACCAGTTGTTAAAACATTTAGATAAGATGTTATACATCATATGTAATCAGGAAAACGCAAATTGAAAGGCGATACCATTACACGCCTATTTGAATGGCCACAATCTGGAACTCTGAGAACACCAAATGCTGACAAGGATGTGCAATAAGAACTTTCATTCATTGTTGGTGGTAATGCAAAAAAGTATAGCCACTTTGGACAGGGGAATATTATTCAGTGCTAAAAAGAAATGAGCTATGAAGGCATAAAAAGACATGGAGGAACTTTAAATGCCTATTACTAAGTGAAAGAAGCCAATCTGAAAAGGCTGCATAGTTAATTCCAACTATATGACATTCTGGGAAAGGCAAAACTATGGAACAGTAAAAAGATCAGTGGTTGCCAGGGGTAGGGAGAGGGACTGGAGGTATTTTGGAGCAGTGAAAATACTCTGTATGATGTTATAATGGTGGATACATGTCATTATGTATTTGCCCAAACCCACAGAATGTACAACACCGAAAATGAACCATATTTTAACTATGGACTTTGGGCGATTATGATGTGTCAATGTGGGTTCATCTACTGTGACAAAAGTCCCTGTGGGTAAAGGGTATTGATAATGTGAGAGGCTGTGCATGGGTTCATGGGCAATCTCTGACCTTCCTCTCAGTTTTGCTGTGAACTTAAAACTGCTCTAAAAAATAAAGTTTTAATAAAAAATAAATAAAACAAAAAACTGAGATACTTCTACTGGTTGGTGCATGGTAGCTTCTCTGAGGAACTAGAGAGTCCCATACCACCCTGGCTTCCTTGGCCCTTTCTATGGGACTCTCTGGGGCTCTCTCATGCAGTTACTATAGAGTTGACACATGGCACCAGGATCCTGCTCCAGTAACATCAGCCTCTGCTCTGGGGTATTAATTATTAGATATCACTCCTGGATACATTATAAAGTAAAAAAAAAATGGGTTACAAATAGTGTGTGAAATATGATAGTATTTTGTTAAAAAATCTGTATGTGGAGGGACACCTGGGTGGCTCAGTCATTAAGCGTCTGCCTTTGGCTCAGGTCATGATCCCAGGGTCCTGGGATCGAGTCCCACATCGGGCTCCCTGCTCAGTAGGAAGCCTGCTCCTCCCTCTCCCACTGCCCTTGCTTGTGCTCCCTCTCTTGCTGCCTCTCTCTCTGTCAAGTAAAAAATAAAATCTTTAAAAAAATGTGTATGTGGATAGATACATACAGATAACATCTCTCCTCTCTATATTAGAAAATTAAAAATAGTTATTTCTGAGCAGTAGTAGGCTTATAGGTGACTATATTTTCTTTACAAATTTCTATCTTTCCCAAGCTTTAAAATTATTTTATAATCAGAAATATATATAGGGAGAGAAAGAGAGAGGATGAGAAATGAAAGCAATCAGATTGGTAACTTAGGTAGTGAGTTGTGTCTGTGCCCAAAATTTTTTCCAAGTTCTGTAACACTGAACAAATCTCTCTTAACTCTTCTTAGAATAATCAATTTTGTTCTGAGTTAACTCATGCTGAGTTAATACTGCTATCAGGATCAAAGCGGTGTCCAAGTTTCAAAATACCAAGCCAAGTAATTAAGCAAAAGAAGCATTCAGGATTTGGAGTCTCATTACCAGTCCCATTACCGGCCCTGGGTCAGACACATAAAGGTCAGGATCTGGGGGAAGCAGATACACAAATAGGAAATGAGGTCAAGAATACAAGGAGGAGAGAATTATTTGCCAAGTTAAATCCCGGAACACAAGAAACATGCAAAATGCTAAGTTGAGGTCAGCTGAGGCAGTAGAAACAACATAATTCATGTTTTGAAACTAATAATAGAGAAAAGAGTCTTCTGAATGGTATAGCTTAAGTCCTGCTTCTGCACCTGTTCACGCTGTGCTGATGGCTGGAAGGGATGATACTGAGAAGAGAAGTACCATCAGCATCATGGTATCACTTGAGTTGCTTTCTCATCTAGCTCAGTGTGTTTTTAGGGCTGAAATAATGGGGTAAACACGTAAGTCTGTATGTCATCCAGACACAGATTTTAAGTGGGTTCTTGGAAACAGGTAACATTCATCATTTGATACCTAGGGCCTTGATTCCTAATAAGACCACGTTACAGATATAACTGCTAACCTAGAGACCAGTGGTTCTCAACTAGGAGTGATTTTGCCCCCCTAAGGGACATTTGGAAATGTCTGGAGACATTTTTAGTTGTCACGAGTTGGGGAAGTACTACAGGCATCTGGTGGGTGAAGCCACGGTGGCTGCTAAACATCCTGAAATACACAGGACAGAACCCCTGCAACAAAGTTATTGGGCCCAAAGTACCAATAATGCGAAGGTCGAGAACACCTGCTGCAGACAGACATCGTAGTTGAAAAGTACAGCAACATTCTTGGGTCAGCGTTCCACACCTGTTAGTGACATTGCCCCCTTAACCAAGTAGTGTTGGCTTAAGAAAATTGTACAGCAGAGGGCAGTGATAAACAAATTTTTATGTTATATTATGACTGGTCCTCCAATAGTTTTCTTCTTTTTTCTGTTTCTCTAATCCCCAAAAGTAATAATAGAAGCAGAATAAAGCCGAAGAAGATAATTCCATCTTTTTTTTTTAAAGATTTTATTTATTTATTTGACAGAGAGAGACACAGAGAGAGGGGGAATACAAACAGGTGGAATGGGAGAGGGAGAAGCAGGCTTCCCACGGAGCAGGGAGCCCGATGCGGGGTTTGATCCCAGGACCCTGCGATCATGACCTGAGCTGAAGGCAGACGCTTAACGACTGAGCCACCCAGGCGCCCCAATTTCGTATCTTTTTTGAGAAAAAAAATCACCACATTTTATGCAGAGATGTACTAAAAATTTTAAAATATAACTTCCAGAGATATAGAAACCATGACGTTATTGTAGAGGTTCTATGCAGTGTAATTGGATACAAAATGGAAAAGAAACAGTAAAATTGTCCATATCAGTTTGCTAGGGCTGTTATAATAGAGCTCCACAGACCAAGGGGCTTAGGCAATAGCTCTAGGTTTTGATTTAGCATTTGGGATATTTTTCTGCTGACGTAGCAAATATAAGACATAATGTTCCCTATGAGTGCTCCCAACTAACTTTTCTGCATAGAAGAAACTGCTTTCTAGGTGGCTGTGAGGATTTTCTCTCCCATTCACAATGCTTTCTACTTCAAAGCCATGTAGTGTCATCAGGTAGAAAGAGTTCATGTTGATCTACACATGTCCACAATGTTTAGAGCGGTCTTTGCCTAGATTACTTGTCATGACTTTTGTTATTATTATCAATGTGATTAATAACAGTAGTATTATTATTACTACCAGAGGGAAGGATAATAGCACTGAATATAAAAAAAAGGCTTATCTCAAACTCTCTGACTTTTTTAATGTCATTTTGTACTTTTGTTGACTTCTTACTTGACTTCCTTGTGATCAGATAATGTGTTCTGTGTTGTTTCCATATTTTAGAATTTATTGAATTTTTGTGGCTTAATATATGGTAAATTTTTGTAAATGCTTAAAGGGGATTTTTAAAAGTTGTTTTTGTTTTGAAGATACTGAATGCAATATCTGCCTATAAGTTCTACGGTATTGTTATTTAGGGCCTTTCTAGCCTTACTTGGTTTTCTATCTACTTGACCTATCATGTGCTGAGCTACGTACTGTTGTTGTCCTTCTATGTCTACTTGTGTTTTCTGCAGTTTTGGTTTTTTGAATTTTGAAACTGTTATTTGGTGCATAAAAATCCTTGAGAGATACTTACTATGGATTGCATTCGTTGTTGTTTAAAAGTGTTCAATTTTTTAATGCCTTTTGCTTTGCCTTAATAATTGCCTAATACTAATATTGCAAGTCCTGCTTTTTCCAACATGATTAGTATTTGTTTGCTCTTTTGCTTTCAACCTCACTTTATTTTAAATAAGTCTCTCACATTTGGTTGGTTATTATTTTACAGTCAATCTAATAGATTAATGTATTCTGTTACACTTACAATATGACAAATATATTGAGATCTAGTTCTAATAGTATATTGCTTTGTTTTTATTGTTTCCTTTGTTTTCTATGATTTGCCAAGAAAGAATGATTTAGAACATAATTTAAAAGATTAAAATTGTGAAAAACTGTTCTCTCCCTAGCCATCAGTTGCAATGATTATTACTTAACTCTGGCTTTCTCTTCTACATTAAGGAAGACAGTAACCATGAGTCTTTCTTAGTGTCAAATCTCCAGTCATGTACAATCTCCCTGGCTTCCCAGCTCTAGCTTTTGAGTTAGCATTTTAGGTATTTTTCTGCTGACACATCACATATAAAGCCTAATGTTCCTTGTGAGTGTTCCAAACTAACTCTCCTGCATGGAAGAAACTGCTTTCTTTTCTCTCTCACTTGCAATGTTTTCTACTTTAAAACCATGTAGTGTGATTTGGTAGAAAAGGAGTTCATGATGATCTATGTGTGTCCCTAATTTTTAGAGCTATCTATTCCTAGTTTATTTTTAAGAGTTATTTGCTCAAATGGATCTTTCCTCCCATTCCTTTAAAGCTCAGAGCCTTAAAGTCAAGGTTTATTGAATTATTTAGGAAAATCTTCACTTCTCTTAAATCTTGCCACTTACATAAACTTACCTCTAATAGGGACTGTGACTCCTTTCTCCCCCCCACATTCCCTTTCCAGTCTACATGATAAACACACACTCACACACAACTTGGTTTTTAGGATTATGCAATCATACATTCTTTTCTCAATAGTAAGCATGAGTGTTATCCATCTTCATTGTAAACTCTTAGAGATAGCAATGTCAGTAAATGCAATTTGATGATGATAAATATTGAATAAATAGTGCTTTGCCATGAATATGTCATTTTTAGGAAAAAAATTTACTTTAAACCATGTGTATATTTTCAACTGAAGAAATAAATTTGGGGTGGTAACTTATCTATTTCAAGATCAAGATGATTAATTACTTGATTCATCAACAGGAAAATGGAATTTCCGTATATCTTCAAACTTGACTTTTAGCCCAGATTTGGACAAATACACACCTTCTCTTTTTAGTTCATTTCATTTACAGCTGAATTAGTCATAGTTTCCTCACAGTCTGCAAAAACATCAGCAGCTATTAACCATTTTATTTCCATTTTATCAAAAACGTGTTGTCTTCATGATCTACTCCTGTTAGCACAAAGATCTCACATCTTTAAAAGTGATTAATTCTTAGACAAATGTAAATTTTTTAAAAATCTACTTCAACTTAACATTTTATTTGGATGTGCAGTAAAAACTACAAGCTCTGAACACCCATCTTTACAATTGTTTTATATGAGTTAAGATAATACTATAATTTTACACTGCTATTCAACATAGTACTAGAAGTCCTAGCCACAGCAATCAGACAACAAAAAGGAATAAAAAGCATCCGAATTGGCAAAGAAGAAGTCAAACTCTCACTCTTTGCAGATGATATGATACTTTATGTGAAAAACCCAAAAGACTCCACCCCAAAACTGCTAGAACTCATACAGTTATTCAGTAAAGAGGGAGGATATAAAATCAATGCACAAAAATCAGTCGCATTCCTATACACCAACAACAAGACAGAAGAAAGAGAAATTAAGGAGTCAATCTCATTTATAATTGCACCCCAAACCATAAGATACCTAGGAATAAATCTAACCAAAGAGACAAAGAATCTCTACTCAGAAAACTATAGAATACTCATGAAAGAAATTGAGGAAGATACAAAGAAATGGAAAAAGCTTTCATGCCCATGGATTAGAAGAACAAATATTGTGAAAATGTCAATGCTACCTAGAGCAATCTACACATTTAATGCAATCCCTATCAAAATACCATCCACTTTTTTCAAAGAAATGGAACAAATCATCTTAAAATTTGTATGGAACCAGAAAAGACCCCGAATAGCCAGGGGAATGTTGAAAAAGAAAAGCAAAGTTGGTGGCATCACAATTCCAGACTTCAAGCTCTATTACAAAGCTGTCATCATCAAAACAGTATGGTACTGGCACAAAAACAGACACATAGATCAATGGAACAGAATAGAGAGCCCAGAAATGGACCCTCAACTCT
>NC_138380.1:26667506-26684755 GCF_054177405.1 Leptonychotes weddellii
ATTATGCAGCCATCAAAAAACTGAAATCTTGCCATTTGCAACGACGTGGATGGAACTAGAGGGTATTATGCTAAGCAAAATAAGTCAATCAGAGAAAAATATGTATCATATGACCTCACTGATATGAGGAATTCTTAATCTCAGGAAACAAACTGAGGGTTGCTGGAGTGGTGGGGGGTGGGAGGGATGGGGTGGCTGGGTGATGGACATTGGGGAGGGTATGTGCTATGGTGAGCGCTGTGAATTGTGTAAGACTGATGAATCACAGACCTGTACCTCTGAAACAAATAATACTTTATATGTTAAAAAAAAAAAGAAAAGAAAGTAGGAAGGGAAAAATGAAGGGGGAAAATCAGAGCAGGAGACGAACCATGAGAGACTATGGACTCTGAGAAACAAACTGAGGGTTTTAGAGGGGAGGGGGGTGGGGGGAGGGGTTAGCGCAGTGATGGGTATTAAAGAGGGCATGTATTGCATGGAGCATTGGGTGTTATAAGCAAACAATGAATCATGAAACACTATATCAAAAACTAATGATGTAATGTATGGTGACTTACATAATAAAATAAAATTAATTAAAAAAAAGATATACTATAATTTTAAAAGGTTGCTTTTAGATCATTAAAATAGTGAAATATCTCCAAAAATGGATTCCTAGTCAAAGCTGTTGATTAGAGATGGTTTATTGCTCTTAATGTTATGGCAATATTAGAAATACATTTTGGGGGCGCCTGGGTGGCTCAGTTGGTTAAGCGACTGCCTTCGGCTCGGGTCATGATCCTGGAGTCCCGGGATTGAGTCCCGCATCGGGCTCCCTGCTCAGCGGGGAGCTTGCTTCTCCCTCTGACCCTCTTCCCTCTCATGCTCTCTGTCTCTCATTCTCTCTGTCTCAAATAAATAAATAAAATCTTAAAAAAAAAAAAAAAAAGAAATACATTTTGACTTTAATTTTTCTTAAGACTTTTTATATGGCACTGTCTTCAAAATATACTGTTTTCAAAAATAAATGGTTGGTGTACTGATTAGTAGTATGTGCTGAGGAGTTGGACAGCATGGAATTAAATGCCTTCTTCATAACTCACTTGGCTGTTACTTCAACTCTCCTTACTTCAGTTTACTTATCTGTAAAATAGGGATAATAACCGTTCCCACTTCACAGGGTTGTTGTAAAGATTAAAAGAGTAGATACACGTAAGTTCTCAAAAGGTCTGACATTAATAAGAGCCACAGTAATATTAGCTATATTTTCCCCCAGTATATGATATATTCATTGAAATCGGGGACACCGGAGCTAAGCAAACCTGGGGACCAGTCCCAGTTCGACCACATGTCAGCTTGGTGCTGGTAGTGCCTTTATTTGCTCTCTCCCTCAAGCTTGACTCTTCCCTGTTAAGTGAGGGTAATAACACATACTTGCCGTATTAGAAGAAAACCTTAGCATGATACCTACCATGCAGTAAGAACTCAATTAATGGCCCAGAAACTCCCAATATGTTTTTAGAAAGTCTTTTAAATAATTTTTTAAAGATTTATTTATTTATTTGAGGGGGTGAGGGGCGGAGGGAGAGAGAGTCTTAAGCACACTCCCCACTGAGCATGGAGCCTGACCCCATGACCCATGACATCATGACCTGGGCCAAAACCAAGAATTAGACCCAGGTGTCCCGAGTCTTTAAAAAAAATTCTTTTTGACAGAAACCAAAGAGCAGCTTTTAATGGTAAGGTAAAGAGAGGCCAAAAAGAACAAAAAGAAAGAAAGGGAAGGAGGAAGAAAGAAAGAAAAAGAAAGAAAGAAAGAAAGAAAGAAAGGCTTATATTCTATGGTATTTTTAGGTGTATAAAGAATATTATGCCCTTAAGTGCCAGTCTTTGGAGACAGACAGTAATGAAAATCCCCTTGACTCAAGTTAACATAACTCTGTGTCTCTCATTCCTTACTTCAAAGCCTGTGTAGTTTATGTCCTCATTTATCCACATACAAATTCCATGCTGATCCTGAGTTCTTGCAGGATTGGCAAATGTCTGTGGGGGGATGCTCAACTTCCCCAGAATAGTTCCTTCACAGTTAAACCACCATTGAAAATACCGTTCTTTATAAAAATGCCTATTCCTGGGGAGTTGTCAGAAAGGAGTCTGTCTTGTGAATTAGCTTATTTATTATCTCTTAAGAGCTAAGTGAGAAGAAGAGTGCTATAGAATAAAGTTTGGATGAGGTACATGATCAAGAGTATTTTAAAAATCCAGTTGATTTCCTGGAGGGTGTGATCTGTTTCGCAGGCGCTAGGAAGCTCAGAAAGTAACAACCTTTGAAGAATGTTAGATGTAATTTTCTTTAAATTTAAAATACAAAATAAAATTACTGTTTTTGTAAATACTCATATTTTGTAAACACAGCAAGAAATCATTAAACACACTCTTAGAATTATTGTAAATTTTTGTAATTTTTAGATCAAGAAATCATAACTTTAAAATAGTTCCTATTTTACAACGGTTAAAAATAACCTCCTGGAAAAAAAAGCCCCAATTCAGGACTAGAGGTCAGTACAAATAGGACCGTGACTCACAGAAATCATATTAGCATTCCATCTGAAAAAGGAAATAGAATAATTTGTATTTATATTTATACTATGCACATTTTAAATGTATTAAGACTGATTCAGAGCATTAGACCTCTCTCCACAAATTGGCCCACTAGCCTCTCAACTGTACACTCCCTCCCCTCTAATGCCTTAGTTGTAGTGCATTTTACATAAGATATATTGAGGCATTTCTTTCTCAAAGTTCTCACTGCTAATTGAGCTCTGACCCTGTTCCTCAGATCTGAGTCATTGTCGTGGTGACCCTTGTGCTCTGAATATTGAATGTTCCTGATTTATTGTTATTTTCTGCCTGCTTCTTTATGGTCTTAATAAAGATTGCAATAGGCATTATTTATCTATTGTGTCACAACAAATTAAAACTTAGTGACTTAACACACCAAAGAACATTTATAATTTCTCACGGTTTCTGTGTCAAAATTAGGGAGCTGCACGGCTGGGCCGCGATTCTGACCCAGGGTCTCTCAAGAGGTTGCAGTCAAAATGCCTGACAGGAGGACAGTCTTCTGAAGGCTTGAGTAGGACTGGAATATCTGCTTCCCAGGTGGCTCTTTCATGAAGCTGGTAAATTGGTGCCAGCTTTTAGCAGCAAACCTCCATTCCTCTCCATATAGATCTTTCCATGGGGCTGCCCAAGGGCTGGCTTCCCTCAGCACAAGCAATCCAAGAGAGCCAAGGAGAAACCACAGGGCCTTTTACAACCTAACCTCAGTCTTCATGATTCAACTTAAGTAGGACCCAAGAAATCTAAACCCTACTAGATATACACTTCTCAATTAAATTATCCAGGAATTAGTAATCACTGTGACTCCCAATGAATCATTAGCCAATAAGCTTTGGGTTTCTTGTTCCCTTCCCAGACTTCATAACATTACACCAGTTGGGGTAAGACTTTTTTTTTTTTTTTGTCAGCTGGGGTTTTACACAATTCCCTTTCTTTGGATAAAGTATGTATGGAAATCGGAGAAAGAATATTAACTTCATTGAAATGTACATTGTCTGGTTAACCATAAAGATGGAACTTTTTTGTTTTTCCAAACTAAACTACTGCGCTTGTTTTCCTTAAAATTATTATTTGTTTGGGTTACAGGTTTTGACTCTCTATGCCAGGTTGACGCTAGAGAACAAGACTTTCATGGAGGAAGTTATTGTTCGCTTTTGCTAAATTTAAGTTTTTTGGTACTAATTGATTCAAGTATAAGTTTTCCTTGATAAGAAGCAGTTTTACCTAACTGTGGAACGATTAACGGCACATAGCTCTATAAGTCGAGGTACTTATACAAGAATGTGGAAAAATGATAATTCTATGACTGCTTTAACCAAGGAGTGTCATTATTGACATAGAATTCTATAAGCACAGAATTCTATAAACAAAGATATTTATACAGAGAATATGGTAAATCACACATTACCTTTAGGACAAAACATTTCTTCATTTTGTTTTGTTTTGCTTAATTCTCTAAAACAAAAATTACAATGCAAGGCAGGTTATGTATATTAATTACATTGGATTTAGATTTGTAGATTTATTGAGCAGACATTGAATTTTAAAACCTGACCAAACAGTAATTAATAGCCTAAAATTTTTCTAAATGTATATTTTAGAATAAATGTATGATAGCTAGTATAAGTTAATTGATTCTTATAATTAATTTTATTTACTGGAATTCAACTAAAATCCATCAATACACATTAAAACATAGCAAAACACATTTCTTTAAGAAGCAGATCCTTGTTTTAAAGTTGGTATCCTTAGAAGATATTATTAAACTGTAGATCAGTGACTCAGTGAAATTCACAGGAGATAGCATTTCCCATTAAAAATTCCTGAAACAGCTCATTGAGCAAGCTATATGAGTTAACTTTTGGTAATTTCTAGAAAGTATTCTTGAAGCTCACAGAATTAGAAATTGAAAATGTTGGGAGAAAGGAACTGAAATACTTGTCCCTTTGCTTCCACTAGTCCTAAGTTTTCAGTCTGCATCCTGCTGGTCTTTTACCATTTGCCCTTTGCAGTTAGGAAGGGAAAAACAACAGCAACAACAACAAAATCTTATGAAAAGGTAAACAGGAAAAGGAAGTGAAGAAGGAGAAGGCAAGAGGCTCACTTAGAGCAATTAGAACCTGCTTAGAAGTTGTGCTGTGGACCCTTAAAATTCATATGTTGACATTTTATTCCCCAATGTGATCGTATTTGGAGGTGGGGGTTTGGGGAGGTACTTAGATTAGATAAAGTAATGAGAGTGGGACTCCATGATAGGATTAGTGCCCTTATAAGAGGAGACCAGAGCCCTCTCTGTCTCCACCACATGAGGACACGGTGCGAAGGTGGCTATCTGCATATTAAGAACAGAGTTCTCACCAGGTACCGAGTCTGTAGGCACCTGATCTTGGACTTCCCAGGCCCCAGAAGTATGAAAAATAAATGCTTAAGATCCAAGTCTATGGTATTTTTGTTATAACAATCCAAACTGACTGATATAGGCTGATCTGTCAGGAAAGAATGTTCTAGGCAGAGGGGACAAATAATAAAAAGCCCTGAGGGAGGTTATAGAAACAGCAAGTAGCCTGGTATGAAGGGAATAAGGTAGAAAAAAGGAAGCTACATCAACCAATAAAATATCCTTAAATTTGATCAGCCAAAGTAGCATCATTTAAGCTTATGCTGACCCAATAGGCTTATTATAAACCTATATTCAAGCAAGGGTTGGTTTAATTTAGAGAATTAAACCCTTTATTTAGAGAACAAATAAATTATTTTAACAATTTATTGTTAATAAATTATTAACCTTCTAATTAGTAACCCTTTAATTTAGAAAATTAAACAAATTAAACAAAATTTCTCCTTTGGTAAAATTAGTGGCTGTCACTCTGGGAGCAGGTAATTTGGGGATTATCAGGAAAACTCTTGTCTACATCAATCCAGGACACTTTCCCTAGAGGACATTCTGTCTTAAGAACAACCACAGTAATTTTACCCTTAAAAGTTGCTCTGTTTTGTGTAATGTCTTATTCATTCTGAGACTCAGCCCCCTCTCTTTTCTCTAGAAGAATAAATCAATCTCCATAATAGTACAAACTGCAGAGTCATGTATGTAATTACGAGCTCAATGAACTGATAAGATCCATGTGTTTTACTTTCCCTGGACAAACATACTATGGCCACTTTTAAAATGCACTGTCAGCCCTCATCAACACTCTTTTAAATAACTCTCCAAGTTGGCCAACCCATCATAAGTTAGCATAAATGCCACAATCAGTTTGCTTTATGACTTAATGTGCCTAAAGGAATTCCCTTGATTCTTTTTTGAATATAAACTGCACATCTAGCAAGCCCAATCAAGCAACTGAGGTTTGTGGAGAGTCACGTTGAATTTGTGTGCATCTCTCTCATTCTGGCATCCTTGTAATTAACAAAGTCCAGCTGTAAAATTTGAGTCTATCATCTTATTTTCCACGACAATTTGGTGAAGGCTTGGGAGGATCGTCAGATCCTGAGAAGAGCAGAGGGAACATCAGGCTGAGGATCAGGTATGAAAGGTAAAACTCCCCGCTGTTTTCAAAGACATTTTTTTTTTTTTCAAAGGCATTGTTTTAGCAAAAATTATCAACTAATTCTGTGTCCAGCTCCTGGAAGACTGGATAATTCCCACTCCGAGGTCTTTCTGACACCAAGCAATTCTGCAGTCTCTGACACCAACTGAACATCTTATCATTTAATCTTATTCTGCTACTAACTACCCAAAGTGAGCATCAGACTCCACAGATTTCAGGGTTCAGTCCCACAAGATTGCCTTCACTTCAGATGCCAGTCCCAAGGCCCAAGTCCCTGGGCTATCTGCACTTCTGTCTGACTTGGCTACCAGTTATGGGATCCCCACAACTCCCCAACCCACCTCACCTCAATAATTCACTAGAATTAAAAGGAAAACACTTTACTTATATTTACAAGTTTATTATAAAGGATACAACTCAAGGACATCCACGTGGTAGAGACTTGTGGGTCAAGATACAAGTGTTGGGGGTAGCAGGGAGCTTCCATACTTTCTCACGGCACATCACCCTCCCAGCACCATGATTGCCTTATTGTTTAGCTTTTTGTAGTTTTTTTTAAAATTGAGATTTCATTACATAGATTTGGCTGATTAAATCATTAGCCTTCGTGATTGAACTCAAATCTCCAGCCTCTCTCCGCTGCCCAGGGGTTGAGGAGTGATACTAAAATTTCTAACCCTCTAATTACCCAGTTGATTTTTCTTGTGATCAGCCTCATCCCGAAGCTGACTAGGGGCCTGCCAAGTCATCTCATTAATAAAAATCAGGTATTGTTAAAAGGGGCTTGTTACAAATAACAAAAGAAACTATCATTCAGGAAATCCAAGAGTTTTAGGAGTTCTGAGTCAAGAACCAGGGACAAAGACCAAATATATTTTTTATTATACCACACCTACCTATCTCATGTCTTTCCTACTAGACACCATAAAAAGTTTCAAGTGTCTTTAGGAACCAATTTAAAGGTTCCTAGCCAAAGCTGGGAAAGATAAATGACAGGGAAGAAAGACTCTTAAGTAGACTGTCAACTATTAAATGTGGAAGTAATGATGGAGTTTGAAAGTAACCATTTGGCAACAATCAGTTCAGGCAATAATCATCGATGGATGCTGGAACAAGTGGGTACGAGTGTGATGAGAACTAAGATATTTAAGTAGTCTCAAAGTAGCTCCCCCAAAGTACCTATCAGTTGAAAGGGAAATATATAATTGTACAATGGAGAAATCTTGCAGACGTTACCTAAACACAAGTGATTAATGTTAATATCAACAGAAATGAGGCAAACCAGTATCATGTGTCTCCTGACATGATGCTTTGGAAGAACCCCAAATTACTTTTGTAGCATTCTTGCCAAAAACATAGAACCTGAATCTAATCATGGGAGAATATCAGACAAGCCCAAATTAAGAATATTCTACAAAATAACGGGCTTATAGTCTTCAATGTTTGTCAAGATCATGCAAGACAGAAGAAAAAGGGCAGAGGAACTGTTCCAGATTAAAAGAGACTAATACATGAGAGCTACATATCACATATCATCTTTGATTACGTTCTGCACTGGATTTTTTTCTTTAAAGATGTTATTAGGAGAATTGGGAAAAATGAAAAAGATCTTGAGATAATGATATTGAATCTTTGTTAATTTTCTGATTTTCATAATTGTACCATAGACATGTAAGAGTGGTTTTTTCTCAGGAAATAAATACATGCTGAAGTGTTTGAGGCAGAGGGATTCATGTATGTAGCTACTCTTAAATTGTTCAAAAAGTACACACACACACACATATATACATAAGTACGTATACATACACACACACACATATATATGGTAAGATGCCATCAAATATTAACACTGGGGAATCTGAGTGAAGGATAAACTTGAAATTATTTCAAATATAAAGTTATACACAAGAAGTTCAGCTGTCCTATTTTTTTCAAGGCAGAGGAAATCTGTTGTCTTATGGGACCTCTTATAAGGCCCCAGAAAGGGCTCTAGTGATGAAATGGTGTGCCATAACAAATTGCCAAAATCTTGGTGACCTGAAACAAGAGAGATTTATTGTCTCACAGTTCTGGAGGCCAGAAGTCTGAAATCTAGGTGTTGGCAGGACAGCGCTCCCTCTGGAGGCTCTCGGGGAGAATCCTTCCTTGCCTCTCTGGCTTCTGGTGGCTGTCAGCATCTTTTGTGGCTGCATCATTCCAGTCTCTGGCTCTGTCCTCACATGGTCTTCTTCTCTGTGTCTCTGTCTCCTCTTCTCTTCTAAGGATGCTTGTCATTTGTTTTAGGGCCCACCCGGGGAATCCAGGATGATCTCATCTCAAGATCTTTAACTGAATTACTTCTGCAAAGACTGTTTTCCCCAGATGAGGTCATATTCACAAGTTTGGGGGTTAGAACATGGCTATCTCTTTTGGGGGCCACTACATATGATTATATGGTTTTTTTTGCAAAATTTGCAACAAAAAATGTTTCAAATGCACTTGGTTAAGCTTTATGTCTCTTTACACTTCAATGTTTCCTTTGTCATATTTTTTCTTGTATTAGGTGGTTTTGGAGTTGTAAGCAATTTGAGGATCTGAGGGGAATTTGAGCTGGACAAATATTTAATGTGAATCTAGAAGGATATATGTATGTATTTGTAGTCACTTATAAGTACAGTTATTGCTAGCGTCCAGGTGTAGGGAGGGCTTGCAGAAACCTTTTGTGCCCACTGTCATGACTTACATAGTGCCATGATACAAAGGGTGCAAGGTCATAAGTATATCCTTCTATGAATATGTCTGACAGCAACCAGCACTGAGAGTATGTAAGTCAAATAAAAGAGGTGAAGGCTTAAATCTGTGAAACAATAAGTTAACATGTGGAAACTTCTTCCAATCATTTGGTGTATAAAATAATAGCAAAAGATTTAGTTCTCATCAATGCCTTGTCCAAAAAAAAAAAAAGTTTCTCTTACCAGGAATATACTTAATAATACAACATATAGAATTATAAATGTACAATGTACATTTGTTCAATATGGAAATTAAGCTAAATTTTACTTATCAGAATTCTTCTGTGTTTAAGGTACCCAATTTTAGTAATACTATAAGCAGTTAGTGCAAGTGTGTGAAGTTACACATTTTATAGAAATACTGATTTTCGTATTGAATTTTATATTTCCATTATTTTTCTTAAAGGGGGCCTCCAAACCCTATGTGCCATCCCAACTAGTCTAAGGGATATTGAATAGACACCAAAGTTTGAATATGTATAAATGTTAGCGATCTGTTCACCATCCAATATGCATTGGCCAGGTGTCCCCGGGCATGTGACATATGCAATATCATTGAGCATTAAACAACCACTTCAAGGGGTTAGTGTAGCATGCATTGGATACACAGATACATTGCAAGCATTGAACATCTGTATCAGCCACATTAAAATTAAGCCTATCACTACATACATGCCTAGGCACACATTGTGAAATAATGCAGTAACTGAAATAGTCAGTCAAAATCCATTGGGCTGAAAGGCAGAGTCATCTAGGGCACTGGCTTCAGATTCCTAATCCAACTAAAGGCTTAAAGAATGGTGGCCGAGCGTGGCCCATTGCATATTTGTGAGATCTCATCTGTCATAATTACTTTATCTTATTCTTAATATATTTCATCACCATGGATTGAAGCCATAGTTTATCTAAAATGACCAGATAATATCACCACTACCAAGACCCTGGACCCCAGCCAGCCTTCTGGCATTTCAGGGATCCTCCATGCAACCCAACACCACTGTGAACAGGATGTTGAAGCAGCTGTTACCGTAAGCTGCAATTATTGAGCAGAAGAAACACACAGCAAATTGTACAAACAAGTTCAAGTCTTGCAATAATGCCTTGAACAAAACAGAATCTTCTTGAGTAAGAGTTGACTTGAATAAGCCAAAGCAGACCTGGAAATACAGTAGCCATTTCCCAATAAAAGCTTCTCCTTTGGTAAAATTAGGGAATTTGTTAATTTATGTTTGTATACATTTGTGTCAAGTACACAACTCAGAATTTTAGCCAATGTGGTTTTTCAAATCACTGTTGTTGATTAAAGAAGAAAGAATTAAGGTTAGGAGTAGGAAAAGGAAGTAAATCAAGCAACAGGGAGAATGCTTTCTTTCGCAGTTAAGGCTTGGAAAAGATAAAAACTGTAAAAAGGAGGAAAACTTAGTCCTGAGACGAGGTCTGAGTGAGCTGGGTCACATACAAAATAAAGCTGGTGGAGATGAACTGGGGCTCTGGGGGCATGGAAGCGGGGGGAGGGGGTGACACGTAGATATCAGCATCTCTAAGTCATTAAATCAGAAGGGCCTTAAGCAAAAAACAGTCTTCTCTATGTGAGATGGCAAATTTATTAAACAATGAATGATGCTGGCCTTTCTCCTCCCTCTTATCTACTAAAATAAATTCTGGCTTCATCTAGTCAATTCCTGCCCTCCCCCACCCCCACCCCCACTGATCTCCAAAAAAGGTCCTGTCTTGTTCCACTTGTCTTTGGGGCTTTCATGATGAACTATTAGAAGAAAGAATGTGGGCTGAATTTGAGTATAAAATGGTTTGAGGATTAAAACTCTCATGGAAGTTTTTCAGAGGAATTTTGAAGAGAGTAGCACAGAATATGAGAGAGGAACTGATGAGTGAGGGAAGAATTTTAAATATTGCATTAGAAATATGCCTCCTTCGTGGGCTTTAAGAAATACATGTGAAGGGCTTAAATTATTTTAAAATTATCTCTTTGGTTGCGTTCTGACTGCACGGCTGATCTGAGCCTGGGCCTCATGGGCTATGATTCTATAAACATAGAACAGTTGTGCGTATATCTTTTTTTTTTTAATTTTATTTATTTATTTGAGAAAGAGAGAATGAGAGACAGAGAGCATGAGAGGGAGGAGGGTCAGAAGGAGAAGCAGACTCCCTGCCGAGCAGGGAGCCCGATTCGGGACTCGATCCCAGGACTCCAGGATCATGACCTGAGCCGAAGGCAGTCGCTTAACCAACTGAGCCACCCAGGCGCCCCCAGTTGTGCGTATATCTTGTTGAAGCTGCAGTGAAGAGAGGGAAACTTGGTAGTGATTTAGGTGGTAAATAAAAAAATAATAGTAGAGAACAAATTATTATTTGCTTTCATTAATCGTTATTGATCTTATCCTTAGTGGTAAGAGTTTATTTTCTGCCTTGTGTAGTGAACATAAAAGTGTAACGATTTAATTGGTTAATTCCTGAATTCAGTTACTCTATTTTTCTCAACTAAATTCTCCTACACAGGAATTTTCAAAGACATGACCTCTACAGTTAGGGAGCTACTATTATAGTGGCAAAACTTTTATTTTCCATAAATTTGATTGCTCACCCCAACCATACAGTTTTGTCTCTCCTTCCACACATAAATTTCAGACACACCAGCAACATACAAATAGATGTGTATACAGGTATGACTTTATACCCCAGTCTCTCCCTTTCTTTCTCCCCCTTTGTCTCTGTCTCTTTTTTTCTCTCTCTCTTACACACAGACACACACACACACACACTTTACTTATTTATTGGCACAGCTAAAAAGGTGGCAATAAGAAAGATTAATAATGCATGTCCCTTGGCCAAAGTCAAATAATTGATGGCAACTCTGTGAGCCTCATAGTTTTAGCCATTACAAAAAGGATCTGTGGTTTAAAATATAATTAGTAAAGGTCTAGATGTCCTGGCAAGATACAACTTGAATATTGCTGCAATCTGAGTTAAGTAAATTTGGCAAGAGACCTAGCTGTAGCTAAAGAGCCTAACTTCCAATGGCTCTATTTATGGCTACTTGGATCTCAAATATATAAAGACTCTGTATGCCCTAAAATGCTGCAGGGGAACCACAGCATGGAGTTAGCCTTGGCCGAGCCCTGCCAGGGAAGCAACCATTTGGAGGTGCCTGATGAGGTTCAACCTGGAGTTATTAACAAGGTCTGTTCCACAATAGCAACATGTAGTGCAGAGAAGCCTTCAGATTAACTAGGTGGTCTTATCAAAGGCAGAACAGTCAAAGGAAAACCAGAGCTGGACAGTACTTAGGGCAGTAAAAACAGATTTATTCAGAAAAACTATTGCAATAGGGGAAAGGGACCTCAGTATAGAGCTGTGCTCATTTCTGAATATAACAAGAGAAAGTGGGAATTTTTACCCAAGGAGCAGGCTGGGGTTTGGTGGATGGAAAATTACTAAAAGGAAAGATCAGAAGTAAGAGGGAATTCTGGCTAAACTGACCCAGCAGGACTCTTGGTGATGGCAGGCCAGGTGATCAGACATCACGTGGGGGGATAGGGGAGGATGAGGAGCCTGATTAGATATTGAGGGTGATCAGATATCAAGGATGGGTGGGGGGATTCTGGCTAAACCAACTTAAGAAGAATCTTGCTAAAATTGGACAAAACAGAGATAAACCCAAAAACTCCAAAGTCAAGGTTTAGTTGAAAATGGGCTCAGAAGAGCCTGATTCAAGTTTAGACATGGACAGAATCTTTGTCAGTATAGACTGGATGAGTCATCTGTCTCTGCATCCATGTTCTCTGACTCAAGTGTGTGGTTCAGAAAGGGTCAATAGGAAGGGCAGCTTCAGAGCTTGCCCTCTCCATTAGTCCCAAACATAATGTCAACCTCTATAAAGTTTTCGTTTTTAGCTTTTGATAATAGATATAAAACCCAACTCAATTTCCATCTCTAATGGATTTTACGAACATATAATTTGCTATTGGAAATTTTTGCTTTCTTCAATCCTCTAAGGCAATGGAAACTTCCTGAAATAGTGAGACTAATTGATCTGCACTCTGAGAAGTCCTAAGAAGACATATTCCCCCAAGTTTTTGCTTTTCCACAAGGGAAAACTAGTCAACCAAGGTGAACTCTTTACTCTCCCTGACAAGAGCCTTTCTTTACACTCAAATTCCTACTTCTCCCTGGGAAGTCCCATAGTGGCCTCTATCAGAAACTCTTTGAGGAAACTCTAAAAGTTTAGCTCAATTTTACTCATCACACACCCTCAAAAATACAATCTTTTGCCTACCTCAGCCTTAATTGTAATTAAAAATCACTTTCAGGAAGATGATATTCTATCTTGAGAATTAGGGACTAGTGGAATAGCTTTGGGTAGGGTTCTGGTTGTTTTCTCTCGGCCTTCGACAGAAGCATGGGACTGACCCCTGTATTGTGCTTAAAGTACCACTCCACACTGGCGCAGCTTTTAAAACCTTTGATGAGGGAGAGATATACTGTCACAAATGATTCTCTCCTTCCCGATTGAGAATATGCAGTTCAAACCCCAGAAGTTTTAGTTTCTCCCAAAGAACACTTGTTGGATTGTGGGCACCTTTGTCCAGCTGAACTAGAAGCATAATCTCTGATTCTTTGGTCACTCTTCTAATGAATGTGTATGTGTGTCTAGCTTTGCTTCCCAAGGTCACTTCACCTTTCCATCAGCCTTCTAATCTCCCCCCATTTCTTATTTCCTTGTGTATGGGATAATTTCGGGGAAGAAAAGTAAATGCCACCATGACATTTAATTGTAGCTTCCAAACCTCTATCCAGGAGGGAGCCATGCCACTCAGAAGTTCATAGTGTTATCTTACACTGAATTTTGCTGGCCAACAACAGTATTTTCGAACTGGTACAAGGATCTGAGACCATGCATTCTACTTAAGTGGAGTGGGGCTTAAGTATGAGGGCCAAATCTGCCAATGGGCACATTCCCCGCACCTCCTCTGTGGAAGACAAAGGCCTTCAGACTTTCTCTGCTGTGTTAGGCCTTGGAAACACCTAGAGACTGAGACATTCCACAGATTTCTCCCTCCTTAAGTGAGTCATGAATTACTCAGGTCTAAATTTCAGTCACCCCTGAGTAAGAGACTAACCATCTTTTCTGTGATTAACGTGGCATTGATGAGTCACTTATGTGCATCCTGTTTTCACTACATTGTTAAACTTAAAACAGTTGCACAGAAAATGGTATCTGGATCCACACATTCTCTCCACTGTCTCCTTAAGAATCATTTCCTTATATTTTCTATACCGTCCTCTCTTTTCTGACAAGATTATTACCAAAGATAATTAAATGTAGGCTTAAAAAGTCATAAAATGAGAATTGATATTCTTTTTTTTTTAAAGATTTTTTAATTTATTTATTTGACAGAGGGAGACACAGCGAGAGAGGGAACACAAGCAGGGGGAGTGGGAGAGGGAGAAGCAGGCCTCCCCTGGAGCAGGGAGCCCGATGTGGGGCTCGATCCCAGGACCCTGGGATCATGACCTGAGCCGAAGGCAGACGCTTAATGACTGAGCCACCCAGGCGCCCCTGAGAATTGATATTCTTTATAAATTTATTTTTAGAGAAATTGAGAATCTCATGAATTAGCTCAATTTACATAAGAAATTTCATTTTATCACATATCTTAGGATTTGGTGCAGTTCCCTTTGAATCAACCTGCTAATGGACAGATTCATAATAATTTACTTGATCTATATTTATTTGTAATGGATTATAAAACTTTTGAAAATCACAGTCGGAAATAAATAATAAACGAATCTACATGCTAGCAATATTTTATTTCATTTAAGCAAGTTAATTCATTGATAAATTTCTTAAAAAGATCCTCAGAAAAGAAAAAAGATGAATGCATGCCTAGGTATAATTCTGAATATCACTGTGAGAAGTCATTAAAGTATTTTTGAGGGTGCTTTGCTAGAAAAAAATTAGGCAGGATAGAATTTGATATTAACTGCTCTATATTTGTACAGATTGAGGCCCTGGCTAGCAATGGATCAGTTCAAGAAGGAGAGGTAGGGCTCAGAAATTCGAGAAATCTGATGAATGTCTATTCCTTTTTTTTTTTATTTTTATTTTAGAGCTCAGAGAGAGAGAGCATGCACACACATGGGGTAGGAGGCAGACGGAGAGGAAGAAAGAGAATCTCAATCAGATTCCCCGCTGAGCACAGAGCCCAATCAGGGCTCAGTCTCAGGACGCTGAGATCATGACCTGAGTCGAAATCAAGAGTCAAATATTTAACCGACTGAACCACCCAGGTGCCCCATGAATGTCTACTCTTGATAGCCTCATTCCACATTATCTCTTCTTTCTAAAGTGATCCTTCTACTTTCCTAACAATTTCTCAAGCAAGTGCCTTTTATGTAAATATCTTTTGTATTTTGTAGCAATTATTTGTATTTTATAATAATTTCTCCTGATTCAATTTTTATGTCACTAAAATGGACATGTATGCTTAATTTAAAAACAATATTTAACTCCCTTATTTTAAAAACCATGTTTTTTGTTTTTGTTTTTGTTTTTTTTTTAAAGATTTTATTTATTTATTTGAGACAGAGAGAATGAGAGACAGAGAGCATGAGAGGGAGGAGGGTCAGAGGGAGAAGCAGACTCCCTGCCGAGCAGGGAGCCCGATGCGGGACTCGATCCAGGGACTCTAGGATCATGACCTGAGCCGAAGGCAGCCGCTTAACCAACTGAGCCACCCAGGCGCCCAAAAACCATGTTTTTAAAAACAACTTTTCTTGATCTTTCTAGTTTGAAAAATATTATTTAAACTAATTATTTAATAAAACTGCAGGAGCTCCTGGGTGGCTCAGATGGTTAAGCGTCTGCCTTCTGCTCAGGTCATGATCCCAGGGTCCTGGGATTGAGCCCCGCATTGGGCTCCCCTTGCTCAGTAGGGAGCCTGCTTCTCCCTCTCCCTGTGGCCCTCACCTGCTTGTGCTCTCTATCTCTCTGTCAAATAAATAAATAAAACCTTTAAAAAAATAAAAATAAAACTGGAAACTGCTACTTCTGACAAAAGAATAGATTTATTTCCCATGTACATCTAGTAAGGACTACCGAACAAATGCCAACAGCTGCAAAGTCATCAACTTCCTGCTTATGCCACACAAAACGTGCATTTTTAAAGAGGCAGACATATGAGCTTTATATCATGTATGCATAGGTATTTGTGAGTTAAATACCAAAAAAAGTTCTGTCCCAAACTATAGTTACCTCTTTCATCTTAGGGAAATCCATAAAAATTAATACATCAGGTTTTGTTAGGGTTACATGTTTCACTTAGCCATAGTATGTTTTGTAGTTACTAGAAAATATGTTCCTTTTTGTTGGTGGTGGTATTCGTTTTTTATTGGGGTATAATTTACATAGAACGCAAGTCATTATTTTTGCATTTTGAAATATACACCACAATCAAGATATAATACAGTTCCATCCTTCTCCCAAATTCATTTATGTCCCTTTTGTCATTATCCTTACTCCCCGTACTCAGTCCCTGGTGTACAAAACCCTTCACTGAATTGTCTTCCATCCCTATAGTTTGCCACTTTCAGAATGTCATATAGACAGAACCAGATACTGTGTAACGATTTGAGTCAACCAAGCAAATTCTTTTTACTTCGCATAATGCATTTGAGATTCCCCCATGTTTCCATGTGTTACCAGAAGTGTATTCCTTTGAACAACTAAGTAGTATCCCATTAATGGATACACAGCTGAAGGTTGTGTAGCTTTTTCCAATTTTTGGCAATTAAATAAAACAGTTATAAACGTTTAGTTTATTCTTACTGCATTCTTCAATCCCCATTTAGAGTGAGGATGAATTCATGGAAATGGGAATGGTTGTAACAATTCACTCCTATCAAAGCATTATAATACAGTTTTTTTTCTGAGGTATTTTCCTGACAGAGCAATATATAACCTATGATCAAGGTATAGGTAAGTATTTCTTGTCTGATATCTTTGTCATCTAGGAATTCTTTAACACTGAGGTTTAGGCCTAGAGTGTAATCCTCACCCATTTGGGACTCAGTTGTCCTCAGATTACATAACATGAATATAAACTATTAAAATAATTCCATGCTTGCTCTTTAAAAACAGTCAAACAATATGATAAGAGTCAGAAGAGCCTTACCTAGGAGAAATAGCATTTAATGACAAAGTGACCAGAGATGCATAAAAGAAGGCTAGTGTATTCTTTTTCCAAGAACGGCTGACCAAGATGAAAATAAATTAACCTAGGGCGCCTGGGTGGCTCAGTTGGTTAAG